>NW_024360941.1:13699695-14299695 GCF_014805655.1 Passer montanus | reverse complement strand
TCTTAAGGGACCTTAAAAACTTGTCTTCTTACATAGTTAATCTAATGACAATCATTAATCTTACGGAAAAATTGGGGCACATCATACACCTCAATTTCTGTACAAGCAGTCAATTTATCATTGGTGTCAGAAATAGCAACTGTTTTTTCCTATTTCTTAGTTCGGAAACTGGTATAATTGTATAGGTCCCTAAGTTTTGTGATGAATGGACTAAGTGTAATGATGAAAATGTAGGTATTTAGTCTTCCCTTGGCATTGAGTTAATTCCAGAACCCACATGTCAAACGGCAAGATTTTGCTTCTACTTGGGGCCATTTTAGACTTCACTTTAAATCATGTATGGCATTTCAATGGGTCATAAAGAGTAATAGTTTTACTTGTCAAAGCATCTTTCAAACAAATCTGAAAAAGATAGAGAGCTTTGAAAAGGAAAAATGCAGAGCTGATTTACAGATGCTTGAAAAAAACACTTATCACAGGCTGAATAAAATCTGCAGTACAGAGACATATATGTTCTCCAGAATATATTAATCACTGATAATTCCTACTTTATCATTTCAGAATATTTCCTTGCAAAAGTGCAACTCAATCAATAATTGGTTTTTGTTTGAGGCCTAGGCTAAATATGGTTTTTTACATGTGCTCTGACCAAATGTATCAGGAACCATTATCGTTCATTTTGTGTGTAGTTCCCATAATGTTGCCTGTGTATGGGAACGGAACTTAGGAAATGGCTTTCCATAACATCTCCTGAAAAAGAAACTGAGCCAGACCATGTTCCCTTATTATCCTTCTCTTCTAATCTATGAAACTTAATAGTTTGTGTATAATTTACAAAATTATTGTCTTTGTTTGCAATTCACGTGTGGTTGTCTGTTTTGATTTCATTGATTTCTGCTAGATTTGGTCTTCATTCTGCTGTTTAATTATTGTCCTAATAAATGTTCTCTTTCTTTTTTCTCACTATTTTTTTTTTCTGGTTGTTTTGATGGGCAATAAATGACAAGTCAGATTTTAATTAAATTACTGATTTTGTAGGCAAAAGATAATCACATCATGTCACATCTAAAAATATAGATATATTTTGATTTCCATCCAATGGATCTGCAATTCTATGTCACTTATGATTTTCTTAGTCAATTTTGGGTTTTTCCTCATTTTCAGTATTTTTCAATATGCAATCATACACATTACAATGAAAAATTTAATATGTGGGAACAAAAATAAAAAAAAGTGTCCTTTCATGTGCTGTCCGATTAAATGCATCCTACCATTAAATGCTATCTAAAATGCTATGTAGAAAGCTATTTTAAAATGGAAAATATTGCCATTTTATATATCACGTTCTCCCAAAATACAACATAGAGAAGCATTTCGTTTCTTTAAGTGAGGTAAGTAACCTCTGTCTTTGAGGTGCTAACCTTACAGCTGCAGCAGATTTCAAGGACTATTATTCTTTCCATTAGAATATATTTGCTTTATATTTGTTACATGAAAAAAATAATGTATTCATTAGTAGAAGCATGGCATCACAAGTAATGCTTGGCTTAAAATCATTAAATATAAACAGAAAGTTAAATCTTCTTTGGCATTCTTCTGAGACTAAAAGACCGTTAAAGAGATGTTTTACAATGACTCCACAAGATTGCATCTTTAAAAAAAATTGAGCCAATTTCCATTCTAAAAGGTTTTATACTTTAAAAAGTTTTCCACCACCGTATATCTTCACTAGGTACAAAAATAAAGATGAAAGTAGGGAGGGGAACAAGGACTTGGACAATTCTTTTCACAACTCTGCTGTACTAATTACCTTTGAAATTACATGGAATTTGTATAGCCAAACTTTCATTTGGATACACTTTTTTCTTCATTACTCAGTTTCATTCTTCGTTATCTCAGTGATGGTTGAAAGTAGTGCCAACTAGAAATGTAGGGGTCTGAAAGATACATAACCCACATGAGGAAATCACATTGGTTGTTTGTTCCATTTGTTCCCATATTTTGACTGTTGCCATGGACTATTCCCATCTTTGTCCATACCTCTCCAGTGCTGTTGCATGTCTACTTTCACAGTACCACTTGCTGGGTAAATATGACTGATAATAAAATTATAACTATGCAACATTTGATCTCAGCTAGACAAAGAGCCTAAAGTTATAAAGGTATAATTTCAGCATAGTTGTCACAGTCTGCTGAGGCTCATACCCCAAGGTACAAATACCTCTGGGTTGAAATGTGTAGGATCACCTGAGCTTTCAAATGCCATGCAGAAAAAGGCACCCTGGAAGCCGGAGTGTCGCAGTCCTCTCATAGCATTTCATCAAGATCTGTACATCCAAAACCTGGTAAGCTGTTGTAGATTTATCACAAAACCAGACATGCTTAATACTTTATCATTGCTGAAAGCCTTGCTCAGGGTGTACAGACACATTTTCAAGGGTGTCTGTACTTTCAGCTGGGGGAAATGAACTGTAGTGCAGTGGGTATAAATTTGTGTATATAACATAGCACTGGAAATGCTGTGCTTTTGATGAAGCTTATCTTGATATAGGATATCTATCTCACAATATGCTCTGCATTTTGGTCTGTGACCACTGATGTTTTCCTGTCTTTTTTGTGAAGAAAGTTGCTGAGACTGTATTTATATCTCCTTTCCATTTACAGGAGCTTGGGATTTTTTCATATAGCCAGGCAGTAAATGTGAATTAGGAATTTCAAAGTCCTTGGTCCTCTGGTCATATCAATAGAACAGCTTCTGGCTTATGCTGGTGAGAATGCCATAAGCATCCAATTTAGACCTCTATGGTACTCTCTGTCAGTTACTAAATGTGGTCAGATTTTTTAATATATGTTATCCAAGGACAAAACAAATAAAACCCCCAAAAATAATAAAAAAACCCAAACAAACACCACCATGACCACTAACAAAAAAAAAAAAAAAAAAAAAAAAAAACCACAAAACCCCCCAAAAATAAAAAAAAAAACCACAACCAAAACCCCCAAAAAATAAAAAAAACCCCCAAACAAACCCCCCCATGACCACTAACAAAAAAAAAAAAACCCGAAATCCCCCAAAAATGAAACAAAAAACCACAACCAACCAAACAAAAAACCCAACCAAACAAAAAATTTAAAATTCCCAAACTGTATTATTTAAAAGTCCTGGGCTACTAATCATTATTACTTGACTAAAAAAAAAAAAAAATATGTGAAATCTTAAGTTAATTAGCTGTATTATTTAAAAGTCCTGGGCTACTAATCATTATTACTTGACTAAAAATAAAAAAAAATGTGAAATCTTAAGTTAATTATGCAAGTTGCTATTTCTTTCATTCTTAGTAGTACAAGAATGAGGTATTTAATACTCAAGATTTTGGAAAAAGAATGTAGATAGTAGTTGCAGATCAGCTTTCTTCTAGCCTTGGTGCCTGGTTTTGGCTGCTGGCTTAAGTGTCAAGGTAGAAAGCACAGTTACATTTTTGTGATGAATCCTGTAATATCAGCAGAAAAATCAAATCTAGTTGCTTGCCGTGTAATCCTAAAGGAAAAGCTCTCAAGTTACAACACAGTTTCAGTAAAAGCAGTTTCTTATCAGTGGCGCAGCTACTGGAAAAATGCCTTATCATGTATTAAAGGCATCCAGAAACAGAGTCAAGGTAGTTCAGCTGGTTTCCCTCAAGCTGTGTGGATGAATATTGTGAGCAAAAGTCTGATCTTTCTTGTAGCAATGTAGCTCTGGGTAACTTGTCAGAGTTTTGGGAGAGCTCTCTGGATTTGACTGCAATCACATGCTGGTGTCCTCAGCTGTTCTATTTCAAGAGATCCCTTGTTCAAGTGGCCTTCACCAGTAGATGTTGATGACTTTCTCTGGGACCTAATTTTGTTCCTAGACCTCTTTCTAAAAATATTATATCCTATCCAGTTACACTTTGCAGACAACTCTAACTGGTGTGGGAGTGTTGATCTCCTGGAGACTAGGAGAACAGGCTGGATTCATGGGCTGAGACCAACAGTATGAGCTTTAATGAGGCCAAGTGCTGGGTCCTGCAATTGGGTCACAAAAAGCCCCTGCAGCACTACAGGCTGGGGGTGGAGTGGCTGGAAATCTGCCCAGCAGAAAAGGGACCTAGGGATGCTGGTTGGCAGCAGCTGAACCTGAGCAGTGTGTTTAGGTGGCCAAGAAAGCCAGTGGAATCCTGGCTTGTATCAAAACCAAAGTTGCCAGCAGGACTAGAGAAGGGATTTTGCCTCTGTACTTGGTGATGCCACACCTTGCTGAGTGCTCTGTTCAGTTCTGCATCACTAGCTGCAAGAAAGACCTTGAGATGCTGGAGCCTGTCCAGAGAAGGGCAACAGAGCTGGTGAAGGATCTGGAGAGTCAGGAGCAGCTGACAGTCCTGTGATTATTTAGCCTAGAGAAGAGGAGCCTCAGGGTGACCTTATCATTCTCTCTAACTATGTGGAAGGAGGTTTTCACAGAATGGATGTCAGCACATCTTGCTACAACTTTCCCAGGCCATTAGCAACAGGACAAGAGGAAGTGGCTTCAAGCTGTGTCAGGGGAGGATCAAGCTGGGCATCAGGAGGAATTTCTTCACTGGAAGACTGGTGAAGCACTGGAATAGGCTTCACAGGGAAGTGGAGTCACTACCCCAGGAAGTGTTCACGAAATGACTGAAGTGGCACCTAGTGCTATGGTTTAGTTGACAGGCAGTATTTGGTCAATGTTCATCCTTTAGGATCTTGGAGGTCTTTTACCTAGACGTTTCTATGATCCTTTCTGTATGAAATTGCTCAGCAATGCAGAAAGACAGAGAGTGGAGGTTGTGGTCAGTTTATCACAGGTGTCTCTTGCAGTTTCCTCCAGGGAGAGAAGTCCTTCCCCTACTCTTGCATGGGGTTCTGCCAAAGGAGAAAGTTCTTAATGAACTTATCCAATGTGAGTCCTTCCCATGGGCTGCAGTTCTTCGGGAACTACTCCAGCATCAGTACCGCCCATGGGGTGCAGCTCTTCAGGGACAGGTTGCTCCTGTGTGGGACTCCAATGGGGTCACAAGTTCTACCAGGAAATCCACTTCAGCAAGGGCTCCTCTCTCCATGGGTCTGCAGGCCCCTAACAGGAGTATTTTCCAGCACTGGCTTGCCATGGAACTACAGCCTTGTTTTGGGCATCCACCTGCTCTGGTGTGGGTCTCCTCCCTGTGGACCTCTATGAGCTGCACAGGCACAGCTGCTTCACCATGATCTGCAGGGGAATCTCAGCTCTGGTGCCTGAAGAACCTTCATCCTCTCCTTCCTCACTGTCCTTGCTGTCTACAAAGTTGTTCCTCTTACATATTCTCAGTCCTCTCTTCTCTAGATGCTGAATTACTTCTGCACAGCAACTGGGGTTTTTTTTTTGGGTTGTTTTTTTTTTTTTTTAATTTTTATTTTTAATTAAATATATTATCACAGAGGTGTTACCACCATCTCTAATGGGCTCAGCCTTGTCCAGTGGTGGGTCCATTTTGGAGCAGCCTGGCATTGGTTCTGGTGGACACAGGGGAAACTTCTGGGAGTTCCTCACTGAAGCCATCCCTGTAGCCCCCCCTACACTACCAAACCTGGCCACACAAACCCAAAATATGTTTCTTTTAATGTGAATTCTTTAGGAGGTATGATCTTTGGTACCTTACTCCTGGAATGTTTCATTTTCACAATACCTTTATAGTTGTAGAGCTAATGATATTATGACCTACAAGTAGGCATTGATGTGAAATCCTGTCTTTTTTCCACTCTCCATCAGATTAAACCCTAGACTTTTCAATTTTCAAGCCAAATTTAAAGGCTCCAAGGTTATAGTGTCAGAAACAAACTGTTGCCATTGCACTTGAATATATCACAGAATACTAATGATAGCTGAAATTGTTTGAGCTATTAAAGTTCACAGAGAGCATTTTTAGTCATTATGGATTAGTGTAGGAACAATAGGCTACATAGATCTTTGGCCAAGGTGTCTGCTAATGTCTTTTGTAGAGACCTTTATCACTGTCATATTTCAAAGAAATGTTTAATGGCACCTTTTATTTTTTTTGGTAAAATCTCATGATTTAAGTAGTGCTAATTGTGATGTTCTTGTTTCCTTTCAGTCACAACTGTTTCTTCCAGTTGTTATATCCCGTGTGGCTTTTGCCTTCTTGATTATGCACCTTAATGTCTTCCATTGTGTTGTCCAAATGTCATTAATCACAAGCAGCAATAAGAGTACCTTCTTGTGAATGAATTATGTTCTAATAATCTGCAGTCTGGCCACAAATTATTTAAACCCCAAAGCAAAATTTTAACCGTTCTGACTATTGTCTGTTCCTTCTGGCATGTGTCTCTTGCATGAGCTACTGTGTTAGCCAACATCTGAGGAATATTGGCTGTTAACACTTTGACCCTTGTTTGAGGGTGTAGCTACTCACTGTTCATAGCTATAAGTGCATGAGGATATGTTCTAAGTCTCACCTCTTGCACGGACAAAACCTGCACAGCCTTTCATCTTGACCTGATGCTGTGTTTATCAGGCACATTTAAATATAAAAAATAGCAAACCGTACATTTCGTGATCTGGCAACACTTGGTGGAGTGCAACTATTCAATAAGCAGGGCCCAAATCTATTAGTCTGCAATATACTTTGGATTTCATCTTCATCTTCTAATTGATTATCCTGTGTTTCATCATTTTCACTTAATTACTTTATCCATATTTAAAGCATGTTCTCAGATTCTTGCAATTAGCAGCACCATATGTTCACTTCCTGATATACAACTTTAAGCTGTGTTTGACCATTTTTGGGTCCACGTATCTTCATTGTTCAATACCACAGCTTCAGTCTGTAGGCATTTGTTGGTCCTTTTGTGGACTACAGTCAGTTCATTAGTCTTGTATGCAGCCACTGACCAGTCACACTAGTGAGTCATTTCAGCTGTGCAGCTACAGCTGTTTGATTTTATCCCATGAGCTTCAAATGCCCTAATGAATGTAAGATAGTAAAAAGGAGAATTAGGTTTTACAGAGCAAGGTCTGCTTTAATAAGTACCAGAAAGAAAGAAATAAAGAAAAAAAAAAAGAAAAAGCTAGTATTTAACAGTAGACAGAAAGAAATAGAGTGCTCATAAAATCAAAGAGAAATTCTGAAGTGGGAAAAAAATCCTCCAGATCTTCCCAGAAGTGCTTTGGGAATACTTTTGTCAATAATTAAAGGTTTTGGATTAATAACAGAATGCAGTGCATGTGACACTTCATGAATGCAAATGGCTTTACATTCTGTGATGTCTGAAACTTTTTCTTCATGCATCTCTCTTGACTTTGTGATTTTCTGTTTATTCTACAGTGCTTGATGAGCTCTCTCTAAGACCAATGGCAGGTGAATATTTTCTTCAACAAGTTTTAGGATCATTAATTATCATGCCGCAGATGGAGAAAGCACTAAGCCTTTCCACACATCTTTGGTTAACATTAATTAGATACTTTATGCACTTTATAGGATGCTAAAATGCATGCAGTGGACTGCAGCGCAGTGGGAAGAGAAAAGGAAGAGCAACTGTGAGTGAGGATACTCCAATGTGCTGAGAGAGTATGTTCAACATTTGCTGACAAAGACCTGTTCTGGCATCAACTGTGATGGAATTAGGTTTTTTTAATTAGTAGCTGGTATAGGGCTTTGCTTTTAATTTAGGATGAGAATAATGTTGATAACACACTGATGGTTTTAGGTGTTGCTAAGCAGTGCTTGTCCTAAGTCAAGGACATTTCAGTGTCCCATGCTCTGTCCCAAGGATGTGCAGAAGAAGCTGGAAAAGACCATAGCTGATTCCAGCTGGGCATGGGGCTATTCCATGTCTTTGTGGGATGCCCAGTATATAAATTGAGGGGGTTTGGCTGGGAGCTGATGATCACTGCAGGGGGATAGGCTGGTCATCGGTCAGTGGATGGTGAGAAGTTGTATTTTGCATAGTTTGTTCCTCTTGGGTTTCATTCCAATCTCTCTCTCCTTGTCATGGCTTAACTTCAGTCAGCAACTAAGCACCACACAGTGGCTTCCTCACTCCAACAGTTTGGAGTGAAAGGGAAGGGTGAAAGCAAGAAAACTCGGGGGTTGAGATAAAGAAAGTTTAATAGCAAAAGCAAAAGCTATCGTACACATTCACAAAAAAAACCAAGTCATTCACTGCTTCCCATGGGCTGACAGGTGTTCAGCAGGGTTCCATCATGCATAATGGTGACTTGGGAAGATAAACGCCAGCTCTCCATTCCTCCTGCTTTCCTCTCCTTCATATGCTGTGCATAATGCTATGTGGTCTGGAATGTCCCTTTGGTCAGCTGGGGTCACCTGTTCTGGCTGTGTCCCCTCCCAACTCCTTGTCCACCCCCAGCCTCCTTGATGATGGGTTGGGGTGAAGAGCAGAATAGTCCTTGACAACGTGCAAGCCCATCTCACCAGTAACAATTTGTACTCTTCAGTACAAATCCAAAACACAACCCCACACCAGTTACTGTGAAGAAAATTAATTCTACCCCAGCCAAAACCAGACCAATTCTTCCCATTGTGATTATTTTAATTGTCATAATTAATATTATTATTACATTTTTCTTTATTTCAGTTGTTAATCTGTTGTTATCTCAACTCCAGGGTTTTACCATTTTTTTCTATTCCCCTTCCCATCCCACCACAGAGGGAAGGTGGTGGGGGATGGGGGTGAGAGAGCAAGCAGCTGTATGGTATTTAGTTGCTGGCTGGGGTTAACTATGACAAGTCCTTAATTCAGAACCTTCACTCAGAGTGAGAAGGGTCAACAGGTGCCATTCTGTCAAAAGTGTGTGACAGTTGTACTGCAGCTTGCAATTGCCCATAAGGTGCAAGAGTGAATTCTGGCCTAATTATCTCATATATTTCACCTGTAAGATCCCATTAGACCTTTGAACAATAAATTTTGTTCTTAGGAATTTACTGCTGAAAAATGTCTCATTATGTTTTTATTTGAAGATCCTATGCAATAATGAGACAATAGTTATACCTCATCATCAGCTTTAACTACACTATATTTCATGGACTAAATTCCTAGAAGACCAGAAATAACACTGGAGTTTTGGGACTCTTTTACCTGCTTTTGTGATGTGTAGGGAGTCACAAAACATTTTCAGATTATGTCTGTGGGATTTGAGACTGGCTGATATGAACTGGACACAAGGAAAATATCATCCGGATCAAGGTTTCATGACCACTGGCTGATATGGACTAGTTTATTTACTGAGTAGGAAGTTCTGATGTACAAACACTAAAATACTCATCTGAAAGTATTTCTTGATCTGTTCCCAAGGAGTTTTAAAAAGAGGATTAAATCTATGCAGCAGAGAAATCTGCTTTGTTCTTTTCTAGTTAGGGAACCCATTCAGACAAAACAATGGCTGTCTCAACCTAAACATTTACTATATCCCCATGTACATTCTAGGCAAATATGATGTTTCTTAAAAAATGCTAATGGTATATTAATTTGGTGAACATCAGTTTTATGCCAGGAACTAAACTGAAGGGAATTTCTTGATGAAATATGTGACAGAAGGCTTCTCAGTGCTGAATTTTATATTATTATGTGGTTCTGTGGTTGCATAATCATGTTTCTAGTATATGAGAAACATATATATTTCCCATATATATAAAAGTCTCAGCTGGGGAATTGATTGTACCTTAAATTACAGTTCCTACTGCATTTCAGAAGGCCACAGGTTTAAGTACATTATTCTGCCATGGGTTTGATTTAAGCTAGTGCAATAGCTTTTGCAATTTTCATTATGCTCTTTGCCCTGAAAAAAAGATTTGTCAAGAGAACAGATTCATGTCATGTTAGTTTGTGTGCCTACTACAAATTGTGATAGGAATAAATGACCAGATTTTAACTACCCAATATGTTATATACAGTGTGCCATTTTAGCTTCTATCATGGCATTTCATTGGATAGACATTTTACTGTCACATACCTATCAATTACTGCTTGAATAAGGATTAATGGAATGGTTATAAAATCAGAAGGAAGCACAGAGAAAAGGTTATGCCATAGAACACAAAATTTTAATTCAGAGAATAGGACTGTATTATCTTTTAACACGAGGGAAATGACATGATCAATCCATTTCTCAAAACTAAGCTTGGTTAAAAATTGTTCTAAATGATAATTCATAGAAGAGATGACTAGCTGATAGCAGACTCTCTCCAAAGCTCTTAGCTACTCATGTCTAAATTCCTGGGAATAACTGGGATGAGCAAATTGCTCTGCTATTAACATTCAGAATTAACTATATCATGACTGTGATATATTCAGGGTGTAGTCAGAGTGAGAAAGAGTGGCTGAGCAACACGCAGAGGTAACAAGTGAGATAAATTAGAGACCTGAACAGCCAAATGTAGAGACAAAGGTGGACATTGGACACTTGCTGAGGTCTGGAGCAGAAGAAGTGGGATTGTAGTTTGCAAATTGGCTAGTGAGAAATATGGGGGTTCAAGTCTGTTTTTCTGGAATAGGTGTACACTTTACTTTAGTATTCATAGCTGTCCTGATAAGTATTTTGCCCTACACTGATGTTTTCTGTCGATTTAACAAATGCCTGAAGTGTTGGCGGTTGCAAAAAGGTTCAGCTTTAACTGAAATGATGAAACACATTGTATGTCAGGCTATGTCATGCATAGTAAAGAAGATACTTCTGTGGTTTATGCTTGATGTAGCTCCATGAGTCTAGATATGAAGAGACCCCGCAGTGGGAGAGTCGTGTGGTGTTGTGTGGCAGATTTAGATTTAAACTCAGATGGACTGATTGCTGTAACTTACACTGAACTGATTAAGGGATCTTAAACTCCAACGATGAATTTTGATGGCATATGTGTATAAAATGAATAAATACAGGTATGCATAGTCTTTGCCTTATTGATATCAATAGGCCTATTTTATGGAATTTTTCAGGAGCCTACTTAGAGAATTGAAGTAGGAAGGAACAGCTATACTCTCCAGTTATTTAAGAAGTTATATAAACATTTGTCTGAACTGCTTCTCCTACCTACCAACTTGTCTCCAAAGGACTAAACTATAGAATTATTTCTGCCTTTCTCATCGTAGTTGAAATGTACAGGGTGTGCTGGCAGTCTTTCTGATTCTGTATTACCTGAGATCTGTAGACAGCGTTTGGCATCTGAGATTTGACAGACGAGCTCTTCAGTCTCATATAGATTCATGATGTGTGTGATAGGTTATAATTACTGCCACCTTACACATTTCTGCTGAAACTGATCCTTCCTGTCTCACACAGTTCTTGATTCTAAAGCCTCACCGAAAATGTCATCTGTGATAAGGTACCACTAAATGGGTAATGCTCACTTGCAGCTCTAGCCACAATCCCATCTGCTTCTCAGGAAGTAGTCAGTATCTTTTGGGATTTTTAGGTGTGTATATCATTGCTGCAAAGTCAGATAGAGAAGAAAAGTTAGTGAAGCAGAGTTATTTTATTAGCAGAATTATATAAGCAGAAGTAGTTTTGTATTTCTTAGACATATTTTGAAAGCCTGATATTTGAGTTCAAAAGAAAGGATATGGCCACATTAGTACCTAATAAGTAGTAATTGCAGGAATTATGGCAGTTATTATAATCCAAATGGAATTTTTGCACACAGCCATTAGTAATTAACACATTTGAAATAAAACAGAAGATATGCAATTATTTGGCCTGCAAATGCGTTTTTGGATTTTCCTTATTATTCAGTATCATTAAGATACTATGAAAACATGTAAGCCAGAGAATTCCGATGTTTTAAGCATAGGTAGGCACATAAAGGAAAACTGAACTGTAGCATAACTCTCTGAAAAATGTAAATGTAAATAATTAGGAAATCATATTAATTTTACAATTTTTAAACTTCACTGCAGATAGAATACTGCTGAAAAATGCATAAGGAAAATTTAAAAATTAGCTAAAATATGAAATATATATTTCTAACTGAATCAGTGAATATCTTCCAAAGTGGAAAAGCCCTACCATAGGTAACACCATATAGATATTAATTGCATTTAAATTTTTTAGGTATTTCTTTTTAATGAAAGATCTGTTAGAGCTGCTAATACCTACTAATCCATCTGAGGCAAGCCTGTATAATACCTGAAAATGGAACAGCCTGAAACACCTATTTTTGAGGAGTGATGTGGAACCAGCATATGCTGGAAAGGAAGCAGTGGGGATTTTAAATCCAAGTTCAGTTTGTCTCGTTGCAATACATATCTGCAAGACACATGTGAAACATTCCTTTCAATTTATATCTGTCACTCTCCAATTTATACATATTGAGGAGAAAAGCATCTACTTTAATTGGTCTTATACCAGCATGGAAGCTTTTATATCTGAACATCAGAATAAGTTTACTCAGATAATCTTTCCACTGATGGCTGAATGCACGTGTCTTAGATCTTACCCTATGAGCTAAATAAATCCCTTCATTAAAGAAATAGAATTACATCAGGGGTGTATTTTGCTCTATGCACACTATTCAGGTCTATTTTAGATGAAATGTGATTTCTAACATGATTCTAACATGAATATGAATGCAGTCTTAAAACTTTTCATAACATGAGATATGAGTCAGAAAGCAGATGCAGATGATTAGATGATGAATCCAAAAGCAATTAAGCTGGCAGCATCTTCAGTACACCTGGACTGGGTTGGAGTCACCTGTAGTCCCTTCATCTGGACTCATGCTGGACTCAGATAATGTGCCTTTTCCTCCTTTACTCCCTCAAGTTTGTAATGAACATCATGTAGACCCTTAATGGACATATCTCATGTATCCTAATGAATTTCTTAAGCTGCTATATATGGTTGTGGGATTTACCCTCTTTCTCCCCAGTTAACATGTAGTTCATCATCATAAAAAGTCCTTGTTTTCATCCCTGACAGGAAAAAAAAAAGCAGCCATGTTGACCTAAACATAGCTGTAGATCAAGATCTGCTCATTATAGAGGAATATTTGCATGGGAAAGTGGTATTCTTTTTTATTTTAGCATAGTAGTTCAAGGTAAATTTTCTATCTAAAATAATCCCAGTGTAAATGAAGTAGAAGGCTGCTTTCGGTCTCCTTTGGTAACACCTGCTTTCAGATCCTGGGAAAGGATCTTTATGAACTGATGTACTGAAGTCTTCAGTGTATCAAAGTTTGGGACATATGTCAACATGCTGAAGATCTTGCCCATTAATGCCAGACTGGGGGAACGAAGAGGAGAGCAATACCTCAGAATTTTCACAGAAATTGCTTGTCAATTCTTGGGATGTTTTAACTTATTCCTTAATATTTTCATTTAAATGTCTTAATTTTGTTTTGATTATGTGCTTTTATGTTTATATTTTTGCCCAGTGTGCAGCCTTTCAATTCATTTTAATGGAAGTTAAATGTGTTCAGTCAAAATAAAATTGCAATACCAATCTGGAAGTGCCTAAAAAAAAAGCAAGGTGTTAGCAGCTTTTTCAGCACCAATCATGTTTTCATGTTAATAAATTGGCCACAAGAAAAAATCCCATTTCAAGGGAGTCACACTGTCAAACAATTAAATCACAGCATAACATATTAAAGCTGATTCACAATAATGAGAAAACTTCTGTCAGTTCTGGCAATTTTGGTAGTACAAAAACAGCAAGTAAAGGAGCATCTCAGTCTCTCTCATTTCCTGTTAGCAATCAAGTCCTGAGTGTTGAAACAGAAGGCTAGATATACCTTTGCAGTAGTAAAGCTGGTTTTTTTTTTTTTACTGTTGACAAAAGAGCAAATATTGTGACTGTTACAAGATTAAAGAGAAAATCTCCAAAGATGTACTCAGTTTGAAGGAAATTACACTGACTCATAGTGATACTTTGAAAAAAATAATGGCCATGTAATGTGATTTTAATGTGCAAAGTTCAAAGAAAGATGAAGGTGAAAGAGCCAAGAAAGGCAATGGAAATGAAATTTAAATAATTATTGCTTTTGCAGCAATTCTTGCTAGTAGAAATTTTTTATTAGACATAATAATTTTCAATTAAATATTTGTCCTCTATAATGCCTACAAAATTTTCAGGCATTTTTTACAGCTTTATAGAAGGATTTTAAAAATCACATTGTACACAGCATGCATAGGGATGTATCTTGAATTATCCCTTCTGTGTCTAATTGAGGAAGGGAAAATGTGTCTGGATCCATCAAGAAGGCAGAGCATGGCTTTCTGGTTTTGTTGCCTGACCCCTAAAGCCCTGTGCAATTGAAAATACCTAGAATACCAGGCAATATGGAGCCTAAAGAACTGATGCTGCAACATATCAGACCTTTTCCCCCCCTCTTAATGTGATTTTAATTCCATGAAGTCATTCTTCTGGGGAGAGAGACTTTTGAAATAGGAGCTGGGTGAAATATTTTGCTGAGTCCTCTGTCCTGCTGCACATGGAGAGAGAAGTTGATAAAGGAAATAGAAGAAACATTGTCTCTTGCACCATATTTACATGGTATGATTTTTTAATTGTTGGGAACTTGTAACATAGTACAGCTGTACTATAAAATCTTACGTCTCAAAATGATGAGTATTCTTCATAATTTTCCAATTATGATGATATTAAAACATTGATATGTAATTATGTCTATATTTTGTCACTGGCTATGTTGACCCTAAAGGTACATTACCCCAGTAAATTACCATGAAGTGCCAATTCACAGTACTCCCTTTTCAAAATGGTTTGCACATATTGCATTATTCATAAAATGTATTGTGAAAACCAGCTAAACCTGGGTTAAGCTGTTGGCTCAATATAGCATAAATACATAAAAATGTCAAAGTCCTGGAAAATTTGATTTATGTCTGGCACTTCGGGCAAATAGTGGCTAAACATATAGTTTTCAAATTTTTGTCTTTTTCTGCAGGGAATATTTTTTTAGTTGCTAAGAAACTACTAGCTGAGAATATATGGCACTGATGAAGATTTAGCTAGTTCTTATTAGCTCATAAAAGCAATCATGTTATTTTGGTCCTTGTGCTGCAGTGGGAATCATGAAAATGAGTTAATTTTATTTAAGCAATTGCATTGCCATTTCTATGAAATCTGCAAGTATTTTTGCAAGAAGAGGGTAGAAATCAGAAATAAGGATCACAAATTTTAATATTTATGAAAGCCTTGAAATTGGTGATGGTTTACATTTACAAAAAGGTGTTATGATACTGTTAAAAAACAGTTGATTTTTAATAATCCACCTACTAAAATCCTCGCTCCAATAAATACACCAAGTTTATTTTCTGTGTTTCTCTGTCTGAAAATAGCTGCACCTTGAGACAGGCTGGGAGAGACTCCCTTGGTTCTTCCTTGCACCCTGGGGACTCCGTGCTGGGCCCTGTGGGGCCATGGCCAGGGGTCTCAGCTCAGCTCTGCTGGGGGTACAGCCTGCACCCAGGCTTACCTGCCACCTCTCTTCTGGGGAGAGAAACTGAGAGATGAATGAGGGGTGGCAGGTAGAAATATATGAACCTGTGAATGTACTAGGCAGGTCAATTTAAAATTACCTTTCCTATAATACACCAACTGGGGCACAAATATGGTTAGGTGGAAAAGGAATGGTTTTTTTTACATTGTGTATATAAATCCTGAAACGCCTTGTCCTAGGATAATAGTTTGAAATATAATCCAGAAAACATCTTAAACAAAAAGGCAGAGATACAGTTTTTGACACTGCATGTTTCTGAGTAGTTTTTTAAAGGTAGAAGGAGCAATATTAAGAGAACTATGATTTCAGCTTGCTTTATAATTTTCCTAAGCAATTGCAGTTGGCCACTTGTAGTCACACAACTACTGTGGTCTGTTCAGTATGTTGTTCCTTATGTTCCTACTGTGAGATGATGCTGAAAAGCTAAACATTTAAATGTTTCCCCATAATTTTCTATAAAAAGACCAACTATAGTCAAATGGTTTTTTGACATTAGTAAAAAGTGAGGACAGGGAAAATGTCATCCTCTTGAATGGAGAAGGGAAGGAGTGCTTAGATAATTTGCATATCAGCTCTATTAAGACAGACCCCAAATGACACATAAAATAAATTGACATAAATAGAAGATAACTGGATTAAGGGGATATTGGAATAAAACTCTTAACATTTAGAAGAACAAATGGATTAGAGTGGTCCACCAGTACCACTGGTAGCAGTAAGAAATCACCATGCCTGAAGGACTTTTAGAATACCTTAGATAAACATCTGTCAGCACGTACACTGGTACAGTGGTTTGTGCATTAGAGCAAGCAGCTGTGTTGATCAATCAGCCTGTACTCTTTAAAATATGAAAAGCTTGTAAATGTAATGTTTGTAGCACGACAGCAAACTCCATGCAAATCCATCCTATAAAACATGAGTAAATTAAAAAAAACCAAAATATGAATAGCAGTCAAATTTTTATTTTTATCTTTCTTCCCACAAATTAAAAAATACAAGATGGTCCATAAATTTATTATCTTTCCCAAAACGTTTCAGCTAAAAGTATAATTAGGTGAGCTAAATAATCTTTGAAGTCCTTTATGAGTGTGTGATTCTGTAAACAATGTTCCCAGTGTCTGAATAGTTGACGAAGGAGCATGGTCAAACCCAGCAGAGAATGCAGCTGACCCCTAACACTTTTGTGACTGTCATTCTCCATTAACTATAAAACGAGACAGAATTAATGGCATTTAGAGCTTTGGCATTCAGGTACAGCTAAGGTTTTCACACAGGGAACCTGTGAGGAATACTATGGGTTGATCTACAGCTTTTTTCCATGGATAATTGGAGGGGTCTTGATTTGGATACATTAGGTACCTTGAACAGAATAATTTTTTTTCCAAAGAGAAGAAAATCTGTGGGCATTAATATTTATGTTGTATTATGACCGTTTTGTTAGTAATTTAAAGTACACAAATTGCATAGGCACCCAAGGAAATGGAAGGAATAACTCAGTCAAGGTAATTTAGTAAGAATACTGACTGAAAAGTTGTATTCCCGGTAAGATTGCAATGTGCAGAGAGTTTGCAAAAAGAAAAACGCAAGCAAAAAGAAAAAGCTAATAGGCAAAAGTGAGAACACTCAGGTAGATCTTGCTGGAAAAAGAAATTCCATAAAATATTAATGATAAAAGAGTTTCTTTTAGCAACCAATTCCAGTGTTGTGTGTGTGAGATGCGAAACAAAAAATTCCTATTGGGAATATAAAGAAAAGCTCCTAGAAAATAAGGGACTACCTCTTTTCCCTTTTATTGAATTTACACTTTATTTCAACCAATCTATATGTGTTGTTACCAGGTTCAATTCATACAATGATAATGGCAATAGACATCAACTTTATAAAGGGTAGTTGTGTGCTTGTGATTTTGCTAACTGAGAGTTTACGCCACTTCCGAGCTCAGTGCTGGAGTTATTGATATGCTGTTCCTATCATTCACAGTCCATTCTAAAGAAAACAAAAGCAGGTTTTGCAAGAGATACAGGCAGAAGAGCATGTAAAATTTCTGGAAAGAGAGTTTTGCAAAGGCTTTTAGAAAATTTTGCTGTGTGGCAATGTGGCCTCCACAAGTCCAGTCCCACTTTTTCTCTCAGCAAGTTAGAAATTGTTCCCAAACTTCACTCTCTCCTGCATCCATCTGGGCTCCTTGGGGCACAAATATGTGGGATGGGATATGTGGGATCCATTAAATACCCACGCTTGGAAGATTTCCCTCTTAGCCATATCCAGTGTTTGTTTGGTTTTTATACCATGTGACTCAAAAAACCAGATAATGGAAAACCTGACAGTTTGACAGTTATGTTTTCATTTTAGATTCAGATCCCTTAAGCTACATTTGGCACTATTAAGTAAAATTTTCACATTCAAGTCAAAGACTAAACCAGCAGGCATTCTGGAATATAAAGTGAGTAGAGTACTCCATAGCAGAAACAAATGCTTTCATAATGATTTACATGTTTACAATGTAACAGTGGCTAATGTGCAGTAAAGTCAAATCTCAGTAAAAATGAGTTAATTAAACCTAATTTTAATGCTGAGAAGAAGAAATAAGCATCATGAATGGCTGATATAAATATTAATTGCCAGCAAGATGACATATAAAAGCATAATATTCTGTTATAATAATGAAGCAAATCCTGAAATAGCAGACTGCTGTTCACCACTGCATACACACTGTCTGTACACTGTCAGGGCATGGGAGAGAGATGCAGATCTTGTAAATAAGGTCTTTTTAACTAGGGAAAAAGACCCCTTTTTGATTTCACAGTTCTAGAATATGTCATAGCACTGAAAATGCCTTTATTATCAGCTCTCTGTGTATTTGGTTGTGCATGTGTGGAATGAAAGAAACCAATTTCTCAGCATCTGTATTAAGCCACAAAATTATGGTCAGTTTTTTTTTGATACTGAGGTAAAAGGACCCTCTAGAAAAAAAGGTTTCTAGAGAAAATATAAATATTAAATAATTCATTGGTCCTTTCTATCAGACAAATCTTTCTGTCACATAATATCAAATGAGGGACACATTCTGTGCATTTGTCCTCTTGCAACTTCATTCATATTTCTTTTTATTCAGAATACCAAAGTCAGTACTTTTGGAATGTTGCTGAAAAACAAGAACATTACAAAGTTAGCTTCAGAGTTTCACCGCTTATCTTTGTCTGATACAAGTTGGTATTGGTCATTTAAAAATCATAGCATTTCTTTGGACTGGTGCAGTGATCTGCTTGCATGCCTAATGCCATGGGATGCTGGGCTAAATGCAAACCACATGCTCTCTCTGTAAGACATAGGGAAAGGCTTTTTCTTTTATTGCTCTATATTCTTAGTTAAATACTCATGCTCTGCTTCTCAGCTGATGTAAATTGAAGATTTGTTGAAGTCAATTTAGTGAAGCTCTGCCAACTCATAACTGCCCATGATTGTGTTCCTAAAATATTTACCAAATTATTGCATCAGCTTTGAAATTCTAGATGTGGTAGGAATGCCATACATCAAATGTAGACCAACTTCTTTTCAGAGCAGTTCTACTGATTTCTGAGGGTCTGCTTGAAGAGTGAAGTATTACTCTATGTGAATATGATTCTCCTGATTTAACTCTTAAGCCATTCAGATGAAAACAGGAGTGCATATCTGCAAAGAAAAAGACATGTAAATTCTTGGCAATTGGGATTCCTTTACTGATGAACTCCTCCTTCATGCCACTGGTGGATTCTCATGTGCGAATGAAAATATCAGGTAGGTGATTAAACAGACTTTGTTATTGTGTGTAGTTCCACAAAACAAATGATGCTCCTGCAATTGCATTCCTTAGAGGGTGATTCTTATCCTATTGAAAGTATTAGCTGTGTCTTCGATACACTAATTTCTTCTGCAAACATGTCCAAATTATTGTTGTATGATGTATAGTATAATTTTAATCACTTGTCTTCCCAGTGAATGCAAACTATAAAATGTTAAAGTGATCATAAAAAACATTTACTGATAAGGTTTTTTTAATATTTATAGTTGAAAATGTATTTTTGTTTATCAATCAATCTAATGAAAAATCATACTTTACTAAATGTGATGGAATGAAAAAAAACTAAGTGAAAAATCTGGAGTGCTTTAAGATAGAAAGATTCTAATAAACTACATTCAGATAGGTTTTTTCTTAACAAGACAGTCTAATACATACACATTATCAGTAGGTGTGGTTTTTGGTTTAATTTAGTTGGTTTTTTCTTTTCTTTTCTTTTTTTTTTTTTGTTAATATTCTCTGGCTTCTTGATTTTAAGATCATTCCATCTATGGGTTTCTTTTTTTTTGTTAATATTCTCTGGCTTCTTGCTTTTAAGATCATTCCATCTATGGGTTGGTTTTTTTTTTTTTTTTTGCTGGGCTTGGGGTCCAGATAGAATTTGCTTAGACTTTTTGATAAGGGATTAGTGAAGTACAGCTTTGCTGCTTTTCAGTTCTGCCAGAAAATACTCTTTTTTTTTCCGAGGTGCTTCATTAGACTGTGACTTGTGCAGATTTACAAAGGTGTGTGTGTGACTTTCATCAACAGAGCACACAAACACACAAAGTCTATAACATTGATGAGACTGGAATGATTAAATAAGTACAGGGAACAGAAGTACATGTGGATGGCTCCCACATTAGACATCTGAATAACAACAAGTACATGATTACAGCAGTAGGAAAAGAAAGTGGAGTATGGGTGAGAAAAATCTAGAGGCAAAGAATTAACTCTAAATGCACCAGTCTGTCAAATTATGTCTCTTCTGCAATATTTTCCCTCTTCTTAACCATGTGACAAAGATATAGAGAGTTGCCTTCATCTAATACTGAAATTTGTTAAGATAAGGATATCAGTGTCCTTAGATAAGGATATCTCTGTACCCCCTCCTCCATGCACTCCTCAGCACCATCCTCTCCCCTCCCGGTTTCAAAGCTTAATTCACTGTACAGCTTTTGCCCAACACCTTTTCCAACCAAGCCTGGCTTCTGGAGGCAGATGAAAAGCAGCAGCAAACACACACAAGAAAGTGTAATGGGCTTGCCAAAAAGTTGGTTGAAAATAACTAAACTTTGAAGTTGAAGGCACTAGTGCTGATGTGATTTTGCAGCTCAGGCTCACAGCTAGTCTCACTCTTTGTAAATTCAAAGGCTACTAAAGAGACAGAGAAGGTTTCTGTGAAAAGTAAATACGGTGCAGATATACTGTCTAGTTGACCTATGGTCAAAGACAATCAATGTGTGGCTTTCTTTTTTCCTTTCAACTTCTTTCTTTTCTAACCACATCAAAAGAAAGGGTTTCAGATATGCAAATATTTTGTATATTCTTAGATTAATCAATAAGTCCTTCTCTGATAGACATGAAAGATATATAATAATGAAATAGACAAACATAAAAATGTTTGTCCTGTCATCGGTTTCAAATCTTAAATATTTGAGAACAAACTGCTCTGAATAAATATAATAAGCAAGGGGTTGACTTGGAGTCTTTGGGACTAAGGAATCCTGGAAATGACAACCTCAGTTACTTCAGTTACAGAATATAAACATTCACATGGAGGTACAGGAACAAACAGGATTCTCTGTGCCAGTGATGGGTTGCTGTTCATTGTACTTCCAGAAATTCCTTTTCAAATGCTGATAAGCTGTAGTCTGCTGCTATTGCTCATGGCATTGGCAGTGCTACACACCAATTACCTGTCAAAGGTATTTTCAAAGCAAATGTGCAGCTTCTTGATTTTTGGCTTTATTCCTCCTACAAGCCAGAAAAAGGAAAGTAATAGCAGGGTATGTCTGAACCAAAGTGTATTTTTTTTTAAACGAAGAAAGATAATATTTGTTATTTCTCACATTGAACAGAAAGTTTAACTGTGCTTGCTTGAAATGTTTAATCTGCAACATTTGTACAGGGAGCCAAACGGTAGAGCATTTTTTTGGCATCTCCCCCACTCCCAAGGAGACGCTGGGGACCTGTGCCTCTCCCATGCAGCTGGGTGACAGTAGTATCCTGCCTCTCCTCTTCACTACTTTAGAAATCTGACCACGGAGAAAAAAAAAATCTGAGCCAAGACTAACAATGTAGTTAACATAATATGATTATTTTTATTATTGAAGTCAGATGAAGTCACATTTTTGGATACCATGGCATTCACCAAAAATTCTGTGCCTGGCTCTTAACTATCCTGCAGCTGTCACAACTGTTGGTAGCATTTGGCTGTAGAGACAAAGGACCTTTCACTTGCCTGTTGCTGTGATGCCCACTTATAATGACAGCAGAAATCAGCCAAGAACAGACTGAGTGTTTAGGTACCACCAGCATGTTCCTCTGGATGCCTCAATGGGACAGAGAAAGACAACATCTCACAGCATGATGGGCGAACAGCCACTTGTGCTGGGTTTATTCCAGCCTCTGCAATGGTGACCATCTTTTGGAAAGAGGGGAAAGAATCAATGGTGGCCCAATATGCTCAGCTGCTATTCAGGCTGGCCAGATAGAGGTGGAGTAACTTCAGTTCTCTACTTCCTTCCAGTTCTCCATGTGCAAAACAGCTAATCATAATCTTAAGGCATGTTTCTGAGCCAGGAGGAGAACAAATTAAAATGTTGACATTAGGATCCTAAAGCTGGATTTTGTGTAAAATTTTCCTACGTATGTAATTAATATGCCTCCTGGGGAAGTGCAGCTGGAAATTTCTACATGGAAAACTCTGTTTAAAATACACAGAGCACTGATATGCTAATCTAATTCAGGATTTAAAACTGAAATATAGATAAATTGATAATTATAGCTATATAAATAACACAGCTTTAATTGTGTGTGAATGTCCTAACTGGCATGTGAGATGCAGACTACTGCCAATTTTTAATTTCCAGTAGAATCAGCTACAGCTATGATTCCTACTGTGAAAATTTTTGTGTTACTGAATATGTATTTTTAATGAACCCAGTAGTCATTCAGTCAACAAAAAATCAGAAGCTTAATCCTGTTGTTTGAGGTTTGTAAAGAACTAAGTTTGGCATCCTGCTTGTTATATTAAAGGAAACAACTGAGAGTTTGGAAACATTTGTCTGTTCACCATATGACAATTTGGTGGTTTCTGCCTTTTTGGACAGATAATGTGCAAAAGCCCCAATTCTGGTACCGGACCAATCTGCCTGAATGTGCCTGGTCAAAGAGACTTTGAAGTGCTCAGTGTACCTCTGATTAATGTGCTCAGCACAGCACAAAGTTACTGCTAAATGACTGCACTTTCACTTGTTTTCAGACTTCTACTAGTATATTTTGATATGAATCAGTCTTTGAAAAGGTCAGTAATAAAAATTGGGGGTAAATGTATTGTCACATGCAAATTAGATGCCTCTTTTCATATGCTTAGTGCCATGTTGAGATTGACAATTTTGGAAATCTCAATAATTGTGCTTTGATTTGTGTACCTACCTGATTTTACATATATTGCCCAAAAATTAAGGAAAAAATCCAACATAGATACTGGGGAATTAATTTTTTTAGCATAAATACCTTGAATAAGTTCTGTTCTTAGCAGACTGCATGGATTTGCATCATGCTGCTCTCTTAGGGAAGTCTACCACATATGGTGGCTGTTATCTAGCTCAAAAATGGTCATTAATCTCATTTCTCAGAGGGACACACCACAGTATTCTTGAGGCTGGGACACCCAAGGTGTGTATAATGTCTTCTGATGAGCTGAGGAGAAAGAAGTTCTGGGACTGGTGCACAGGCAGGGCATGACAGTGTAACCTCAGGGACTCTTCTCTATTTTAGCAGGCTGGCAGCTGGATGTGAACTATGTTCTAGAGCACCCAGCCTCTGTAGTCAGAACTATCTTTTTTCTTGCCTTGTCTGGCAACCTTGGACTGTTACATCTCTTTTGCTGCTTGCTTGGGGTACTTTTCTCACAGGAGCTGCACCTGAACTGCCTTGCTGTGGATCCATTTCTTGAAGGCTCAGTTTACTCTAAGACTACATTATATACTCCAGGGACCCCAAGATTATGTTGAATGTTCCATTCTTCCTTCTACTGCCAGCCCTTTTCACTTGTATTAGCATTATTTTGCCTTCTAACTGGGTATTTTTAGATGATTTTTTTGGCCTCATTTGGACGTTAATTGGATTTAGAGAGAGAAATGTTACAGCTAAAATATTTTATATTGGCTAGCTATTAATGGGGTTTCTTTGCTGATTTAGTTACAAAATTTTTATAAAGAGCCCAGACTACAGCAGGAGAAAGGAACAGAGGCACAAATGACATATGTACAGGAATAAAGTATGTCAGTGCCCTATAAAAAAGAAATACCTCCTGGAAACTAAAAGGGAAATCATGAAGCTTCAGAGTAAAGGAAATTGTACCAGATTTCCTGAAACATGACATTTTGTCTATATTGCAGGAAGATGTGAAGTACTTTTTGACCTTAAAGTCTGCTTCTGAAGCAGCTTTATAACAATGTCATCGTAAAGGGCCCTCTTCATTTACTGCTAATGACTTTCTTATCAAAATTGTGCAGTTTACAATCCAGAGGATGATTTTTGTAGTTGCTTGCACTCCTAACTGCTCTTGGGATCTAGGAATTGAGCTGCTTTTTGTGCCTTTTACATTACCACCAGTAATAAAAAACCTGCAATTCAACACAGCAAAACTCATTCCACTCTGGGAGCCCTTTGCAGTGCTAACTGAGAGAAAAGTCTTGGTTTTATCAGAAAGTTGATAGGACTCTGAGGCGTAGAGGGTACTCATGTGCAAGAATGTTGTACTTAAGGACTTTCTTGTTTTAAAATATTTGTATTACCTTTATTTTCCTTCTGTTTATAACTTCTCAGTTGCTTGTTTAAGATAAGTGCCTTCCTTGGAAAGAAAAAAATTGGTATCATCCTAAGCAATAATCCTGCAGCCTCCGGATGAAGGAGGCTTTATAGCAGAAGTCTTTACTGTGTGTTGGCTATTTTGTACCAGCTGTTTTTACTTAGGAACTGTTGTACTTTCATGCATGAACCTGTGTCCTGGATTCAGGACATTACTAGTGTTTCAGTTTCTGAAAAGGAACTTGAGAGGTAGTTATGATTTAAAAGAAATATTCTGTGAATATACATCAAATGCATTTATTCAAATGTGCGTGTAAATGTTCCTTTCATAGTAAAGCCACTTAACTTCATATAGAAACTACTTTCAGCATAAGACCTCTGATGTTTCCTTGTCTGAGTACATATTCTAAGGACTTAAAAGTTGTGTAGGAGATGTATGGTTGGGAATTAGACAACACAGCTTGGCTCCAGGGAGTAAGGAGACACCCAGCCTGGCTTTACAACACATGTCTGGCCTATATATAACAATATGCACCTGGATCTAGAGAGCATTTCTTCTGACAGAAAGGAAGGACAAACAACTCCCACTGCAAGAATGGAGCAGAGCTACCACAAGAATTATTATGACTGCAGCATTGTTGGGCAATATTGCTATGTAATATGACTTTTTTTTTTTTTTAGGGGTCTTCCTGGCATCCCATAATTCTGTGTATCATCTTTATGATTCCCATGCTCCAGAAGACACTGTAGCCTTTCAGCAATGGTAAGCTTTTCTCTCTCCTTGCATTCTTACTATGTTATTCCTGCAATAAAATACCATCAGAATGTCCGCAGTGACCTGCCTTAGAAGCAGATAAAACATATCTTGCAAACAAGGCTAATGACTTCAGCAATTGAGGACTAATTGATCCTAGCTTTTCTGTAAGTTATCTGATAAAAAGGAGTAGACAAAATGCTTCAGAATTACCCAAGCTATGGAAATAAATACATTAATGACATCCTCATATGTCCCACACATTTATTGGAAGAGTGTTGTCTGATAGCTTTGGTAAACTTCTCATTTCATGATATAGAAATTGATATTACTAAATGTTTCTGTTGTTTGTGCAGTTATAAATCTCAACTAGATAAAAATTCTTGTATGTTGTCACTGGAAAATTGGATTTCACTGTGAGTGAAACTATTATTTCTAGTTAAAGCGAGTACTTTAGAAATATAATTTGGATTTGAATGATGTAGTAAGAATTTTTTTCTAAAGTCTCTCCCTCTGGTTTAATCGTGATACTGGCTGGATTTCTCTGTCCAGCTTCTGATCATATTTTCTGCTAATAGATGCATCTCCTGTCATAGGTTTATATTGATTATTCTGCTGTCTGGTAAAGGTTGTGTTTGCTTTTACATACTGGGGGTGATGGCCTGAAATGAGGCCTTGGTGTAATGGGTTCTCTACATTAGAGTCAAGTACCAGAGGCAGTTTTAAGTGTCTGAACCATAAAGACCTTATTCTTCAGAATACTTGAGGAGTAGAGTTGGAAAAGATAATGTGATGCATATATAACACCTGTCATTTTGAGAAATGTGAAAGTGCTTTAGAAACGAGTACAGGTCTTGACTGATTTACACTCTATGAAATGTAGTTTTCTCAGGGCAGGAATATGGAGGGAAAAAAGAACTGTTTAACAATGCACAACATTGTTAGACAATGTCTTAGGAAAAAATTAAGGTGCACATAATTAAATGTGTGTTGTATTGGCTCAAATCAATATGAACAAGACCATTTTTAATCAGCTTTTTTTTTGGCTGGTTGTCCTTTTTATTGTTCCATTTTGATTTTACAAATGCCCCAGATTAAGTGAGGATAAACCAAACTAATTTCTGAAATGAAGTAATAAAGGACCTACGCATTATTTTGGGCCTGTCTCAACACCATAAAGCTTTGGAATATCCTGAGACCTATTGCCATAGTTGCACATTTCTCAGTAAGGTTCAAGGAAGGTGACTGCATGCCCTGTGCCACAGACAGATGCATTTGGACTGTGATGCTGTAGAGGCTTCTGTTCATCTGTGCTGCTCATCCCTGGCCATCAGTAAACAAAAACTTACATGCTTTTATGCCACTGGTTGTTAAAATCTGCTGGAACTGAGCTAAGCCATTTGCCCAGACTGTGACCTTGAGTATACAAGGACTTCTAACCCCTCTTAGACATTGCTGTTTACTTGTTCTGTTTTTGACAACCAGATAGAAAATTGCTCTGTTGTACTGCTGAAGAACGGATTGGTTTCAAATTACTCTGAAAGGAAGCCAACAGAACAGCTAACACCATGGGGCCAAGTTTTTAATGGCCTTCAGTCTGGCTCTTAAGTTTGTGTTCCCAGGTTTGCACTCTCAATCAATTGTAGAAAAAAGTAATTTCAGGCCCAATTAGATGTGACTTGCCATCTACCAGGTTCAGAGAAAACTGAATATATTTATGATTGAAAGGACAGTAGAAAAAATAGACAGCACTTGAACTTCCCCTAGTGCAATTGGTTTTACTGTTCTTCACTCAGGTTGTGTGGTCTTTTCAAGTTACAACAGCACTGCATGCTGATTGCAGTATTCATCAGTGCCTCTTTAATGATGAAAAGCATCAATATATAATTTAGCAATGGAGCAAACTTTGTCAGAGGTTGAGTGTTCCAGAAACTTCCCTGTCTGACCATCCAGGAGTAACTCTGTTGGTCACTCTCTACCATCTGAGCTGGGAATGAAGCCCTTTCATTGCAACACAACCCACACTCATACAGTCAGACCAGGTTTTCTCACTGGCTTGACCCCAGGATTCCCATAGCAGAGTCTCAGACATCAGGACCCTGTAAATAATTTAATCATGGTACAACAACAGAATAAGCACTTGAGCTGGTGCCTCTAAGGAGGGACTCTGAACAAAGGAATCCCTTGGGAGGCTTTTGTACCCTCCCAGTCTAAGCATGGGAAAATCTGAGGGTGCTGTGCCTCTGAGTGTCCAGTCCCCTGGCTGGCACCACAGGTCCCTGTGCCCTTTGCTGTGCAAAGGCTGGTTTCAGTTCATGGCCTCTTCTCTGGGGCTCTCACCACCAGAGCTGAACCCAGAGCTGGCACTGCAGCTGCTCACAGAGCTACCAGTACTGAGCATGTTGCTTCCTTTTCTGCATCTGGAGTTATACCATGGGTTGAAAACCAGTTGTTAGTGTCTCCAGGCAATCTGCCATTTACTTCAGCCAGGATTTCAATTTCAGAGAGTGTAGATGGGGTAAAATGCTGGATGCATCACAAAAAATTTCATATCAATTGTCAGAACAGCTGTGAGAATCCTGCATCATTCTGCAGGATGCTTCAGGAGTGGAACCAGAGAACAACATGCCAGTGAGAAAAACTATTTGCTCCGGAGTGCGACTAGTTTAGTTTCAGGATTTTGTGATTCCCTGACAACAGCAAGATTAATTTTCTTGCCCTTTTCTGTGCATGTTAAGATCTTGCAGCCTCTTCCACTAGAAGAAGAGAAAAAGACTGAGCACAGAAGGAATTTAAAACAGCATGATTTTCAATACAGTCTGTCACCTAAAATAATTTTCCTTCTGGGGATCAATTCTGTCCTAATTAAGATCACCTTAAGGACTGATATTCTTGGCAAATTTCCTTTTATAAAGACAGCTTTCTTAAATGCACTTTTTCATGAATCTGTTTTGTCATGATTACCAGTACTGAATTTCTCACTTTCTACTAAGAAAGCAACTATGGAAACTCATGTTTTCTGATAGAATAAACATATAAATAAAACTAGTATACTCTACAAGTGATCAAGCTGAATCTCTCATACAGCAAAAAGTGCCTGGGAAGTGCTGTATGCATCTTCTTTTCTTGCCTTGACACACCATTGCTTATAGTGAGTCAATATCTCATGTGAGGAAATGGTATTTTCTCAATATCAGGAAAAGGAAGTTGCAGTCTTATGTTTTGCTGCTCCCCAGAAAATCATGTGAAAGTTATCCAGAAAAGCTTTCACTGCACTGTACAGGAGTTTTTAAATTCTCTTTGGAACAGGATGGCTTCAAATCATGCTGTTTTGATGGTTGCTGTGAAAAGAAAGACGTGTCTGAAACCTTGAAAGTAGAAATCACATACTTGGCTTTGTGTTTCTACCCCTCATCTGTGGAAAGGGACAAATGTAGTTTGCATAGAGCAGATTTGTGCTCTCAGGACAGTTGGCTGCCTTCTTAAACTGCAGCATTTCAAAATGAGTTGACAATAGTGGAAGAAGCTGCTTTCTCACTATCTTTCTCATAAAACTCAAATCAGAGGCTGCCCTCAGGGAATCTGACTACTGTTTTGTTAAAATGCACCTGAATCTTTAATTATATGTGACATAAGGCATTTAATTTGCTAGAAATGTTCTTTTATTTGTTTTTTGGTTTTCTTTTGTAATTACCAATTTACTGTAAAATGAACAAAAAGGATATAGAGAGTAAAGTTAACCTTTGACACCTTTCTTTATGCTGATGGTTCAAAAGGGTGTGATCTACATTTAATGCCTCCCTAATGTACATAATGAGAGGTTTCTGTACCCTTATGTTCTATGCTTAAGGTCTTTCAGTCTCTCATGTTCATTATCTTGAAGTATACAAATCAAATGAGCTTCTTCTTTCATGGGGGTGTAATATTTTTGCACAAGACAATGATTGCTCTCACATCTCCAGTGCAAAGTCTTAATTACAGCATCAAGAAACACTTCAAGTAGTCTATAAACATCTCTGCATCCTGAGTTTGGCAGGAGCTTTTTTGGCAGAGGTTGTTAGTGGCCTTACATTGATCACTTCAGTCCTGAGCTGCTATCTGACAGATGTGCTGGAGGGAACAGCATCAGGCTGTTCATGCTCCTAGTCTCTGTGGTAGGCTTTCATCTACCAGATGTGTGATGGAACCCACAATCTCTTTAAATCAGAAGAGCCTAATAAATAAAGATGAAGCTCCTCCAGTCTCTGATTAGTTTACTACATAGGGGGAAGTAGAAAACAAGCATTTTTTGTGGTAATATTTAAGGTATGAAAGAACAGTTCAAAGCAAGTTTACATAAACACAAAGGAGATAAAATTTGGAGCTCTGTGGAACTCTCATGGGAAGGAAAAGAAATACCCTTCCTCTTGAATATAGCTCCCTTAGGTTGCTCTTGGTCAGTCCTGCACTGCAACTGTAAAGGATTCTGGCTTCCCAGCTCCACGATGCAATTACTCACAGCTTAAGAGCCACACAGCACGCAGGACTGAGCTGTGTCCCCGTATCCGGGACACGTTAGGGGAATGCAGTTAACCCTGGCTCCCTAGACAAGTTAGAAACAATCCTGTAATTGTATCTGGGGACAGGCAGGTTGGACTGGAGTTCCCTGACCCAATTATAGTTGTAACTCTGACAAAGCTTAGCTCTAAAAGCAGGTTAATAAGCTAAAGGGACAGATTCATGTTATGTGCAGAGCATGAAAGTTTCTTTGAAGCTGTTCCACAGTGCTCTAACCTGAAGTTCAACAGGCACTCTGCCAGTCTCTCTGCTGTATCCCATGTGAACTTTACATTGCTTTGCTTATTAGTGACATTGAGAATGCTTGATGTATTTTTCATCATTCTTACAGCCTTGTGGAATAATGTAAGTCATATAGTCCCTTTCTTTAGCAGAGAGGCTGCTTTTTCCAATTTTTAGAAACCATTTACAAAATCCTTTACTTTTACCAGTGAAGGCTATACTTTCTTTTGTAACAAATAAATTCTGTTTTTCCTGTTTACTTATCTGTCTATTGCTCATTCCATTTAAATGGGGAATTGCTTCCCATGAGCAATTCCAATGAGTCAAAGCCAAATCTTTTGAAGATATGCGATGTTGAAGGAGAGGATCTAGGACTAAAGTGTGGAATAGATCTGTCTGTAAAAGGCTCAACCACTCCTATCATAAGAAAACATTTGGGATCTGCTTCAGGAACATTTCTATAAGTAGGTACATGTACACTTAATGTTCTGCAGTTGAGGAGAGCAGGTGTTGAATTTTCAAACTACAGGGCTCTAATGGTTTCTTAAAAGCCCTATGTTTCCCTTAGTCTTCATCATGTGAAACTTCCAACTAGTCCTAGAATGGCACCTCAGGTTTCCTTAGGAAGAATTTGGGCTCCACTGGTGTTAATCAAGAGTTTTGCCATTGTCTTCAGTGTAGCAATTGAACACCTGCAGCTCAATAGCCTGAGTTTAATGTCCCATATTTTCATGCAAAGCTTTGTGGAGATGTTAATGCCAATTCAGTGAAACCGCTTCTGGTTTCCAATTTTAAAAATTGTCAAATTCTTTAATAATATGGATTCATTTAATGTACTTAATAATATATATTCATACAGTTAAAAGAAGTGAAAAGTAGGAAGACTAGAGACAGGTACTGGGTACTCAATGAAAATACTATGACTTGTGCTAAAGATCTCCTAAGAACATGCTTAATTCCAGATGCTGTTATTGATATTGCACATTGCTAGTGAAAAGCAAGGCTAAGTGAGCCTAAAGAAAATGGCCAGCATGATAAGAGCACCCTAAGACATGTTTTGAATGAAAACTTGGGACACTGCAGTCATGAATATGCTTATAGCTGATCTAACTTATGAGCTGTATTTAAACTGATATAGCTAGCTTGTGTATCAATTACAACAAAAATATGGGCTTTAGGGGACTGCCAAACCTCTGGATACATGGACCACTCATCTGTTCTTTGGCCTAATGCACTGTAATTGCTATCTGAGCTAAGTAGGTTAAAGACAGATAGCATCTATGTAAGAGATTGCACTGTTGTGTGCAGATAGCTAAACCATCAAAAAATAACTGAGTGTGGTCTCGAAACAGCCCTGGAATGTTATATAGAACTTAGGGTGGGCTAACTGAAAGGGCTAGGGAAAAAAAATACGTGTCAGTTGAGAAAATACAAAGCAGTCAGGAAAAAAGCATACTAGAACATAGCTGAAATCTTGCAGAGGTCATGGTGTGCTAAGGTAAGGGACTAGGAAAAGTATACATGTTGGCTGAGAAAACGAAAAGTAGTGGGGAAACAAGGTTTAACTAGTGCATGACTGAAATATTATAGAAAGGAATGAGGAAAAAGTGAAAAAAGAACAAAAGCAAAAGAAGCACAGATTGAAAAGAATTGTATCTACAAGAAACAAAACAAGGGAACTACAAAATCCTGAAGGTATCAGAAGTCTGATATAGAACTATTATTGAAATGGAGGAATGGGAATGGATGATAGAAAGGGAGAAATATGGAAAGATTACACATAACGAAAGAAAACAAGGAGATTTCCAGAACCTTCTGAATAGCGTTTTCTTGTGAATGTGTTTTTCTGCAGGACTTCAATTTTGTAACTTATTTTCTGCCTCTGTTGCTGAAGGAGCCAAAGCTTAAGGGCAGGAAAACAGGAAAGCATTCCATTGAAATCAAATCTAAATCCAGACACGAGCCTGGTTTTCAACTTACAGCCTAACTCTAAATCCCTTTAAAGTTTCTTGTCACTTAATTGCACTACAAAGCCTTGGCAGCTTCCTCACATCACAATTCTAAGCTGTCAAAGTAAGTAAAAGTAGATATAAAACCCGTCTAGTGTCTGTCAACTTTTAGAAACCATTTCTAGCTGCAACTATGTACCAAGCAATAAGTTTATTGTGTCAGGTCATAAGGCCCAACCTACAAATTATGTTTCATCAACCTTAGTTGGGCCTTTCTTTACTAGGTGGCCTTTCTGGAACAATATAATCCACCTTTATCATACCTGGAACTGGAGTCTTTGATCTTAAGTTTTACATATTGCATGTTTGTTTGAACTGACATACAAAGAAGAAAGATAAAACGACTAAAAATTCTGTCACTTCACTGTTAAGTGGTAGACATGCTCTCAATTACATGCACAGGCAGTGGAAAACTTTATAACTGGGGTAATTCCTAGGGACTTCTGGGGCACATATATAGCAACATGTAGCATTATGATAGCCTCACATCACCCTTCTGACAAGGTATTGTAACCACTGGGCCTCATGAAGAGGAATATTAAAGCCCCAGTTATCTCCCAGACAGTGCATGGAATATTGCAACCTACGTTACCTTGTGGACATAGTGCATCCCTGTATAACAACTACACAAAACTTCAAAGCTATTTTGTAGCATAAATTTGAAAGTTTGTAGCATAAACAATGCTAGATACTTTTCTGTTAATTAAGGAGGGAATATAAAGAGGAGGGATTAAAGGAAGGAAAGTTTTCATAGTTTTGGTAAAAACGGAATTAAGAGTCAGGCTAGTCACATCAATGCCACATATCGATAAAATGTGGATTCAAATTGACGTATTTAATCAATCATCACTGTAAGTAGTAAGTAGTAAACAGCAGAGTAGACGATTCAGGTTTCTCATTCTTACACTCTTCCAACAGCACTCAACTGATTTTATTGACATTACTTCTGCTTTGGACTGCTGCTTATGGGACTTGCACTACAGCATTTACCCACACCTAACATAAAGTACACTTGCACCACAAAAGAGTCAGTAGTCTTAAAATCGTACCTTAGCAGTTTGCTGAAAATGGACATGCTGAGCATGTGTGCTCCTAAGGAGCACAGGTCTGATTGCAATAGTAGGAAGAAAGCACAGTTCAGTTGGATTTCTAGCTGAGATACTTTTAAAGGGTAGTTTTTTTGAACATGGAGAAATGCAGTGCTGAAAATAAGAATTCATATACAAAATCTTAATGTTTTTGTAGAAATAGTGGCTTTCTTTCTTATGTGCTTTTGGAAAGAAATATTTACAGGTATTTATATGGGTTGTGTGTTACTATGGAAATGTCAGGGAGGGCTAAACAAAGAGGAACAATTCTGTTTATAAAGAAAAGAGAAAACAGATGAGAGGAAGAAAATATAATTATCTCCATTTTACAGCTGAGAAATTTGAACACAACAATGATAAAGAACCCAACTCTTATGGAAATCCATCAACCCTTTTAGGTTCACCTGTCACTTGGGCATTGTTCTGCCTGCAGGGTGCTCACAGAACACCAACAAATCATTATGCTCCCCTCACACTGTACCTTTTGCCTGCTTCTGTGTTCAGATGCAACCTTTCATCATAGCTGTCAACACTGTATTTTGTAAAACGACCCAAGTCACCCCACCACCCCAGCTTCTAAAGAAATATTGGCAAGGCCCAGTGATCAATAAGAGAGCTCAGAACAGAAATAAAGGAACTGGCACTACCAGCAATGAGGCATTGTTTTCTGTCCACAGTGTGGATGTGGGCCCTCTATTCATAACGTCACACTAACTTTACAGTCTGATAATTTTCTTTTGTTTCGGAACTGATGTTTAGGAAGTGGGTGGGTCATTTAGTAGTCTGTTCAGACTTGACAGTAAGTTCTGCACTCTCTGATTGTGAGTGGTGAGGGTCAGAAACATCCCCAAGCCACCAAGAAGAAGTTATAAATGAAAACAGGTTCAAATTTAAGTATGCAAACAATCTTAGTGACTACAGCCTTCCCACTCCTGCCTTCTGTTAGGCATTTCTGATCCTTGCACTCCACAACTGATTGAGCCTGGATTCAAGATACTGTTCAGAGAAGCTGGCTTAGAGACAGCTAAGAAATGCACCAGGAGAGGTGGAGGTGATACAGGAGAAAGTGACCAGCCCCCATCAAGTACTTAAAGTACTTAAAGATAGTTTGATCCCACGGTTCTTTGTTAGAGCAAGGAGCCTGAAAAATAAAATCCTACAAAAAGCCATCTCTCTGTCAGAATCCAGTCCCAGTAGGTAAACAAGATTTTTTTTGTCAAGACCAGAGTAAAAGGAACAGAAATTGTTCCTCAAGAATAGAGTAGAAGAGGACCTTCTGTGCATGCTTTTTTCAGCTGCTTTTCCTGACAGCCTATATTGAGCCTGAGAGACAAGCTGAAGAATTTATACTCTGATCCAGAACTTGGCGGGTGTAACTGGGGCCGTAAAAATTGTAACTTTGGCATAATCAAGCCATGCCATAACTGTGTCTGTATATCTTCCTCTGAACTTCTAGAGTATTAGCTCCTGATGAAAAAAGAGCTAATACTCTAAAAAAACACCCGACTGAGGATCATGGACGTGTGCTACAAAATGAGCTACTTCTCTCCTTGGTCACAGAGATGGATGTCAAGAAATGTCTAGGAAGTAGGTCACACTGACTCCTCAGATAATAGCGGATTCTCGCATGCATCTCACTTCCATCACACTTCCACACCTCCACAAGACAGTCAACCAGCACTTGATACTCTTGGATCTCAACTCTGAACGCCATTATTCTCTACATGTTGTCTATTTCTTTTAAAACAAATCCTTTTTTTTTTTTTTAATTCTTGACCTTAACTCTGTCTTGGCTTGTCTTTCTGACTAGAGTTGTGTTCATGTTAGGTGAAAAAGGATGGAAGAGTCATCTAGTGAAAGGAATTGCCCAGAGAATGAAGCCAGATATCATTTAAATAACCCAGACTGTGTCACAGATTCAGCCTGGACTGAGACCAAAAGAATACTTAGAGCCTTTTTCACCTGAAACTTGAGGCATGTGTGGCTTTTTACATATTCAATAAGGAGTGCGTCACAGAAAAAATGTTCATATGTGAAGTCTAGGAAACTGGAGCTGGTAGAAGCTTTTTGCTTTTCTCCCAGAACTTGTTAGGTGATGTACTTCTCTAGTGTATGGGCTTGTCTCAGAGGCCTGTCTGGGTAGAAATCCACAGCACTGTCATATTCCCTGTTCCAGTTCTGCCCCCACTAAAAGCAGAAATCACTATTGCTTCCTACATTATAAAACTATCTATAGCCTTGCATTTAGTCATAGTCACCTACAACTTTTGCCATCCATTCCTTAGCACCACTCCATGCTAATCTCATCTGGAAAAATCCTGCACTTGTTAAATCATGTCTCTCGCTCTTTACTAATCTATCAACCAAGACAAGACCTGAAGGTTTCAGTGCTGTCAACTGGTGTCTAAGGTTCTTGTCTGCTTCAAGCTTGTCTACTTCCACTTTCCTTCAGGAATGTTGGCTCTAACCTGGCAGGCTAGAGTAACAGTAATCACATATAATGAAACTGAGGACTTCAAGAACAGCAGTGGAGGAATGTAAATATCTTGAAAGACCATGACAGGGCTTGAATGCAAATCTTAATTGTGAAGGCTGTCAGAGTTTTATAAGCTGAGCATGTGTACAGGGTCATCTAAGAGGTGCAAGGAACTTTAGGCTTCTAAATGTAAATGACAACATAAAATAAATGCCAAATGTCTGATAAGAGTATATGAGCATGTGGGCATGGAGGCAAACAAAGTTTATATACCATCACAAACTGAGATGTGTAACAGGGCTAAATCTCACTTGAGATGAAAAATCTGTAATGTCCCCAACAATTGAATCTCTCTCCTGAATTCCAATCCTTCATCTTCTACAGCTGCAGCCTAACCCTACTTCAAAATCATCTTTAGACTGTAAGACCTCTTAAACAAGCCACTATAGCTGATAATTTCTAACAAATGCTAGTCCAAGACTGTTACTTAAAACAGCTGCGTATGTGATACATTTTTCCAGTGCTGTCCTTGAAAAAAAATTATTTCATCAATAGAACATGTCTATCCAAAAAGGTGCAGCCTGTTTAATTTTCTGATTCAGATAAAAAAATTTGTCCTCGGAACTGTCGTAACCCTGTTGTCTTGGCTGTTGTTGAGCCTGCCTGTTCTGCTGTGGGGAGGCAGGAGAAAGCAGCTCAGGCTGCAGCAGTGTGGCTTCTGAGCTTGCTTGAGTGATGTGCAGGTAGCAGGTGTGCATGTCTGCCTACACCTGAATAAACAGTCTAGCATCACTGAAAGAAAGGTTGTAAGGCTTTGAAGAATAAATCCTGAAGGTGGATCTGACTCCTAATTCAAAACCTAATCTAATTTTTTCCATGTGCAAAATTCAGATTCTTAGCTCCAAATACTCCATAATACTGAAATTAATTATGCGGGCTGCATTTTACACTCTTGTTCTAAGAATACAGTGATTTAAAATCCAGTTGGAAAATTTCAGGATGTTTATAATTATTTTCCAAACTCTTGTGTGTGTTATGCCTTCTGGTTATTTCAAGATAGAGAAGAAAACAATGAAAAATGAAAAATTATGAATAATACCTTGAAGATAATTCTAAAATATTCTAGCATGTAAAAAAAGAAATCAATATTTTATTACATTTCATAGGAAATACAAACAACCTGCTGTTCAGTGCTTCAGCTACATAGAGAGTTTTCCAGCTTCTGGCAATCACAGAATTTAAGAAGAAGTATTGTCTTGTGATACTTTTTCCTTTTGACATTGTTGATAAAATATAGGGACTGGTCCAACATCACCAATTTTCTAACACCACTAGGAACTGTAATATGAATCAACTGCTTGAACAACTAATGCTGCAATCACTTTAGCAGATGATAGAAAATGGACTAATCTTGGAAGTGTATCTATGTACATGTTATATGTTTCCACATCTAGATGGGGCAGTCAGAATGCAAATTGCAGAAGCAGGGAGGTGGCTCATCTCAGATTTGTTGCAGGAAGAAAGTATTCTAACTATGATGTTTAATTTTGAGCAAAACAGGGGATCTTGACAATTAAGAACTTTTGATGTGGGTTTGGAGCTTGTGTAAACTACCAGTAAATCAGTAAGAGCCACTAGACATATCAGGTCTAGTGATAGACCTAGGTCTATCTGTATGAATTTAAATGCTTTATTTGCAGAAATGGTACACACTGTTTTGCACTGTGATTAAACAAAGATTTGGCTTCTTTGGAAAAGCTTACCTGGGCTTAGTTCTGCTCTCTGAGAGAAAACCCAGAGAGAGTAGGATTTTTTCTGCTAACTCTGGGTACCAAGGTCTGGTAAGGAGGATCCAGGCATAGGCACATCAGGAGGAATTTTGGGGTTCTTTGCACAAGAAAACTTGAGGATCATATCTGCTATGCTCATATTCAAAGGAAAAGAAGTCAGGTACAGGAGTCTACTTTGACTTTAGAACTGAGGAAAGACAATCAAGGAGACAAACCAAAGTAAAAAAAAAAAAGATTACATGGTCATGGCTTACAGTTAAAAAACTGCTTTTCATCCACCCTCCCCTCTTTGTTATCATTTATCTATGACATAAAAGCAAAGACTGTTAAAGGAAGCATCTCTGTAAAAGCATGGGAAATACAGATATGAGTATTTTCTTTTCTACAGCAAAGGAGCATGGAACCCAGCTCTAATATTAAAACAGAGAGCAAGGAAAGAAATATTTTACTTAGATATTTGCTGAGAGGAGAGAAAAGGCTCTTTTTTAGTATTAGCCCAGTTAAGGGAACTTGAAAGGTTAAATAAACATATAAATTCCTGAGAGGTAACAGTGTGATATGGGTCTAGAGAGAGAATAGCAACATGAAGCTAAAGTACTCTCAGCAGTGCTGTTATAGAGCATTTGCTGTGCTAACATTACCTTATACTATAAATTGATGTATCTTTTGCTGTATTTTGCTAGGCATTTTAGTTTGTATTTTTGTTGTATGCTTCCACTGTGTTTTCCTGTTATAATAAGATACGTAATTCTACCACAACAAAAGCAGATGCAATAAAGCTTGACTGATTGATGCTGCTTGTATATTTTAGACTGTCGTTTGAAATCAGCCTGAATTTCCAAGCTGACAGTAAATAAAGATTGATACAAAAACTATTCATGGAACACAAAGCTTTTTATCCTGTGTTCTAAGTGTTTTCTTACTTGACTGGCTGGGTTTGAGATGTCTTTTAACATATCTAACTGGGAGAATAGGAGTAAACATATTTTTAGTTCTGAAAGTTGCATGATACAATGATTCTGATTGATTAAAAATAGAACAAGCACAGGAAAAAGTATTCTTTGGAAGTTAGATCTTTTTGCTGCTTCTGCTTTATGTCCTTTTGATATCCAATGCTACAAGCAAATTCTACTTGACTACAGAAGACAGAAAGTTTCTGGAAAATAAATTCTTTATTCTCTTTTTCCATCTGTGGGAGAGAGGAGTGGATTCTACTGAGTTTTGAAAAGTGCCTGTGTCAGGGCGGGGCATAGATAGTTTCCTGTTATAATAGCAACTGCCAGCTTTGGAACTCCTCTGCTCCTCTTCCTTTCTTGCCCATGTTGAACCTTTCATCAGTTGAGTGCTGAATGAGTAAAATGACTGAAATAAATAGTACTCCATGATGTACCAGATTTCTGGTTCTTAGAAAAAAGAGGACCAGAGATACAGATAATGTTCTTTAATAGCACGCTGGCTAAAAGTCATTGCTAACACTGTTGTGCTCTCTATCAGTAACAGATCTATGAATAAAATAATTGGCTATTCCTGAAGAGGGTTCAGCTTGAGTGCTGAATGAGTAAAATGACTGAAATAAATAGTACCCCATGATGTACCAGATTTCTGGTTCTTAGAAAAAAGAGGACCAGAGATACACATAATGTTCTTTAAAAGCATGCTGGCTAAAAGTCATTGCTAACACTGTTGTGCTCTCTATCAGTAACAGATCTATGAATAAAATGATCGGTTATTCCTGAAGAGTGTTCATACTGCTTCAGCTGATATAGCTAAATCTAGCACAGTTGTAACAGTTCTTCTTCATCCATGACTTTAATGAAATATATTTAATTTCTACCTCCTAAATTACAAATTCACTAAATGGCTTCAGGAAAATGCTGAAGTATTTGAAAAGAAAAAGAAAAATTGCATGAGATGCTTTCAAAAAGTATAGGTGAAGATGCACAGGGCACTGCATCCACTTTTGGAGATCTTCTGAGCACTTACAGGTTGCATATCTTGCTCGTGTCTCAATTTATTATCAGGTAGAGACCCACCTACATGCTAATCTCGCATGACAATCAGATTTTGATGGCACACATGCCTGTGATACCTTTACAGACTGTATATTCTCATTAGGGCTTCATGTTTTGTTGGACCAAAAAAACATGTTATGCCCCAGCTGCTTATTTAAGCTGTTAAAGAGCTAGAGAGAATTTGGGCATATTTTATTTTCCAAAAATTATCATTTTGCTCATGGACCAAGAGGGATAGCAAGAGAGGCTCAACAATCCTACCCAGATGTTTCCTTAAAATTGACAGAAAGAGGAAAGAGTTTATAATTGATAAAATCATAGTCCAGAGGTCCAATAATTGAAGAAAATGTAGTTAATTTATGGCACCTGAAATGGAAGGACTGGGAGACTGTATTCTGATGATTGTGGCCAAATATGTCAGAAGACGACTGATCTTGATTTTCTTAGCTTCTTTCATGGTTGGTAGCAAGAAGAGATTCCTGAATAAGTATTAAAATGAAAACTCATACTTTGATTCTTATAAGCTATTTGCAAATTATGTTGAAAGATGGAAATACTAGATAATCTAAAGGACCACACTTGTCTCACTAAAAAAAAACAACAAAAAAACCCAAAACCAAACAAAACCCACAAAAGAAGAACCAGAAGAAGAAGGTTGCAAATTTCCTTTAAGCATGATATGATATCAAATACACACTCATCTAGTAAAATATTTTTATTGGAGAAAAGCAATCATTGGTAACTTCATAAATTTTAATGGGGCAATTACACACTCAATAATGCTACATGTAATGGTTTCTCTTTCACCAACACTTCAGTGTTGTCAGTTGACCTTTAATAGACATTCAGTGATGTAAAACAGCTCTCTCATAGAATTCAAAGTAATGACACTGGCCCTTCTAAAAACTCAAATGACATTCTCTAGTTCAGCTAATTATAAATGATCCTGAATAATCTAGGATCATGTAAATATCAGAAGAGAATTTTTTTTTGCCTACAAAAACCTTAGCTGTTTTCTGTGATTGGCAGTTTCCAATCAGTACTGTCCTTTTTAATTATCCTCAGGTTTTCTTGTAGCAAAATGGTGCCAAGAAAACATTTGAAGTCTCAACAATGTCCCTGATTGCCACAGCAGAAATAACAGACCTGAAAGTAAGATGCTATCAAGATAGAGATTTACAAACTCGATTTTTCACAATAAAGTGAACAAGCTAATGTGAAGACTTATAAATGTGGGGGCAAGGATGTGGCCTGCATTTTAATGTTCCTTATCTCATTTACTGTGCTGCCTTAATGTTGCCAAGCTAAGTTCTTGACCAAGTTACATGTGGTTTATGTCACATTATAGGGAACATTAAGCTGCAAAATTCCCTCAGTACAGGATATCCCTCTCATGCAAGGTGGTCTCTATATGCCTATACCCTGGAGTGAGCTCCAGCTCACTCCCCAGTTCACATTAACAGAGAGTGAAACTGCATTTTTGCAGCTCAGTTTATGAAGCTGATCACAAACATAGCTTGCTTTGCATATAATGATACACTTTTGAGTGGCCTGGAACTGGCTGAATGCTGGGTTGCTCTGTAGAATCTTGTTTCTTTTTTCTTAACTATTGCTTTATGATTTACCTTTTGAGGTAGGAAAGAGACCAGAACTGCACAAGACTGTCTCCCATTGACAGGCAGCAGGCCGTGATATGACAACTTGAGATATCCGCAGAAATTGTTAGCAGATCTATAGAGATCTTCAGACAACATCTCCAGAATATGTGACAGTTTTACAATATTGCAACTGAGTGAATGACAGATACATATCAGACTGCAGGGCTCTGCCCTGTATTTGCACTACGTGGATTACTTCTTCCTTGGGATGTTAACAAATACTTCAATACACTGGAAGAATGGCTTTAAAAAAAAAGTTATACACATAGGTTAAGGCAATGTTTTTACCATCTGTGGTCCATTTAATTATAAAAGCTACATTAGAAAGTAGAAGCAGATCTATAGAGAAAATAGTTGTCCTGGTGTCCACACAGTCTGTGTCACTCTGGACTAGCTTTCGTCTGAATCAGTAGACAGCATCTTCAGCAGTAGCAATTCTTTAGATGCTTTGCTTCTACTGATCTTCTGCTTTATATTCATCATGGAGGAATTGGATCTGGATTTTTTGATCCCACAAGTATGACAAGTTGGAGTTAGTGGAAAGAGTTGCTTCTAAACTACTGATTAACATGAATTTGAGATCATAAAAAAGTAGATATAATCCCATCAACTTCTTGAATAACTACAGGACAGTTGAATTCAAACCTAAGTCAAAACATCTGTGGACATTGAGTTAATGATAAATGCTATTCATTTTGACAGAATAAATCGTTACAAAATGATTTTTTTAAAGATGCAAGGACTTGAACCAAGTGTTTTTGTAATAAAATGTTTACTAGGTGCAATTCTGCATGTATTTTACTTAGGAACCAAATGTGAGACCAATACATGGGCTATTGAATGAGTGTATACACTATATTATGAGAAAAAATTATGTAAATTAAACTTCCAGTTTTCTTCTTTAAAGGAAAAAAAATATTTTCTTAACTTCAGGATAAAGAATACTTCTCAACTTGATATCGCACTTTTGTGATCATTATTATGCATAATGTTTTGTTAACACTGCTTTTGCTACAGCACAAACATCTAAAGCAAATACTCATGCTCAGAGTTGTGGAGACAATTCTGATTAATCATAAGGCTTTTTCCACATGTGGTGGGGAAATGATGTAGTTTTCTGACTTAAGTCCCTAATCAGAATTCTCACTATCTCTCCACTTTAGGCACATTTACTTTCATATTGGAAAACTATGAACATTTCCCCTCTATTTATCTTCTGTCTGTTAACTGATGGAGGATTGGTGATTCCTCTTATTTTAAAAAAATGTCTTCACTCAGACTGCTAGGCATGAGGAAGTTTGATGCCAAAAGGACCAGGAATATACCTCTAAGGTTATAAGGGACAGTCAGCAGAACCTACATTGCTATATAAATTAGCAAGAATCAGTGGCACCAGTCAAGTTATGCCAATGTGCTTCAACTGAGCATCCACAATGGAAAAAAACATTGTGAGCTTTGTACTGGGATTATCTGATGTGAAATCTTTGTTGCGCTCTGACTTTTTTTTGCCAATAGTAACACATGACCCCATTGAAATCTTTTGCAACAGTGAGTTTTTAGAAGGCATATAGGGGAACCATTCTAAATCATGCAGTCTGGTTTACCCCTATAGTGAGTTTGCATATGATGAAAAGACACTGAAAGCTCAGAATATTATGGATTTTTAATAGTGGAATGAATAAAAAGAATGTATAGAAATGAAGACTTCTGTAAAAGCAGAGGTTATAACACCAGCTAACAGCTGTAAACAAATATTAAGCACTTTTTGCTAGAAATATTTTAGCTTTTCCAGTCACAGGAACACAACACTACACAGCATAACACTGCTGTGAATTTACATTGGCTTTTGCTGTCTTTGAAGGTTAATATTACATATGAGCTGGGACAGAGAGCTAGTGGCTGTTGTATTTTTATATACTTATTACACTTTTGGCTTAATGAAGAGACATTGATATCATACATCCTAGTATTCTATAGAGAGTTAAAATGGTTTTGCTCAGAAACCACAGGATCCTATAATAGTAAGTGTTTGGTTCTGAAGGAAGAATTTTCTTTTACTGGGTCATGGCTAGTGACTGAAACTATAATAGGGCTGTGCTTCAAGAAAGAGATCAAATTGTTCAACATAATTTCTTTCAAGATTCTACTTAGACGTTGTATGTCTTTATATAGACATTTTCTGTTGACTTGGGAAAGAAACTGATACTGTGCAAACCTTTACTGGACCTGTCTCTGTGTGCCAAAAATGGCTTACTTGGATTTATCTTTTTCTGGTGTTTCTAATGCTAACTTCCATCCTGCTATCATAGCCAGCTTTCCTCTTTGGAGACATGTTACTCAATTATATGATAAATTCCTCAAAGCTGTGAAACTAATCCCTGCCAGAGGGCAGTGAGCTGCAATTTTCATCGTCCTTCAGAAAGTATTACTGCCAGCATTTCAGTTCCCCAATTGTTTATTATTACAATAATACTCATCTATTTACAGACAGGCTGGATATAAATGCTGTGGCTTGGCCTATCTTCCAAAGTGGTTTCAGACTTCGATGCATCACTGAAAACCCAGGGAAAGGATTATGCCTCTAAAACACTTTCCTGTTGTATTTTGACTGGACTGAAGTAAAGGATTTGTGAAGTATCTGAATGTTGCTGATAGAAATGGCCTCTTTCTAGTTTGTTACTCATTTAGCCACAGTTTAAATAATTTCGTTTTGGGTCTTTGGTTATGTGTTTCCTGGGTGATTTGTTTAACAAATTCTAATGTTTAGTTGTGTGGGTTTTTTTTGTTTTGTTTGTTTGTTTGTTTTTTTTTTAATAAAATTGATCTCCTTTAGAATAAATAGTCTTTCCATTTAATATAATGGAAAATAAAACCAAAATCAATTTCCTATGACCAAACTATACCTAACCCCACCCCACCTTGCAGAGAACTGCCAGGTAGGATTAACCTTACTGATTCCCAGTCTTCCAACTTCTTCTACCCCTACTTTGCAAGATAGAGGCTTGTTTGATTACAATGGCTGTAGCAAGATTATTTAAGATGTCGGCTGATCTTCCTTATAGAACAACTTGTCTTGGATTGACTTAGAAAAGCTGTCATGGCCATTTGAAAGGTAATATTTGGAATCTATGAGTATGAAGGCAAGTTACAACTTGGATCTAAGTCAGAGTCTGCTCAGGTCTAGATTTTCAAGTGTCATAGGGGAAAGAAGACATCTAAATATTTTGTTGTATCTGTTTTTTTGCTTCTTGGGATTTTTTATCCTTTGGTGTTTCTGATGTGTTGGGGTTTTATTGTATGTTTTGGGGGTGCTAGTGAGGGAGGACATTGGGTTGCTGCTGTTATTTGACTTATTCTCTGATATCCTGAAAAAAGTTATTGTAGCCAAATTTGGAGTTTAGTCACTCCCCAGATCTGGGTGTTGAAGATTTCTGTGAATCACATTGGCAGCTCCTGCCAGGTACCCTCAGTAAATTCATAAAGTATATGAAGTAAGGTATAATTAAAATCCTGTCAAGTTATTTCCTTTCTGAGTAGTCTGGAAGATAAATTAAGCAGTTAAAAATGAAGAATAGAAAGTACTGCTACCACATAGGAAGCATATGCCCAGCTTTTATATACTGAGTTACTTAGAGTTGGAAATGGAACCTGGCAGTTCTCTGACTGCACTAGCAGTGATTTTCTTGCTTTCTGAAGGTCTTGATATTCAGTCTTTTACAGAAGGTAGAAAAGCCTCAGGGAGAACCATTTGCTAGTTAGATGACACTGCTGAGTGATTAGTACAAGGCACTTTTTTCTTTTTTTAATGAGGTAAGTAGTTAACTCAGGGTGAAGACTCACAACTCTATAAAAGACACCCCACCCTGGTGGCCCCCCAGTTCAGTGTCAAATATGCAACTCTTTCTAACTCTTTCTGAGGACATACAACATCAAGTTTTTGAGGGACTTCTACAGGGAAAGTGGGTATACTTAAAACAGCTCTGGAAATCACAGAATCTCTCTGAAATTTTCGTCAAAGTATTTTCCTCTGAAAATGGTGAAGGAGTTAGTCCTTTTATGTGACAGCAGACTCTTCCTAGCTACAGGACTCAGTCTTGGCTGTAGGAGGCCTTAGTGTCTCAAAGGAAGTCCCAATCAACTGGCTGTTGTCAGCCCTCAGCCTATGTTGAGCCCATGCCAATTTGCATTAGATTTCAGTATTTACCAGGAGTGAGAAAGAGAAAACACTAGACAATATCCCAGTCACATCGAATTCAAAAAATTATGCTTAATTTCCTATTTCAGAGGTTTTTTATACATTTCATATTTTATAGTTGCTAGATATGCATACAGCACATAACTAGTCCTTGACACATGGTCAGAACTCAGGTATTTGTCCAAATTTAAAGCGGTCAGCTCATATGTATACTTCTGGTCTACCTTAATGAAAGTTTAAGTCTCTTCTATGAAAATGCCCTACACTAACAGAAAGAAAAAAATGTTCCTTGGTTCACTTTTTATTTCCAAATGTCTACAATTTATAGTAGCTAGATGGTAAGGGAAAGATGGGATTAAATCTCACTGGAGATCCAGTTCAAGATAACAGTGTATGCGGAGGTTTTTATATTTTGGATGAGGCTGTAAACAACTTTTCCCCTCTCTACCATAATTTTTGGATGCCTATTCTAATTACCATGTACTCCTTTCATATGATCCTTAATTTGAGCACTTCTTCCACTTGATTCATTCTAACTTTAAATATATTCCATTTCTCACACATTTCCATACTGACTTTTCATTATGTATGTCAGAACTTAAGAAACACTTAAAGCATTAAAGACTGACATAGATTGCAATGAAATGTGTTTACAAGGAAGGAACGTGAAGTGGTTTTCTGAGAAACGGTTTATTTGTGAGTTATTTGCTTGTCCTTGATTTTGGTTTGCCTCAAGTATTGCATTATGCATTTTATGCCTTTGAGCATAGGGTGCTGGGAACAGCTGTATGCGTGTGTATGAACACATCTTCAAATGAGAATCATACTCTGTAGAAACCAAGATGACAAAAATTTATAAAACATCCTGTCTGATTCAGAGTGGATGACAATAGTTGTTTGGCAGTGCACAATGGAAGTTAACAAGTTTCAAGTGCAGAAAGACACTTGTGTTTGATAGAATATATTTTAGTTTTACTATGTATAAGTTGCACTGCCTCATTCAGTGCTAGATGTCAAAAATATACTTTAAGTCTTTAACCTTTAAATTAAGTAGCACAAACCACTTGTTACACTTCTCTAAAAGAAATTGTTTGGAAATTACTAGTAACAAAAATAAGGGCCAAGTCTTTATTGTAAAGTGTAGGGTTAAAATTTACTTTGGAAATGTTTTGCTCCCATGATAATTTAACCAGTAAGACAATGGCTCCCACTGATATTTACCACTGTTATGGTAATAGCACTTATCAGAATGTTGCCAAAGTTGTGGCTGTGTAAGTGTTTTCTAGGATATTACATGAGGGAGGATTTTGTTCAGGCTTTGGTCTGTAGAAGGCATAAAGCTCATAAATCAGAAGCAGACTGTTGAAGCAACAGCAACCCAGTGAAATTCAAGAACTGCTCCAAGGGGAACATTTCCATTTTTAATCTGCTATACATGCTAGTTTATGCTTGGAAAAAAAACTTCACACTAATAATTTTAGACAGAACTGCTCCAAGGGGAACAGTTTCCATTTTTAATCTGCTATACATGCTAGTTCATGCTTGGAAAAAACTTCACACTAATAATTTTAGATTGAAGGAAAGCAAAAAAATAGCTACCTAACTATTTATTGTTGGTCAGTGAGTGCACAATCCTAACACAATTCAATTTTGGGGAGAGCACCAGTTCCTGCAAAATTCCAAAGGGTATGGATAGCCTTTGGGCTTTCATTAAGCTGGTCCCTTCGTCACATTAATAAACTACAGAGATATGTCATTCAGTAGCATATATTTTTAAACAGGCCAGGGTTCAGTACCCTGATACCCTTATGATATACTTCTATCCATTTTGAATGAAAAATATGTTCAAAATTAGACAAGAGGCCATAATAACAATGAAATCAAAATAAGACTTTCCCACATAATTTCCAATAAAAAATGCCCACATGATATTGCATATACTTCCCACAGAATATGGAAAATAAGCATTGTTGTTGTTTCATTATTATATTAACTACTAGTTAGTTACAAAATAGGATCAGCATGCTATTTATTTCAGACCCGGTACAGGTGTGTAATGTAAGCAGTTAACATTAGTCCCACTAAAAACCCACAGTACCTATACAGGTTTTCGCCCTGAAAACTGCTTCTGTCTAGCAATTGTTATTCTAGAAAGCTGCCCAGATTCTAAAGGTTAGTTTTGAGGAATCTTAGCATTTCTCAGAAGCTATGAGTCATAAAATCATAGAATGGTTTCCATTGGAAGGGACCTTAAAGCTCATCTTGTTCCAGCCTGTTGTCATGGGCACCAGGCCAGGTTGCTTAGACCCCATCGAACCTCGCCTTTAACACTTCCAGAGATGGGACACCTGAGCAACTTGTTCCAGTGTCTGACCACTCTCACAATAAACAGTTTCTTCCTAACATCTAAACTTGACTATTGTGCCAAGGAGCGTGTCAAAATACTGTGCAGTTGCTCAAAATGATGTAGAGAAGTAGAGCAGAACACAGCAACCTGAGTATTGTGTCTGTAGTGCTACTGCTACAAAAAATACTGCCATTCATAAAGACCATGTCTCTCCATGTCTCCTGTTTCATTTTGGATTAGCAGCAAACCTCTAAATGGATAATGAGAGAAAGACAAAAGAAGGATTAGGAAAGAGGAGTAAAAGGCAATGATTATTTGTGCAGTTTAATTGTCAGAAAATATGAGTTACAGGTTTAGATCTAATTACAAACCAAGTGGAATATGCTATCAGGCTTATTACCTATAAAAGCATGCTGTTGTAATTGGAATCTAATTTAGATAATCAAAACATGTTTCTAGAACTATGTTTTTCTTCCTGAAAAATTATATTCTGGTTCAGGAAAGTAATCTTAGGAGAGAGTTCAATCTTGAAAATATTAGATTTAATTTCTTTATTACATCTGGTGGAGAGATAATTTTTTTTGAAGTTTCACTTCCTGATGGTGGTTTGAAATTCAGCTTGTTGAATGCTTTGAATACTACTGCTGGGTACCTAATTTTCTAGGTGTTTAAAAATTAAACATGGCAGAACTAGTGTCTCTTTCATAAATTTTTCCCTCTATGCTCCTAAGAAGTACTGCGGTTCCACACTAACCAAAATCCAGTTATAAATACTTTTGAAAGAAATGTCTGACTTCTGCTTGTGCTTCTACTTTTTCTCCTTCAATAGCACATTGGGCTTATGAATACTGGTTAGAATTCATCTCTACATGTATTTTTAATATCAACTTCAAGTTTTTCACTAAAGCCAGAGTTATAAGTGCATATTTCAAGATTATACGTTAGGCAACCGATCTACATATATAAGTGACTCACTTGGCAATTTGGACGACTTCTCAGTTTCTGAACAATTCCTGTCTCTAGCCCTTTTCTATAAATGGTTTTTAACGGATCTGGCTTAGAACTTCTCATTTATGCTTTCACTTTTTTGTTGTGTGCATGTGGAAGAAATTATATTGGTGCTTTTTCCTGGGAATGTGCTATCTCCAGAGATTAGGGGACTGTAGTTTATTTGCACTTTCAGCCATTTCTTTCCTTGTCTGATAGATATTTTCATAACTGATAAAAAGACTTGCTGACTAATCTAATTCAATATAAACACATAGAGAAATTCAGGGATATCTAAGATTTCTCTTACCAAATAAGATACTTAAGGTTGGGAGGACTGACTGAAAAAAAAGAGAAAACACTTAATCCATAACAATGAAAAACCCCACAGAACATGTGTTTGAGTTGCTTGCAATGAGAAAGGAATATGGGCCCTGGGCCCTGTCCAGACTTCTCTGTTTATTTGTTTATTTTCCTTCTGAGTGTTTGTTTACTGGGTAGTGTCCTCTTCCTATAGGTGAAGTCAAATGCCTTCATAACATTTCCTTGTAGTCTTGGTTTATTTATTTTTTTCTTGATTTACTATATGGCTGTGCTTATGAAGAAGAAAAAGAAGAAGCTGTCCTCAGACAAAAGTTTCTTCAGCTGCAGCATATTTTGCTTGACACAGCTGGACTGTCACAGCACTGTTGCGGTACATCACAATTCCATTGTCATTTCACTCTTAACACAGCCTGGTTTGGAGGAATTGCAAATGCATTTCGTGACTACTGATACCTTAAATTTCTGGAATTCAGAAGACTTGCAGGGCAAATAGGCCATTTTTGGCATAGCAAACAATTATCAGTAAATCTTAAACAGTGTTGTTCTTGCAGTGGTCTTAGGTACAGGATAAAGCCCACATTTAGCAGTGGTGGCCAGTTTATTGGCATGAATTATGTTCCATAAAAAGAACTAAGGAAAAAAAGTGAATCGCTATGTTACTTTGGCTCTCATTTTCTTTTATAAAAATAAAACTCTACAAACAATCTTCTGAGACAATGCTCACACTATTGTAATTTGTTTTTAGTGAAATAAAGGCAGTGGTAGAATGCTTTTCTGCATACAACTTGTTTGATTCTGCTAAGCTGTGGCCTAAAAAAGGACTATGGTTCCTCATGAGGCACTGTATGTACAGAATTTTGAACTAGACTGCTTGGACTGATATATCTACATGGCTGCTCATATTCTTTTTTCTGGTTAATCAGTTAGTGATTCTAAACATCCATGGATTTTTTATGATACCATGGCTAAATCTTTTCTTTCTATTTCATGGTACAGTGTCTCTATTTTTTTATTGCTTCTCATTGTTTTTCTTCATCTACTCTAAAATCCCTACCATTTCTGTACCATATTAATTTCACTTTTAATACGCGTTGTAGGACAGCAAGAAAAAAAATCACCACTGTAGACAGAAATCCTAAAATCTATACTATGATCATTCCTTTTCTTGGAAGGAATCACAGGACCTATTAGGCCATCTTGCTAAACTGGTGATAAAAAGAAAAATTAAAGATGAAAGAAAAATTGTACAAGATATTAAAACTATACAGACTCCTGAATCAGAAAGAAACAGGAAATCATTGAAGTAGAAAATAGATCTAAAAATGAAAGGGAAAAAATGTATTGATGCCATGGGGAGATATTGCTAAAAGTGAAATTAATTCTAGGAAAGATGCCAGTAACATACACGACTTCATGAGAAGAATAAATAATTCTGGAGAACATAATAATTTCCTGGAACAAGTGACCAGTAAATTAAGAAAAATCATAAGGATGATAAGACTATGAACAGATAGGAGATAGCCAAGAAATGTAAAGAAAAATGTATCCCTGACATAACTATTCACAGCATCTAGGGGTGCTGGGAATAGACAATGGACAAACTGTCTTAGTACTGTAAGGATTCCTGAGCACTTAGGGAAATTCAGAGTGCCAGAATAGTTCTTCTTTTGTCAGGAAAAGTGTGAATTAAATGAGAACCTATTTTTGTTGTAAGTCTGTCTTTCTATGAACATGGGGTCCAACTTCTAGATTTCTAGCAATGATCTCTGAGTATTGCATCAATGTGGCTGCTAAAGCCTGGGAAACAGAAAGTTGATTTAATTCAGTGGTTGCATTGTTGGCTGTCATAACACCATGTCCATTTTGTGATGGCTACAAGGTTTTATATTTAGAAGTAATTACAAAGCTTCAACTACTTAGCATATAGTGCATTGGATAACACCTGACCTATTTGTCAAAACTTATTCTGTGTAATCTCAAATATTTTAATAACATAGACAATTTTGCATTCTGTCCCCCTTCCCTTTTAGTCCACAAACATGAGCCTTAAAGAATAGATAGAAGATACCAGAAACCTCAGTGTGTATGAATTGGGTATTTTGTTTATGAACTTCCTCCCATTATGCTAACTTACTGATTTCTACTGATAGAAAAGTGGAGCTCTGCTTGAGAAAATCCTCCTTGCTGAAGCTCTGCTCACATATTACAACAGAAAGGCATGGAAACAGAAACTTTCTGGTACCCTATGAATCAGGTCTTACTGTCCAAGAATTTTTTAGCATCTACTTTTCTGTATCAAATCTGATTGAATTTAGCATTTAGCTCTTCATATGGTGACTGAATGTTTGGTCCTGTGGATTGAAATAAATGGTGTAGGAATTCCTTGGACCAACAGAACATTTAGCAATTCATGTCTAATTAAGCAGGTATATATCCATAAAACAAAGAATCACAGAACCATTTAGGCTGGAAAAGACCATTGAGCCCAACCATTAACCTGCTGCCAAGCCCACCACTGAACCATGTCCTTAAGTGCCACATCTACACGTTTTAAATACCTCCTGGGATGGTGACTCAGCTACTTCCCTGGGCAGCCTGTTCCAGTGCTTGACAACCCATACCATGAAGAATTTTTTCCTAATATCCAATCTAAACCTCCCCTGGCAAAACTTGAGGCCATTTCCTCTCATGCTTGTTACCAGGGAGCAGAGAGCACCACACTCCAGTGCCTCAATGTTTTTCTTGTAGTGAGGGGCCCAATACCTTTAATTTCTCTTAATATAAGGCTTAAAGAAACCCCAAACCCCCTTACCGCTTAAATTACTGATACAATCTGCTAGCACTTTTAGGTCACAAACTTTCACATCTCCATTTTATGTGACATAATTAATAACAGTATCTCTGCTGATTGTTAGCCATATCAATGTGATGAACATGTGATTCAGATTTTGTAATTATCTGAAAGTAGTCTGAATTAAATGTATTCTAAAATTTGCATCAAGATGACAGAGGGGGAAACTTCAGAGACCGAATAAAAAAGCACTAAAGGCAGAACTACTAAGGGCAATAGAAAGTTCATCCCACGTGAGTAATGAACCAATAGTCTCCAGTTTTTCTGCTATAGTCCTGTACAATCCAACAGTAAACAAGCAGATTCTACAGCAAACCAAATAATTTTAGGATTTATTAAAAGCATTTTGCAATATTATGTTGTTTACAAGAGAGTCAGGTCATTTCAACTATATTGATTTGTGCTCAAATCATTGTCACAGTGTCACAACTGATCATGTTTGATGGCATTTCCATTCAAAAATCCTTAATTTTTAAAAAGTGCCTAGACCTTTCTAGCTGCACATAATTCACAATTACTTCCACACAAGTCCTGAGTATAGAACAGCAATGAGTAGATTTTCCATTTGCATGCCGTTACATAATTTGACCTATGTCTCCGCAGGACTCTGTTCCATAGTCTCTAAAAATTGTTCACAAAAATTCTGGAATGTTTTACCTAATGCCAAGACTTATTTAATTATATTTTAAAGAAAATGCAAACTTAAAAATTCAAGTGATCTGCATTCTGAATCTAAAAATACAAACACTTTTGAATGTATATTAGGATATCAGGTCTTGTTATACACTTCTAGGAAGTCCTCCAAAATCAGGATAGTCATCAGTTAAAAGCAATAGATCTTCACTTAGACTGTTGTGCTATAATAATTAAAATTTTATTATGGCTCTCTCTTTCGCTAACCTTTAAGGAGTGTAAGTACAGTTATCACTAGTTTCCCTGGTGGATTTATTGGGCTACTTTTGTCTGATTTTTAAAAATATCTGTTCATGGAATCATGTAAAAAAAATTAGTAAAGTGTTTCTTTTTGGCAACAGTTAAATCCCAAAACTACAGAGTAATGAAATATCAATAAAAGAATGTAAGACCAGAGAAACACACAGACAAACAGTGACCAAAAAATAGTATGATATAGATACAAATCTCAGCAGTATTATAAAATGTGGATATATTTGAAGCCTTCACATATTTCATCTTTTATAATTCATAGCTTTTCCATCCAGATAGAGATTGTATGGAACATTAGTTGCCTTCAGTGGAAAATGGAGGCATGAATGTTAGAACAAACATCTTCCCTTGTCAAAGCAAGAACTGAGTGTATTAAACTTCTTGACATATAGTATTTTACTGAGATACAGAATATAAATTAAGTTACCTACAATTTATTATCAGCAAATATCTCATATTTTAAAGATTCTTTTTTTAACCTTCATCCTAATTCATATTCTGCTCTTTATCCTTCAAGCAAATGACAGTAGTTCCAATGCAGTGACCTAACTTTTTTAAATTATCAAGTAAAACAAATCTTCTTTATGTAATTATTGCCAAAATAGTCAGAAAAAGGTCTCCTGGAAAGAAATGTTGGAAATATCTTTTTCTTTCCATACTCTTAGTTTTAACAGATGTTTCACAGAATGAAACCTCTTAATTTTATTTGGCTGATTAGTAGTTGGACTAAGATTTCTGTCTCTTTCACTGCATTAAAAAATAAAAATGTAATTCTATTCACTTGAAGGATTTTTTTCTAGCACAACATTCTGCATCCAGTGGTGGCCATAAAACAAAAAAGTAGGAAAAGCATTTATGCTTTCTTCTGCCTGCCTCTCTCTTCTTCCCAGATGGTTTGTGCCTTCAAAAGTTTTTATTTTGTATTTCTTGAATACATTAGGGCTTGGTTACTGCTTTAGATTATCTGCCTGGTGTTTCCTAGAAACCATGCAAGCTTTTTTCTTCTCTCTAATATGTTACAAGATCATCCAGCAAGAACAGCATAGATTCCATTGTAGCAGGTGTTATGTGACCCCAGGCATAGGAGGATATCCAATTGATATTTGCTATACTGAAATGTTTTGTGACCCCAGTAATAAAATTTCATTAGTTTTATTCTGTACTTTAAGAATAAAATAAATATGTCTGTTAATACTCCTTTGATTTGCTGGAAGTTTATAAGCAAATTAAGCTCCACTGAGATGCTCTTTCCTTTTCTGTGGTTGGTTGCAAAGTTGTCTTTCTGCAAATATCTTAATTACTTTGGAAAAAATGTGAAGGATATTTGACATTTGCACTAATTTTCAACAACACTTCAGAGTATAGTATTAGACTGATTTGTTTCCAAATTCTCCTCTGTAACATGGGCTTTAGAATGATTAGATAACCATTGCCTTCTGAGGCTGGAAATCTCTCAGGAATCCTGATGTCTTAAAGCCATTTGAAGTGCAGATTTAGACCCAAAAGCAAGTACAGGTGCATTTTCTTTGTATTTATGGTAACTGATATGACATGCAGCTCAGATGAGAAAACAATTTTGCAGTTACAACTGGCTCATATTTGTACAAGGCCTGTTGATAGACAGAAAGATAATAACATGGAGCTATAATTCCCCCTGGCAAAATTATTTGACTCATTAAAGAAAATATACTGACATTAAGAATGGTCTGATATATGTCACAGAAAAACAAACTGAAGGTCACTTACACTTTATCTGAACTGATTGTATAGGATTTTCATTCTATTCTTGAATTAAAGATAAAATGCATATGTCTGCGCTATATTAAAAAAAAAAAAGCAGTCAAATTTCTTTTGTATTTATAGTGCTGTCCCACAGAGTGCTTGTTGTCTGCTTTGTGAGGAATCAACATCTATTATGTATCAGTCCAGGGACACAAACCATTTTTTAGGCTTTTACTATTCAATCCTGAATGTAGTTTTGCAGAATTCAGCAAAAAGAAATATTTCATAATCAAATAATTGAATTTTCAAAGAACTTCTCAATACCCTAGGCACAGATCGTACATATCAAGAAGATTGCCGATCACATTACCCAACAGATAAACAGTATGTTATGCTCTTCTGATCTACTGAAATTTTGCTTGGCAATATAAGTTCTCCACAAAGATATTTGTCAAAGGAAAGAACTCTTTCTTTCATAAAGAATTCAGAGCCTGCCTATCATATGTTCAAAATACCAATACCTGCTTTTACATTAACATTTTTTTTCATCAAGTTTCTGCCTACATTTATAGTGGATTCAGATAATATCAAGTTGTTGGTCTATTACCTGCCCTCATCTACACAGACATTTAAAAAGTTGTAGAGTGACAGGGCAGCCCAGCATGTTATCCAAGGATTAGAAGCAACTTCAGTTGTTATTTAATCCACCTCCTTGTTCTAGGGCAAGATCTAATGTGTCCCTGTCCTTCCTGTCACATTCGTGTGAAGGTTCAACTTAACATTCATGAAATCCAGCACTTGTACTCATTTGCTGTTGAGCACCGGGGAAAACTTGTAATTGCTACTCCATTTTCTCATTCCTCGGCTGTGAAGATGATTGCTTTTGAAGAATGTTAGAGAACTACAGCTTTTTAAAGAATCTGTGTGTCTGTTTAATTGGAGAATATTATTAGCATCTTATTTTACAGAAGAAGAGATTTATGCATTGAACAGCCTGACCCATTATGCACTGAATGGGTCTGTCCAGAAATAAAGCGTTGTCTTATATTTACATGAAAAAAACATTTTTGGGAGGTGGATTTCAGTCTGCTTGGCTATGGCCTCATTGGCAGGAGGAGCAGCGCCCGGAATCAGTGCTCAGCTCACGCTTCCCGAAGCGGGGCACTGGAGTTTGGGGCTGCTCTGGCCGAGGCGAGGCGCTCCCTCTGGGGAGCCCATGGCCCCTCATGGCCACGGCAGGCCGCTTTCACAGGAGGCCCTGCTGGCACTACGCCTTGTGCCGGGTCGCAGCCGGGTCTGGATCCCCGCCATGCGGCCGCCCCCAGTGGTCTTCCCTAGTGACAAAGCCCGAGCAGGAGCGTTCGCAGGCAGGCGCTGTGTCCGGGAATGGCCGCCGGCACGGCTGCCCTCAGGGCCCCGCTGCTGCCCCGGCCGCTCGGCCCAGCGGGACTGCAGGCACGGCAGCGGCTCCTGCCCCATCCCGGCAGCGCCCGCACAAACACTGCCCTTAACGGAGGAAAGATTTGGTTCAGGGCTGAGCTTCTATGTTTCTGTCTTTTTGTACTAATGGAAAATAAAATAGGTACAAAACAAAATTTTGTACATTTTGTTATACATTTTTAAGAAAACGTTTTCTTAGTTAAAAAGTTATAACAAAATGTACAAAATTTCACAGGAGATAAAGATTCAAAAGGAGGTTATTTGTAGAACCTGGGAGGGAATGTAGGAATGAGTTATAGTGCAGACTGAATTTCTGGCACACTGTGCCAGTCTACTGTGATGAGAGGTATAGAAACATGTATAAATAATGAACATATCCATTAAAGAAACCAAAATCTGGACTTAAGCTCCTGCTTCTAAACCTTAACATAATTAAGACTTGCATCAAAAGAGGTTCTAACTGCAGATGTAATTCTAAATGAGGATGTCAGATTACAAGTAAATGAGCTGTAGAAGATGAAGAAATAGATGGCTAACAATCTTTTTAATGGGTAAAAGAAACATCTAGCAGTCATGTAACACTAACTGCTGAATAAGGTTCTGGTGTTCACAATGTTTCTAACCATTAACATTTAAATAAAGCTTATTATTTAGTTTAGATTTAGTTCAATTCTGAAGTATGCCATTTCCTCTCTCTACTCTCCCCCATAAATTCCCATGGCATGTGTTGTTCAAAAAATGCAAAAGTTCTCAGGATTAGTAAATATTATATGCACAGTATCACTGTGGTGATACTTGGCTTGATTAACAAACCTTACACTTTCTATTTGGTCAACATAAATAAATAAATAAATAAATAATGACTTCTCTTTGATTTAAATACTACATTTTCTACTGTGGAGAGAAATAATTGAGACAGTAGGATGACTGTTTGGTCCAAACCTTGTAATGTGTTGGCAGGAAAAATTAGAATGTAGGACTTGATTGTGGTGTAACCCATTTCTCTCTAATAAGGAATGATTATGTCTGCTGTTGTAACTAAAATATTTTTTAAGAACCTAGCTTTGTTTTTGAATTTTTTCTTAATAGTGTATCATTCAAAAGCAGAAAAAGTTGGAGTGCATAGTTCAAGAGCAGACTGGTGATAATAAATGAAGAACTTTCCCATACTGCAAGATAGATGAGCAGGTTGTGAGTTTCATTCATCTGGAATAATTGATTTACATCAGTTCTGCAGAGCTTTTGGAAATTGCTATTTCAAATCAATTTGATCCAGTTATAAAGTACAAGACACTTTAACTTATTTTAACTGTTATTTGTGAGATGGATGTAAGGATAGTTAATAATATTTGAAATTTTAATTCACTAAATTGTGGAAGTATACAATATCTATTTTAATTATACAATGCAATCTACTGATATGCTGATTGGGGTCTAGATAGCTAAATTATATTTTATATATTTTGCTACCACAAATAAAGTAACATGAATCAACAGAATATAAAAGGTTACTTAAGGAATTTAAAAATTTTTCTAAGATTATGGGAGCTATTATCAGTTGAAAATCTCTCCAAAAAAGCATAGATAAAAAAGTAGCAGATTTGCAAAATAAAGTTGCTTAAAACTTTTAGCTTTTTGAGAAAGTACAAAATGTTATGCAATTTTAAGAAATTCTTTTCTATGTCTTAATTATTTATTTTATTTTTTTTATTCAAAGAGAAGATTAAAAATAAAAAAGGAAGTGCATAAAACATGGTTTCTACAGCAGAATCTCATCACTTTTTTAACAGTCTGCTGTGTTACATTACAGATCTTTGAGCCTGTTTTTCTTCATTCTTTTTGTGCTCAGACTGTTTCTGGGTAAAATGAATGATGGCAATAAATAATTTTGGAGAAATTCCTGGCAACTCATAAAACCATATTTGCCCTATTATGTGAAACAGAAGGTCAACATTTGAAGTAAGATTTAAAAGGAGAGGTCAGCAATGACTTCCTACTCTCCTCTTTTAAAATCCCCAAAGCTGCTGAGTTTGTCTGCAATATGCCAGTACAGCACTAATAGTTAATAACTACTTCTGCAAATGAACTCTCCCTAGGAGAGTCTCCAGGCTTTAGGTGGTTTTACCTAATCTCATATCTGTCAGGTAAGTAAGTACTACTAACCCTCTTTAACACATAGCAAAACTTAGTCTCTGAGAGACTAGCAACAAGGTTATGCAGGAAGTGTACAGCAGAAGAAGAAATAAAAGGCTTGATTTCCTTATTCTCATGAGCCTTAGTTTTGCTGTGTTTCTTCTATCCATCACCAGCAAAAAGTCATGTGCTGGCTTTCAAAAGCTGCAGCAATCGTTTGTTTCTCCACACTTAACAGCAGCCCCCCCTCTCACGTGAAGCCTTTGTGCTACAATGGCCACAGGTCTCTTGGTGAGGTGGGTGAACTGTGAATTGAGTACTTTCTGTGTTGTATCAGTGCTGCTAGATTAGCCTCTCTTATACACACACACACCCACACCATTATTTATATATAAATATTTAATGCCTTTCCATCAGAGTTTGTCATGTTTACACATGGATGTGTGTATGGATTTATATGTGTATGAGGGCAGGAATGGTAGGCAGATTGGTTTGGGTTTAAAGAGATTAGACTAGAATTGTCCTCTCTGCTCCTATCTTCCTTCCTCCAGAATGAAGAGAAACAATGCCTCTGCCAACACTTAAACTAGCTTGATTAATGAGCTCTGTTCTGCCAGCCTTCCTGTAATCTCTTCTGAAGTTTTAGGTTTGGTTTAATACAGTCTAGTCTGGGGTGAGAAGTTGGCTGGGTTTAATTGTATCTGGATCATTAAACCAGAATCTAATTGGCACTCATAATTGAGGGGGAAGAGTTCTTCCCCTTTGAACTGACTCAGATAACAACCAACAAAAATTAGCTAGAAAAGGAGTTGACAGCAGTGTACTCTGCTTTATTCAGATACGCATGAGATTTGCATTTGGACATGTGATACAGCCAAATGCAGCATCCAGAATTCATCTTTTGTAGTGACTTGTTAAGGAAATGCTTGTGATCAGTAAGCATTAGCAGATGAAAAGATCCAAGTATTTCTGTGAATCTTGATGTCAGCTCTTGCTCTTTACTGAGGGATTGTTTTAACTAGAAGTTCCAGGATTTAACATTTGAGATGCTTTCTTACTTTCCTTCACATTGAGTTGGACTCCACTCTGATCCCTGTCTGTAGGTGGCACTGATCCTTCACTGTAACAGAGGAAGGAAAATTATGAATGCAGTTAATTGCAAAAAGAAATCTTACTTCTTTAAAAATATAAGATACATGTGTGATTGTGAATCTGGTAGTAACATAAAGCATATATGAGCCTACGAAGCTCATAACACTGTAACAGTGAAAGAGGCATCTTCTTGTCTTTAATTTAACCTGTAGAGAGTATTCTTATGTAATGTTAGTCTGTATGTTTTCTTTTCAGTTTTCTTTTCCCAGGAGCTTTAGAACTTGAAACAAACAAGAACTGAAAATCTGACCAGCACCTCATGCATGCTTGATTTACTTGGAGTCAAAAACTGATTTTACTTTTTTTCTAGTTGAATAATTCCTGGAGTGATGTAATTCTGCTAGGAATGGTGCAGGATTCCAAACAGCATGCAGTATCTGGTATAAACCTATTTTTACGTTACTATATTTTTGGATGAATACAACTCTGGTCGGTGATATCCATTCTAACCAAAACAGGTATGCTTAAATTCAGAAAATTATTTAGATGCTGTTACATTGAAAATGTTACAGCCTTGTGTTGGGCACCCTTATCTGCAATAAGATCCTCTTGTCTGGAGACAATTAGTTGCCAAGAGAAAAAAACACAGAAATTTGAAAGCTGAATAACATAAACTAGGCAGAAAGAAACACTAAAGATAGTAATAGGGCCTAAGGCCATTTACTCAAAGACAGCTAAGAAATTAGTTCCACCAGAAGCTGAGCTCTGGAGACTGCTCCCTTGTAGTATTCTCTTTAAAACACATTTTCATGCCATCTTCATCCCATTCTAAGACAGTAAGAATTAGTTTACGTTGGTTCACTGTCACAGTAAGCCTGGAGGAATGTCATAACTGTCAGGCAAGGTATTCTGAAGCAAACATCCATTGTTTTCCAAGCTGTTCCAATAGTTTAGATTAATAAATATTTATTGAAGCAGGGATTTGAACTGAACTCTCCCACAGGAGTATCCTGACCAATTCTGTAACCTTTTGTTTCAGTTTGTGATCTGTCCCTCCTCCCTCTAGCCTATAACTACACATTTACTTGTTGCCTGAAGAACATCTCTAGAAGTTCTTTCTGGCAAAATCATCAGGTTTTCATCGTTAGGTCCTTCAGCTTGCATAAAGGTGTGCTGGATTGAAGTTGAAAATGAAGAATTTGTTAGAATGGAAATTCAGAACTACTTTAATCACTGTGCTGTTGAATGTACTGGGATCTGTGTGCTTCATGAATCTCCTATCAAAAAGAGATATTTATTTGTTATCAGTGAGAGTGGAACTGGCAAAGAATGTGTGAAGGGAAACGCCTAGCCTGAGGATAAACACCTTGTCAGCAGTAGCTCTAATCAGATTTCTAGATTTTGCTGCTAGGAAATTTAGGATTTTACATGTGCATTTCTTAAATCTAGAAATCTACTCAGAAGATTTCCTGAAGATTTTGGATGCCTCAGTTCTAGTTCTCATTCTAGGTTGCTTGTATTATGAAGTGTGTCTGAAATTACTTCCAAGCTGTTTCCAATCAGGAGGTAAACTTTGCCTCCAAGTCAGAGCAGCAGGGTTCATCACAGTGAATCCAAAATGTTGCCTCGAGTCTGACTGGTGTGCCTTAAGAAGATTTCCCTCCATTTAACTGTAGTAAAATTTATTCCAGCATGCACACATGTTTCCTTAAATGAGGATTTGGCACTGAAGAAACTTAGCATTTGGGTTGAATACATTTTTTATAGTCTGTTTCTTATGCCAAGACTATTACCTTTCTTTTGGAGAGGAAAGTAACTGCAAACTGTAAAAAAGTGGGAGGGGAAAACTGTAACTTGGATTGGGTTATTTCTTTCCCCAGTTTCTGGATCCAGAAATATTTGGGGGAGTTTTTCATCCTCTGGGGTCTTTATCCTTCATTCAGACCAACTTTCCAGAAGAAAAAAAAATCTAGTTCTGCTCAGGTGAAAGGGAATTAGTAGGTGCTGTGCCCAGAAAAGTTGTCTTTGGGAGCAGAGACAAAGGGTTCCAGCAAATTATAGCTGGAATTATAGTCACAAATAGAAAGGAGGAATCTGAAGCCCGCCGGGGGTTTTCATACTTCTCCCTAAATGGTCTTCACAATTGTAACCTAGGACATTTTTTCCCTGTATTTGTTTGCTTTAGCTGTGCTCTTGCTTTCCTTTTCTTTCGTGTCCTTTCCCAATACTAACTTTTCCCATTAACTTGTTTAGGATCTTGGTAGCATCTACAAGTGATACTTCACATCTTGTTCATAATGTGGTCTTCAAGTGTGGTGAAAGGATAATCTTTAGATAAGATTCACTAGGGAGAAGGAACAGGTAGATACAGTGAGAGACTTCAAGGTGTTAATACTGGTTAGTGTGATAATGGTGATCTCATCTTCAGAACTGTGTAGGTCCCACAGACAAAGCAATTCAAAAGGACAACAAAAAAGCTTTTATCCTATCTTGCTTAGAAAGTTTTCTGAGTGGAAGAGGTTGCAAGGAAAGTTTGGGAGACACATAGTCAGGTAAGAGAACCTGGCAGAGAGGATGCAGGAGATGACAGATTGGTAAGACATAGGAGATACAGCATCACACTTGGCAAATGTGAAAGGGAAAAATAATAATATCCATATTCTACATGCATAATTGCAGGGCAATGTGAATCTTAATAATGCTATGCCACATTGCTGAGAGTTTCTTTTTCAGAGTGTGGATGAGGCCAGGGAGTAACTTGAAAATACTTGGATTTTTTCCTCAAGACAGTTCATGAAGACTTTAATTTGTTTGATTTTTATTTGCCCAGTTTGCATTGGAGCATGTCTTACCTGGTTTGACTGACAGCAGGATTAAGGGACACGGTCAGTGGAATAAGGATAAAGGACTAGCCCATATCTAAGAAAGGGTGGTCTCACCTCATGTTATAGTATTTATGCATGTGCTAAGAAAACATGACTAGATTAATAAAGGAGGATTTTAAAAAACATTTTAGTGAAGGGATGACCTACTATCTCTGAACAGCAAATGTGGGGTCTCACAGAATAGAAGCTATTCTGGCTGCAAAAGCTAGAATTTGGAGAATTCTTAAAGAGCAGATCAAGAGTAACAAACCTTTAATCAGCCTAGGCATCCTCTCATTGCCTCAGTTCTCTGCCTGCAGAAGCTGAGGACGCTACAGAGGTGATTCTCACGCCTGCTATTGTGGTCACTCACTGAAAGGTACCTTGTAACCCTGAACAGTTTGTATCCAATAGGAAAAAAAGAACTCTCAAAGGATTTTTTTTTCCCCAAAAGATTGCCTTTTACCAGTTGGTTATGGCTGTTTATTAACAGCCATATAATTTGTGACTAATTTATTTTTCCCTGCAGCAATGGCAGCAAAGTCCCTTCACAGCTGAGAAGTGAGCAGCTGAATTGCGCCTTATGTTTGCACATCAGGCAAAGTCATATGGAGAAAAACTGAAGCATATTTTTCTTCACAGTCAAGAATGACTGTGGGAGCACAGCCTTTCAGAGACAGCCGTTTTAGACTCAAATGTATGGTGAATGAAGACTGCTCATCTACATAAAATGCATATTTGTATGGATAAACCCTGAATGCAAATAGTCCCATCTTATTCCTGGCCCAAATTTTTTTTTATTCTGAAAGCATAATTCTCTTCTATCTCTATTGGACCTAGTAAGTTTTAAAAATATTGCATTTAGTTGAAATAATAAAATCTTGGTTGTATTTTTCAAATTAGCATTAATTTAATCTAGTGTAAATGTTTCTGCAATTCGTGATACTACTCTACCAAGATAAACATCAAATTAAGTGTTTGAAAGTTTCAGTAATTTCAGCAGATAGCTACACACAATATGTATTTGTTGATTTAGGTACCTGAAAATATTTCTACAGTGCACTGGCTTGCTGAAAAAAGTTTTGATAAATTGTATCTATAACCTGGACCTTCATTTTTAGTTTTGCCTTAAGTCTACACAGCTACCTAACTGCTCCTGATTTCACCCTCTTTCTTCACTTAATTTTGATGTCAGTGAACTGAAGTTAGTAATTTACTCCTCTGTGAGCTTCTCAGACAGAGACTATTGAAAAGACTTTTGGTGGTGATATGATCTAAAAACCTGAAGTTTACTAGTTGAAGGTTGAAGCTAATAGGGAACCATATGCATTTCTAAACTACTAATTCTGTTAAATGTACCAGAGAGAATCACCTTATTATGAACTTGATAGTAAATGTCCAGTTAAGTTCATTTGCATACCACATGCATGACAGTAAATTAGCTAAGGGGAAATGAAACACTAAACACACAGATGGTTGAACCCTTGTTTTCCCATTCAATTTAGAAGTCTTCTTTGAGCTGGTGGAGAACAATCAGAACATACAACAGAACTAGTTAGCACCAATCTGTTACTATTTTAAGTAAATTAATTAAGTAATTGTCCCCAAGTTCATCTCTCATCTGACACCTCCCTTGCTTCTAGTTAAAAGATGAAAGGGAAGGAGCACCTGACAAGGGTAATGATTTCTCATTACAGGTGTAGAGAAAATGAACATTTGTACTTGTTTTAATCTCTGTGGATCCCCAGGTACAACTTGTCTATTGTGAGCAAATATCAGGAGATAAACCCATGTCTTTAGAACTGCTAAGGTTTGAAGACATATATAGCGGCCATGCCAAATTTCAGGTCAGCCAGATTCAGCATTATTAGTTGGAAATATAGGTATAGTCCTGGAAAATGTAAAATACTAGCTCACAGTGTTATATTTGATTTTCTTATTTTTTAGGCTAGTGGTTCTGTTAGTTCGAACTGTCTTTGAGTGTTGTATCCCCAGCAAAAGAGGTTCTATTCTTCACTACTTAAATAGGACTCAGAGAAGAAGGGAAGCAGACAGAACTCTTGCTGGAACTTAGGGAAGGTATGGATTATGCTTTTATTTATATTGAAGCTATTAATTGGCAAAAACCAGGTGTCTAATTTATGGAATTCTGTGGCTGCCAGAATGTGAAGAACAGTTACCACATTATGGAGAAGGAATGGTGATACATGCATTAGAAACGTATGTATGCATACCTGTGTTTTTCTTCAAGGGTTTCTCCCATCTAGAGCTTAGTCTATGAAGGCACAATTAGAACTCAAGAAAACCTGGCTTAAAACTTTCTGGAGTGTTATTCAAAGAAAAGAGACCTTGTAGCAAAAGGAGGGATTTTTCTAAGAGAATGGTGTTCAGCCTTATGCAAAAGTCCATTATAAGATTTAAGCAAGACTTAAATAGATACTTACTAGGCAGTGATTGAATACATAGAGCTCTGTTGAGGAAACTGCTGAAAAATAAGTGAATTCTTGTATAATGTTTTACAAATCTGTAAAAAAATATTACCATCATTATTATTGGTCACAAATCTTTTCCAGGAAGGTGCTGCTTTATTCTGGAACAAATTATTAAAAAAGTTCTGACTGAATAGTAAGTACCCAGGCTGTGTCACCTGGACGTATATATGCACATGTTTCTTCCTAGTGTCTTTTTGTCTCTTCTGGAAACTCATAAATTTGTTCTCTAGTGCAAGTATGATTATATCTGCAAAACCTATTTTGATGGAGTCAATGGATTTTGGAATATGTTTGTGATAATTTGGAGCCATATTATCTCCCTGAAACTGTCTTTTCCTCAGGCTACACTGTAAGGTAAAACCATGTAGTGGCTGACTACCTGTGCAGGTGCTCTATTTGCAAATCAATGATCCTTAGAATTTGGCTTCGTTGGTTTGCTTTCGCCATTTGGTTTCTCTGTAGTAACAGACTGAGGATTCCCTCTCCATTAAAGGATGCTGCAAACTATTTCCAGAAAAATCTGATTTTCTGACTGAATGTTTTTCTTTATTTTTGATCAAGATAAATAAATTATGACTGTAGTAGAATAATGTGTAGATATATCAGTTGAAAGAGGGGTCTTTTTTAATGCAACAAAAATTTAAAAATCCTTAATTTTCCTATAAAAATTTGTATACTTGTATGAACAAATACATACTTGACTGTTCAAAAAGTAAACTCTAAGTAGCAGTCTTTTATTGCAAAAATAATTACGTATTTCTTATTTTAATGTATCTGGTAGCTATTTACATTGTGAACACCTATTTTTCAAAAACTTGGTTCTCAAGTGTTTTTTTCTCTGACGACGCTGTATTTTAAAGCTTAATTAGAAAAATATCCTTGGAGAACAATGCAAATATGTCATTAGCTGTTTTTCTGTAATGGTGGGTTCTCTCATCTGGAACATAAAACTTGAAATTCATTAATAGTTTTATATTTAATTGAATGTTGTGTAGTGAGTTTTTAGCAGGCTTTTCTTCATTATGTTTATTAGAACTGGTTGACATGTTCATCATTAATATTCCTAGCAGCTTTTCTTAGTATTTTTCACTTACAAATAATTTCTGATTTCAGAATAACTTGTTTCTGTCTTTGAGTTAACAGGCTGGATCCAGTCCCAGGAAGGTAGAATATGATTGCTAGCTCTAACAGCACTTCTGCTTGAAAGATTGGCTGATGTAACCTAGAGCTCAGGCACGAATGATTTGATTCAATTTTGTGGAAGTTAGGTATTGAGAAGAGATAAACATAAATCTTGCAAAACCAAATCCATACTCACTGTATTTCAGAAGCTTAGATTAGGCATATAAAGTAGGAATCTTAGTTTTGTAGGCTCCCTCTGTAGAGAGTAAAGGAGTACATGTTCTGTGGGGGAGTAAATCAGATCACTCAAAAATTAATCTACTTGTACAGTGTAGCCTGTCTCTCTGGGTGCACTATAACAGGAATACTGAGTGACTTTGTTCCTTACTTGGACATTTATACATACCATAAAGTTATGAAGCTGAACCTGGATCTAAGTATAAAATACAGTAAATAGTCAGTAGGGAATTCTGAAGGATGTGTTTAAGTGCTGTCTTCTCTGATGCACAGTTTATAATTCACAGAAGTACTTCTGTACATTTCTGGCTTGCAGCTGTAAAATTATCTGGAGTTAGTTATCACTCATCCCTTTCTCACAAAAATCTATTGAACCTGGAAGATTGCCTTTTCTCTGGCAGATTACTGCTAAAGATCTTTTCTGAACTGAAAGAAAGAGATTGTTCTCTGTGTGAGGAGATTTGAACCCGTTTTTAACATTCAAGAGTGATGAAGTGGGCAGAAAGGAAAGAAATTTGCCAGTCCTCATGAAGTGGATGCTTTGTTAAGAAAGTGGTTGGAGCCCAGTTCTTCAGCTCCAGGGAGATTTCCTCATTCCCAGCTGATTGAAATGGCAACACAACATTTCCTTCTTACACCTTCTGTTCTCTCTTCAGAAGAGTTTTACAAGACATCTTATTTCACAGGAATGGTTTTAAGAAATATGCCAAACATAGTCCTACAGTTAATTAATTAAGGGGATGATGCTTAAGGAAAAACATCATGTTCAAAACGAGACACTTGGGCAGTGAGAATGTCAGATCTCGAGGAAACGCAAGTGTCTGTGAGGTCAAAGATGGGGTAATCTATAATTTTGTCAACTAATTAATGTTCAGTCTCCATTATGTACTTAGCTCTGAATGAACAGTTCTTTATCTATAAAATATTTTTTATTTTTTGTCTTGTAATTAAGCTAGGGCACACTTTTTCTATGTTCTATTTAAAAAGTCATCACTTCTATTATGGGAGTAGGAAAAGTATACTTTAGAAGACCCTAGAATCCTTCTTGTCTCTCATGGCATTATAACTACTATTATTATAATTATTTTCTCACTAGAGAGTGAGAAATGGTAAATGGAACACATTTATATCACATGAAAACTTGGATGAAAATCGACTTCTGTGAAAAAAAGGAAAAGAGGTTTTTGTGGGCTTTTGGTGCTTGAAGATTATCTTGTGTGTTTTAGTTGGTAAGAACACATGTATATCCTTCCTGTGAGACAGCAGGAGCAAAGTGGATCTGAAATACAGGGAGCTCTGAATTCTTTGTAGCCTGAGGGCTGTGGAGTGCATAGGGCAGATTGTGTGGCTGACCTCCCTTGTTCTCTGCCAAGTCCTAGTCCACAGGGCTTGTGGGCTTTGATGGCTCTGAAGAGTCCCATGTGACATACACAGGGATCATAAATCTGCTTTCTTCACATCAAGTTGCAACTCAGAATAAAAATCAGTATCCCTGCTTTTCAGTTCCATTTATTTTCGTGGTATCATAAGTATTTGGCATTTATAAATAATATAATGCTGATTAAATCCTAAACAGACTTACACTAATTTTAAGAGCCAAGAAAAGTATAAAAAATTTAGGGAAGTGTTCTTGACCATATGACAGACTATTTGGCTCTATGTTTCTAAGCAATGCTGGGGGGTTCTCCCAAAATTTTATCCTTCTAAAAGAAAGTGTCTATTGTAGAAAAGTAGTCTAGGATTCCTCTTTAGCTGAAGGGGAAAGGTAAACACTTTTTGTATGTATTCAGTCCTGTGCTAAATTAGGATTGCAAATTATGTGACATGTCCTTTGCAGGTGACAGCTTCTTTCAATGTACCAGGAAGCTGTGTAGGTGACAATCTTAGTTTATATGTGCACCTTTTATACGATGATGCATATCTGAAAAAAAAAAGCTGAACACAAAATACTTGGTCAAGGAAACAGATAAAATAGATATACATACCTGCACACACACACACATGTATATATTTATGTGGTATCTTTACCACTCAGGAAAATTCAGCTTCTACTCAAAACTGGCAGGTTATTAAATATGGAAAGGTTCATTCATTTACCTTTTTAATTCAGCTTGCATGTACAAAACTATTATCTCAGCAATTGAGTGAGCCCTGCTTGTCAGTAGTTTAAGTAATTAAAGGGTTCAGTGGTTAAATATTGCTACAAGTAGTTCAAAAATAAATTGTTATTTTTAAAGACAGTTTGGGAGAGAAGAGCAGATGAATAATAAATATGTGGTTACATGCATAGATCTGTAGCTGGAAAAACAGCTGCTGACAGCTCACTGTTTTTCATCACTTTTCTTCATTAAAAAAGGCAATTGGTGAAATTATGGTTGAGGGTGGGAAATATGAAGGAATGAAATGTTAATGACAGTTTCCATTTTGAAATTCAGCAATGATGCTCATAGCAAAGGAAAATCGATGCAAACATCACACTTGCAGACCAAAACTAATCATGTCTGTTCCATTTGTCAAGCATTGAATCAAAGAGCTGGAATATTTCAATGAGCTATTTTGTCAAGCTAGTCTTCCTGAGATTGTCCACTTGCAAAGAATATTAAACTTAAGACCATCTATCTTGAGATAGCAAATGATTTTGTTTACAACCATCCTTACCTTGCCTGCCTTCCTCCCATTCTAATTTTTTAATTTTTTAATAAATAGTCTTTTTCATGAATTATGATTGAAATTAATGAACACCTGTCTCCTGAGGGATTAGTCACAGCCACAGTCTCTAGCTAACATGCTAACCCAAGGAAGACTAATATACATCACAATATTAGAATATTCCACTCTTTGCATGTTTACATTATCAAATGTCAGCAGCTGTCCTTACTGTGGGTGATTTTGAAGTCGTTCAGGGAAATAGCTGTCACATGTTGCTGTAGACAGTGGGATACATGGAAAATAACAATTTAATGACCAAAACATTTGTTCTGTATCTCATTTTCTCTGTCCTCTTTTCTGACGAATTCCCAACTTGAAACACAAAGATGTATGGGAACTGAGAGACCTTGAAAAAGTTATAACATTAACAGACTCTAGTCATAGTCTAAGGCCTTTAAAATGATCTTCAATGTAATTTAAAAGTACACATTTGTATCTCTAGTGACCCCATCTTCCAATGTCATTTGAAAAAGCATCAAAACTATTTTTAAATTTGGTTTGCTACAGCAAGGTGGTTTTCATGACAAGAATTCAACACTAATATATAAAACATCTAATAAGCAATTTCTGTGGTTGCTGTATGGAACACAACATATTTAATTATCCTTACTAAAGAAAAAATAATGTTGATGTATTAGACTTAAAAGTACATCACAGGCTCAGACCAGTTCATATGAAGCCTACTATTTCAGGAATTTCAATATGTATAGGTATTTTAAATTACTTTTTTTTTCCTCTGTAGCATAATGCTTTCTCTTTCTTAATCTCTTAAATACTAAGACTCAACAACTATACTTTAAAATGTTTTACATATCATTTTATTATATTATGGTTTTTTATCTTTGAAAGATACATTACTGTCCTATTAGTTTCTGCAATGGCTAAATGTAATGTTTAGTAAAGAATGAGTGGACATTATTTGAGGTGTTACTGATATCTTTTCTACTACGGTTGACCTTGGAATTTATTTCTAATTCTGTAGCAGTTGCTACAAAGACTTCAAATAGATATTGTCTAAGGCACCCTACTAAGATCAAATGCAGATTTTTTGATACAAAATATAGAGCTCTATACTGTGATAATTTCAAATGTTACAAATGCTAGGTTTCAATATTGTTTGTCACACTATTTTTTTTCCCTGGAAATGAGTCCTACTGCCACATGGAGGGAAAAAAGTAGCAGCACAGGAACAATGCAAATTCTGGAAATTTGATTTCTATTATTATTAACCAGATTTAAAGAAAACAGAACATACATTTACAAAACAAAACAAGAGATATTAACTTTGTAAACTAAATATTCATCCCCCTCAATTCACTTCATAAAACATTTGCATTTCACTTAGAGCAAAACTGATGATGTTCAGAGATAGTTTTACGTCATTTATGTCCACTTATACTACAATACTGCAATGACTGCTGGACAGAGAAAAGGGAAGAAAATCAGTGGAAGTGTACTGGGTCTGGCTGAACAGGAGTTCATTTTCCCACAGCAGCTCTCAAATGCTGTGCCTTGCCCTGGTAGCTGGAAATGTGCTGATAACACCCCAGTGCTTCGGCTGCTGCTGAGCAGTGCTGGCACAGCATCAGTGCTGTCTCCCCATCAGCAGGCTGCGGGTGGGCAAGAACTGGGGAGGGGACACAACTAGGGCAGCTGTCCCAAACTGACCAAAGGAGATTCCACACCATATGGTGTCTGGTCAACAATGAAAGCTCAAAGAAAGGAGGAAAGGGGAGAGCAAGAGGAATTTGTTACTTATGACTCCTGTCTTCTGGAGCAACTATTACTTGCCCTGATGCCTGGCTTCTGTGGAAGTGGCTGGGCATTGCCTACTGATGGAATAAAAAAGAATAAATCTTTTGTTTTACTTTGCTTTTAAACATGACCTTTGCCTTTGCTTTATTAGACTGCCTTTATCTTGACCATCTTTTTTCCACTCTCTTCCCAACTATTCTTTTTTTCCACTTCTCCTAATGGTAAAAAATGACTGCTTTTTTCTCCCTCTTTTTTTTTTTTTTTTTCCACTTCTCCTAATGGTAAACAATGACTGTTTTTTTCTCCCTCCTTTTTTTTTTTTTTTTCTTGTCCCCATTTGACCACGATCTGAATAAATGTACCAGAGTAGCTGAAGTTGTTTCAGCACAATAAGTGGAAGAGGAAAGTGTATGTTTTCATGTTAAAAACCTCTCTATTCAAGATCTGTCTAGATTTTACACCTCTTTATGAGAAATTTAGAGGTAGGAGGGGAAAGCAGAAGTGTTGATGGTCCTTTTCTTGCAATACTATTTCTCTCACTCAAAACAGTGTCTGAAAATCTGACCCTGCTTGAGCAGGGAGGTTGTACAAGATGACCTCCAGAGCTTCCCTCCAACCCCAACCATTCTGTAGTTCCAGGAATTGATTTTGTTGCATCTCAAAGGAATGCATTTTCTAAGAGAGCCATTAGAAACAAGATGCTAACCGAGGTGCCAGTGACCTCTACTCTAGGCATTCCCTGGCAGTCATTGCATAGTCATTAGAATGTTTCTGCTTTGTTTTGAAACTGTGAGAGTATTCCCTGGTGACATGTACTGCTGGCTACCTAACTTCTCCCACAAACAGTAGGTTCCATATTGCCAGTGACCTCTACTCTAGGCATTCCCTGGCAGTCATTGCATAGTCATTAGAATGTTTCTGCTTTGTTTTGAAACTGTGAGAGTATTCCCTGGTGACCATATACTGCTGGCTATCTACCTTCTCCCACAAACAGTAGGTTCCATACACTAATTATTATATCCTTTCTATGCAAGGGGACAACTAAGTTATATAGTCATAGTCAGCCAATACCATGCTTAGGCTTCATACTAAAGTACACCTTAAATTTTCTTAGGTTTAATCTCTCCTTTACTACATAAAATGATGTTCTTGTCTAAATGTAAAAAATTGTCTGCATCAGATAATACATATTTACACCATCTTATTGGGTAAAATATCCCCAAACTTATTTATCTGACATACTAATCTTTAATACTAGTTTCATTATATTTAAAACAGTGTTCACATTAGCGGAAGACTGAAGGAGTTGTTCTTAGCCCTGATGAAACTAAGTAGTAAAAATTAGTATTGTTTTGGTTAAATGGAAATCTAATTCATTTTGCTTAATCAAAAAGTCCACAACTAAAATTTTCCAGTCTAACAATTAATCAGAGAACAGGCTGCAGTTTAAATTTGAACTGTAATGCATTCAAAGGCAAATTCATAATCTTAGGACATACAAGCCCTTAGGGTAATGGAATAATCTGTCCCTATTCCTTATATACTCACCTGAGACTTAAAATATGGGTATGAGTTAATTGCAAGGACAGATACCTGCTAGAAAAATACCTACTTAATTGCAGTTACTATTCAATAGCTGTTGGTACAGCAATGGTTTCTGCATATTATTAATCTAGACTGGATTCAAAAGAAACCTTGAGGGTGCATCTTCTTCCTCTCTCTTCCAAGGTTATGGATTGAAGTAAGAGCATAAGTACTATAAGCATGAACTTACTGAGTCATCCACCTATAGCCAACAGGAGTTAAATTTCAGTGTTAAGAGGGAACAACTGAAAAATTCTCCTTATTAAGTAGAAACAAGTAAAGAGAATTTTTTGAATTTTAAATCTAGCAGTAACTGAATGTGACTGTTGACTGTAAATGCAGATCTGTGGAAAATGCCGCTGAAGCTGTGTTTGCAGCTGTAGTGTGCGGGAATGCTGATGTAATAATCTAGAAAATGTCCCAGATGAACTTTTATTGATGGATTCTGAGAGGATGACACTGTTTTCATACTGAGAAGACAAGGAAGTGACCTTAATACAGTGGTCCAAATCAGAGCAGAAGAAAAACCCCCAAAATTTCAGTGTGCTAAAATTATTTCATGTTTTCCACAATTGCAACTTAATATTTTTGTTTATGCTTCCTTTTAAAGGGTGCCAATCCAAGAAACAAAAGTTCAAGTATCAGCATAAATCATAACTTAAAATTTTTGATATTGCAGGGTAGAAAGAAGATGAGTGGATAGAAGATCAGTACAGTGCCTGCAATCTTCGCAAACAATGGTGCTGGCTTAGAAGATTGTACTGGCTCTGGACAAGATAGGATTAAATTGTCTTCGTAGCACTTAATGTGCTGCCATGTTTGTGTTTTGGATCTGTGGTTAAACCAGAGTTGATAAACATTTCTGGCCTAACCTCTGAGCAGTGGTTTGTACAGTGGCAAGGCATTCTATTATTTTTTCTGTCTTTGTTCTGGGGGTAATAATTAAGTATTCTGGGGGTGGGCAAGAGATTGGGAGGGGACATAGCCAGGAATACTGACCTAAGCCACAAGTATATTCTGTACCATATAATCTCACTTCGTGGCAAAAAAAGCTGAGGCTTAGGGAGGATGTGAGTGATTTGCTGTGCATGATTTCTTTTTTTTTCCTTTTTTCCCCTCCTTTTGTCTTCACTTGTTAATCTCTCTTTATTTTGACCCATGAGTTTTCTACCTTTTGCTCTTTGTATTCCTTCTCCCAGCCTACTATATAGGGTTGGGGAGAGCAACACTGTGAATGCTTGGCTGCTGGCTGGGGTTACCCATCACACTGGTAAACTAAATTTTAAGTCAATAATCCATCACTGCTGCAGACTGAAGTTAGTACAACTCAGCTTATATCCAAAATATATTAGTATCCAAGTTATGAGAAGTGGTTAATATTGCCAATCTACATAGCATGACTACTTAAAAGGTGACCAAAATCTCCCTTAAGACTGGCTGTGTACACAAAACAGCTGAAGAAAATGCAATACAAAAAGCCTAGCAAAGCCACATGTCTCCACAAGAAGTTATGCACATTAAAGTAGTCATGGTATTTCTTCCATGATATAAGGCAACTCTAAACCTTGCAAGTGGAGTTAGTGGTGTGTCTTTTAAGAGTTCTTATGTTTGAGAATTTCTTGAATTTTCTTTGACTAAAAATCTGATTTTTCAATGCTGTATTTTAGTACCATCAAATATATAGTCAAGTTAGAAAGATAAAAGGTAAAACTGGGATTTTTATTATGACTACATTACTCTTCTAACCACAAAGATGCTTCAGCATGTTGTGACATGCATCCATATAAAATGATTTTGATATTTCACCAGTATAATATCATATTAAAGATATAAATTGGCATTCTGTCGATGTAAAGCATCCCTGAGGTCCTTCAGGAATTACTACTGAATTTCATTTTTCATTTAGCCGCTACATGCTGTACATTTATTTAAAAAATGGAACTTTGGTAGATCTGCAGTGAACTGTGTTCACCCTGCAGGCAAATAAGCCCCTCAAAGCTCAGGAGTTTTAGCTCACAAGCTGCCTGCATGTCTTGCAAGTTTGCTTCTGTCTGCAAACCTAAAAGCATTCAACAGGCTGACATGGAAGGGACTGCCTAGAGGAAATGTGAATATTTCAACAGTGAACCACTGGGAAGCTTCCACAGTTGAAAAGAAAGATATAGAATAATCCTTTTCAGCTATCTCTTGGAAGGAAATCACTAATCATGATATTTAAATTACTTTTAGGAGAAAAAATATAAATGAAGATGAAATACAGCTTAGTGGCTGGAACAAACATATTGTAAATGAGAAGAGAAGAACAAGGGTGGAATATAAAGGACAGACACTGAAAACAGTGGGTCTAATTCCCCAGAGAGACTGAATTGGAGGAAAACCTTCAATTAAGGGAAAAAATATCCAAGCAGCCCCAGTCACCAAATTCTTGAGCTGGACTTTGTAAAAAGTGCTCAGACAAACCAAGAATTGGTATTTCATAGATGCTGGAAGAAAACAGTAGAGATTTAGTTAACACTAAGTGACTACAGTGTGGAATTTCCAATTACAGAAAGAGTCTCATTTTGGGAGTTGAAGATTCTGGTGCAGAACTCATTTGGGTATTAAAGTCAAATTCTTAAGGAATGTTAAATAAATGTATGACCTAGTACCCTAATTTTGGCCAAGGCCTTTAGGAGCCATGTGGGCATGAAGGTTGTTATTTTATGCTATTCACACCATCTCTAAGGGTGGAATTAAGGGATTGTCACTTTGAAGAAGGGGGCATGGCTTGGGGTGGAGAAAAAAAAAAAGGGTATGGAGCATCTGCTGGCACTTTGTCCTTTTCCATGGACAGAGGAGAGGCTGTATGTCGCTTAATTTCCAGCTGGCCTTAAATCATGACACCTGGCCAGGACTGACTAGATTTAAATATTTTTTTATATATCAGTAAATCTTTATCTGTTGGCTGTGTTCATCAAAAAGTGATCAGGAAGTTATGGAAAGATTTGTATGCCATCTGTCAGAATAGAATCTGTGTTTTGTAAGAGCTAGAACCCTCAGGATTCCCTATTTCTTGTGACCTGAAGAGCTCACAAGAGTACTGCAAAAGCAGCATTGGCTAATGTAGGAGAACAGATATTAGTAGATAGAAGTTTGAGAAAGTTTCCTGTCAAATTGCATCACACAGGTTATTAGGTCAAGAGGAGAAGATTTCACTGCAATCCTTTAAAGAACAGATAGAGGAAACAGTGGCTGAAGTCAGCAGAAGGGGAAGATTCTGATCAGTTTAAAACATCCTTAGGTATTGAGAGTGAGATGAAGATGATGAGGAGAGTAAAGTTATTAATTTATTCACAAAAATGAAGGTGTGAAGATTTCTGATAAGACTGACATAATGTCCTTATCTCACTTTCCCTGCTTAGAACTGCATCAGTAATAGTTGTCATTTGGCAAACTTTTATCTAGTCAGTTTTAAAGAACCCTCCCCAAACAAACAATATCAGAATTAAATCATCCAGTCACAGGTTCTACAACCTACAGGTATGCTTTTTAATGTTTACTCATAATGGTGAAATTTTTTTACTGCCTAAGAATCTCTCCTCAAGTGCCCCCTTGCAAGAGTTGGGCCTCATCAACCTTCAGATCATTCACATGTAGAAACAATTCAGGACTTCCTTTAAAACCCATCTGGCTTGCTGAGGAATGTAGAACAATAAATCTTTAACCTAGATGCATTTTCAAACTTCAAAAGAAAAGAAAGAGGAGATTCCAGAGCAATATTTTTAAATGCTTCTTCATGATTTCTTGCTGTACTTGAGGGGATCAAAAAGACTTTTAAAAAAATATTTCTCAAAAGTTAAGGAGAGCATGAAAGATTAAGGTTCCTGTTGGAATACACTGATGGGTAAGACAGATTTTTTATTGTTTTCTTTCTTCCTCTTTTGTTGGTGTTGTTGTTACATGGAGAAAAAAAAATGCACTTAAAGCTCCACAAGAACATTAAAATTTTATGTTCACCATAATGCCTTAAAACTCTGACATTATTGTCTTCCCCAGGATGTAATGAAAGATCAGAGATGCCAGGAAACTGGCAGATTTAGATTGAAGACACTCACATCTCTTCTCTTTTGGTGATTTTGTGTCTCCTCCTCTTTTGGTGATTTTGATATTAATATATTTTGCCAAGCTTTCTATTGCATAGAAAACAGCAGTATGCACAGTGCACTTGATTTTTCTTTCTCTAATTCTATGCTGATCTGTTAACCATTCAGGAATATAGTAGAAGCATATTACATAGATTTTGCAAATAAATCGTACTGGTGACAAACTGCAGCAGGTTTCCTTATAATTCATCTGCTTGGCAGAATCACTACATAAACCAAAATCCTTTTTTTTTAATTGCTGTAGTTTGTATCCTGCTGTGTAAGCAATCTCCTGTCTTAAAGTTACAACTTCCTTCAGAGAAGCCATTCTCTTCAAAGTATTTGTTTCATCTAGACTTTAATTTTCAGAGAGGGGGTAACAAAGCAATTTTCTCATTTATTTCTTACAGCAATTAACTACAATTAAATTTAAGTGAATTACATGTTCAGCTACAAGCAGCTGTCTGGGTTTCATTTGAATCCTGGTGATCTCATGTCCCAGTCTTCTTATACGTGCAGAGGTGCCTTGAGAATTACTTCCAGTGATTGCATTCAATTTAAGATCTACTTTGCAGCATTTGTTTCATGTATGATCTGATAAATCCTGTAGTTGTAACATTTCCGTGTTTTCTGTGCATCTTGCTTTTCTGATTATGTTTTCAGTAGTTGAACCAAAGATTGCTGTTATTTAACTAGCAATTTAATTTGAGGTACTAATTAAAATTAAGTGTACCATTATACTTTTAATTTCAGTTGTGTAAGGAATTAAATCTGGGCAGTGTAGTAAAGATCTCACTTTCAGGAGCTTTGCTTTTGGCAGACTTTAACCTGAGCACTCATGCTCGAAGTATATCTTACCTGAATAATTTACTAAATCAAGCAACTAGATAGTATTCATTGTGTAGAGGAGCAGGCATAAGCATGTTTCTGTCTCAGCCTTTCTGGTTGTTGTGGCAGGAAAGCAGTGATGGAAAAAGGGGTCCCATGGAGCTGGGGCAGTGCCATTCTGAGCCATCTTCCTTTTCCACCTTCAGACTCATGCTCAGTGCTCCTGTTGCAACTTCCCTGCCCCTGCCCATTAGTTCATGGAGGGTGGAAACAAATGTTTACCCCCTAGAGATGGAGCAAGAGCCACTGCTGTGTTGTATAATACTTAGAATTCTGTCTTGAAGTGTCTAAAGGTATAAAAGCTAGCAGAAAAAATGGGGAATCATAATTCTTTATATAATTGAAATATTTTCTAGAACTTTCTGTGTCAGTCAAATGAATAGACAGGGCTTTCTTTTTTTATACATGGAAAATATGCAGGGATATTATCATCTTTTAGTGTAACATTTTCCATCTTAGAAGAATACAGGTCTGATAAGAAAGTAAAATAGTGAATTTTCTGCTTTGGTGATTCATCATATAATTTTAGGCCTGCAGCTAGAACAGAAACCCCCACATCCTCAATTGACTCTTTCACCCTTACTATCTAATTGAAACCTTCTGCATCTAAAAATAAATCATAAAAATCTCCTATCCATATATGAGATCCTGAAAGCTTCCAAAACTAATTGGCCTTCTGTTGGGAAACATATAAGAATAAGACCGTTAAAATTTTCTGGCAATGTTTTGGTAAGCCTGTAAGTTGGCTTTGAGGAATAGGAATAAAAATAAATAAGAATGCTAAGATCTTCCAGCAATGTTTTGGTAAGCCTGTAAGTTGGCTTTGAGGGGCGGTGTAATCTCCTATTATGCATTATTAGGGGGTTTGGAAGTAGAAACTAAATTACTTAGAAAGGGATATTATTTGACTGGAGAAAATTATAAGGGAGTATTGCTAAATAAAAATGCAATTCTACAAAGAAGGGGTGACATTTAAAAAAAAAGATAAAATGCAACTGGAGTATAATCCGTTCAAGAAAAAATTGAGCAGATTACTCAAACCATTAAATCTTAATTTAAACTTTCTGGTACAATGCCCAGATTTATTATGTTTTCTCAAAGAATAGTCTCTGGCTTTTCCAAAGTAGAAGTGATTCCAGTCATTAGAAGTTAAAACCGGTATTCTTACTCTAAATAATTGGAAATTTCAAATGTCAGTGTTGGTAGCATAAATATTTACAGTGGTTGTGTTTCTATAACTTCAAATAAAGAAAATCATCACTTAAAAATCCATATATAGGTCACCCTGGAAACTTGTCCCAAATTTGCTTACCCATTCAGTCATAAGGCATCAGGTGATACCAGAGTATTGCCCAAAGAAGGACAGATTATTTGAATTATTGCTCTCACATGTTTCTTACTGTATTAAACACAAAGTTCAGAATATTTACCAAGTATTAAGTTTTGATGGTTTTCTTGCTTTCGATTTGATGAATGGAAGCAGAACAGAAGTTACCATTTATTGGATAATATAGCATATTTATGAGCAATTTTTTTTGTGCAAAAATTGCTGTGATGAAGCCAGACCAAAATGTTTACTTTGCTAGTTGAAGACCTACTGAAAGTAAATAAAAGGCTGCAACATTTCTAAGTGAATTCATCATAGCAATTATAAATGTTTAGGAGACACAAGTGATTCTTTTCAAATCTACCAATAAAGCCTTTTTTTAGATAATGAAAGAATTGAGTTTACATGTCAGCAGTCCTCAGGAAGGTTTAAGTGATTGCTCAGATACCAAAACCAAACTATAATGCAGAACATAACCTCCATTTTTATTTTTCACTGAGGAAGAAAAATACCCTGTCAGTAAATCACATCATACTGACAAATCAGTTTTCCACTTCTTTGGTTTTGTATTTAAAGTATAGCCTGTGGCAATATATTTATACAGGTGCATCAATTAAAAAAATTCAGTTAAAGATTTAAAATGCCTTAGCTACTCTTTACAGAGTGCTTAAATGCATTTTTTGTACTGTTCATTTTCAGTCCTGTAGCGGTTTTAAAGAAAGTCTAACTAAATATGTGAAGGTCTCCTTGCCAAACCATCCTATGATTCTATTACATGGAAGAGGGTAGAAGAATGAAAGATCCCTTGTCAGCAATCCCTGCCAGCCAAACATAAACCTCTTTAGTCCAGTAGTGGCAATAGTGTTTGTCCCAGTCTTGTCTGCTGCTAGGACAGCCCACAGCAATGGAAAACAAAGCACATATTTTTTTCTACCTGTCTTTGTGGGCATTCTCAAATTTGAACTGATTGTTTGTAGTTGGTACTGTCTCTTTTTAAAAGGTCACAGTATTAAAACATGTCACCGAATCAGACAATATCAGACAATGAATCCAATGAATCAGACAATGTTGTAAGGAAACAAGGAGATTTCTCATACAACCTCCCATTCAGGGAGGGTCAGCTGCAGAATTACACCACTTTTCCCAGGGCTGTATCCAGATGAGTATTTAAAAACATTCAAGGATAGAGTGCACAATCTCCCAGGACAAACTACCCCACTCTATTTGTATGGAGTAAAAAAAGTTTCCCCTATATCAAGTCTGATATTTTTCCATCTTATCACTTTTGTCTTGTCTTCCCACTCAGTGCTTTCAAGGGGATGGCTCCATCTTGTCAGTGTAGTTTCTAAGTGTTTTTTTAGGTTTCCCTGAAGCCATCTTTCCTCCAGACTCAACAAGACCTGGTCCTTCAGCCTCTGCTTTCAGGGTGAACAACAATCTTAATGATTCTGGTAGCCTTCCCCTGAACTCCTGCCTTTGTTGTTGTGGTGGTGGGGTGGGGGCAGGTCCAAAACTGGATACAGTATTCTATAATATTGGTCCAGTGATTGCAAAGCAGAAGGTGACTGTCCCTTCCCCTGACTGTTCCATTTCTCATAGTTTGCTAGTTGAACAGTAACTCTTGAACAGCCTGTCAGTGTAAATCATATTCCTGGTACCCCCACTCCTTACAAGGCCTGCTAAAGTAAGCTTAGTAAACTCCATCTGATGTGGACACCTTCATTCACAATATTTCTAGGACTATGCTGAACTGATGTGGACATTTAAGACCTTGATTGAGCAAAACACTGTAGCACATTGTTTACTTTTTCTTTACAGAACAATTTTTGAGATGCTTGGTGTTTTGGAGATGTCTCTGGCCTTATGCTGCTGCACAGATTTCTGGGGCAGAAAGAAACACGTGAGTCAGATTGTCTGGAGGGTGAAACTTTGCCACATGGCACTTTGTTTTGTTTGAATAGGAATCTCCTTATAATATGTTATTGTTGCTTAAAGATGGCTTGTTTATTCCAGTTGCTGACTACATAGTAATTTTGCAACTAAACCAGAATTTAAGGTAATGGGATACCATTACAACTAGTGATTACAATTTAAAATAAAATTGCTACTAATTTGTGTTTTGGATGTTTAAGTGTTTATGCAGTAAGAAAGAGAATATCAGAGCATCCTTTACATGTTCTTGCAATTCAAAAGCACTGAAGTAGTTCCATGATTGCAACCAATATTTAATGATACGCAGCAGTACAGTACATTAAGGAGACTTTATTGACTTCAATTATAGGTAAACTAATCAGCAGATAATGACAGAAAGGAAAGTGAATGTAGTCAAACACTTAACTTGAAACACATATTGCAAATCAGTAATGTTTCAAATTAAACACTTACAGACTAAGCATTCAATGATCATAAAAAGTACACAACTTACAATTAATTTACTTGCTGAAAAATATAAAAAATATGTTAATACCACTAAATTATTATGTCCTTTGCAGTTATTGCTTGGTAACTGTACTGTTTACAGTTAAAGTGTGTGCAAAGTGTAATTTAAATTCAGTAAATATTATACAATTCGAGTATATAACAACTTTGCCCTCCTCCTCCAGAATTTGCCAGGAAAAAAAAAAAATTTGTTGCAGTTAAATAATACACAATGATACAATAATATTTTGAAATTATAAATAGCTATCTCTTTGCCAATACATGAATGTGGAGTCTGAAGCAGATCAGGAGAATAAGTTTTTGGGTTTTTTTCCCTGCACTTTAAGTTTTACTTCAGTGTCAATATAAATGTGTAACTTCTTTCAGGTCTTCAGTTTAGAGATATCAGAAAAAGAATCCCAAATATATTGGTCTGTTTAGATATATCAAAAAATATCTGGGGCATAGTATCTTGGGTCTTTTATGCTGGCAGACATCTTGGCTGGTCTTTAGCAGCTGCAAAGTGCTTCATTTTGTGATCTCCTTTCTGCAGTGCCTCTGTAAGATCCTCAGAGCCTAACTTATTTTAGTGAACTCAAGGTCATTTTTGGAAACTGCAATTTTCTTTTTTTGTGCTATCAGGGTAAGAGTGGCCTGGAAGACATCACCATGTGTTTTTAGTGCCTTAAATCATATGGAAATTATGCAGTTCTTAAATATAGAACCTCTTCTTCAGAATTTCTAATCCCAGTTAATCATTCTCTATCTCAGATTAAAGGATTCTAAACTTCCATGGCTTCTTTTGCAGTTATTATAATTTTCCTACCTTACCATTTCTAGGATCTTTATCTTTGGCCACGTTTTGAAGTGTATCTCAACTGCTCTGAAAGTTGGAAACCTGAGTTGAAATCTGTCTGTTACATAATTATTTCACTAGAAATAATCATTCAGGGTGTCTCTATAATGGATGTATAGCAAATATGTATTGTGAGACTCAGGTTAACACCACAAGGTGAAACTAACTTGAACTTGCAATTTGCATTTACCAGAATGATATGTCTAAATACTTTTTTACTTGTTTTGCTCTGTTTGGTTTGCCTAAAAAACAAAACAAGGTCAAGTAACATTATACAGGGAAATGCTACTTAATTGTGCCTAATAAAGTCTGATTTTGTAGAATGACCTTACAAATGCAGGGAAAAGAGAAACACAAGGCAGAGGAATAGTGGCATTCAGGTTCCTCCCTCCTTCTCTCTGTTTTCTTCTCTCTTCCCCTCTCCTGTTTGCTTTTTACCAAGTCAGCATCTTTTTTCTTTTCTCAAATTAAGGGAGGATGCAGTAGACATTTACAACAGTTATATTCTTCAATCTACCTAAATAATGGCAGAGCTCAAAGTAAGCAAGAAGAGCAGTTGCTTGTTATAGAATGTTTTCTGACAGTCTCTAGAACTGTTTTTGTTTATTATTGTAGATCTTCAATAGAAGGTTCCTTTTAAAGGAAAAGGTAACCATCTGTGCCTGAGCACACATCCTGTTTCTAAAAGATAGCAGCTTGTTTTGTTGGGTGTTTGAAAATGTTTAAATGTTTGTTTATGCCATATGGCATAAAATTAATTTCTTGGTGTATTCCTCTCAGTACATTTGGAAAAATATAACCTTTGATGTTATAACCTATAAATGCTACAACCTAAAAATTTTTATGTCATTTGATTAGTTACAGATTACAAGACATGGGGACTAAAGGCTGATATTTCTTACTGCCATAAAAAAATCGTACCCATTAAGAGGGTCCTTGAGCAAAAATCCCAACATCACAAAACATTCCACAGCAAAAATATTTGAATCCTAGAATGAAGTGGACTTTCAACTGTGCAGTTAATTCATGGGACCAGAACAGTTGCACTTTTGCCACAGGAGATTTGCATTCACAAAGGCTTTTGCTTTAGTTTGTGCAGGCTGTGTGACGTGCTGCTGGTGCTCCAAAAGGTTTCTTATGTTCTGCTTACAAGGCACAGCACTGAGGCACTCAAATGCTAAAGGATTTAATATAGCTGCGTATTGTCTCCCACTTGTATTTCCTTTGATAATCCTGTGATAGTACATACCACATTAAAACACAGTTGTTTTTTTTTTCATGCCTGAGTAGATGCACTGACTCACTCACTGAATAATGTCATCAGATCACATTCTCTCAATTGTCAGTGTTTGACTCTGTGCAGTTTCTGTCTGGTGCAGAAAAACATCTTTGTGAAAACCCTGGTGTTCTGTAGTAGAATAAAATACAATTAAAAGTAACACATTCCTGTTTCAATAAGACCAAAATCATGGCCATGGCAGCCCAATTGGAGAGCAGATACTGATCTCTGAAATTTGAGCTGTGTATATAATTTGGCAGAGAAAAAATTTGCTGCAGCAGGGCATATTTAATTTCAAAATGCATTTCCATATCACCAGAAAATTATGACAGCATTGTTTTGGCAAACTGAGACAATTCAAAACTATATGTGGCAGGTGGAAGAAAAGAAAATAATTTCTTTATCAATATTGAAAGAACACAGTGCAAAGAGAACAAAAAATTGTGGAGGAGGAGGAAGAGTCAGAAAATAAAGCTGGATGCCCTGTTGATGGAAATAAAATTATTTCACTAATTTGGGTGAGGTCTGTATAATTCAGCAGTGAAACCTGCTCTTGAGTGGAGATTGTTGCTTAGTTTCCTGGCACCATACAGAATAATTGCTAGGGAATTTCCAAGTATCTATATCAAAACCACTGAAATTAGCAAAAAGGAAAAATTTGCATATTCTATTTTATCTCTATTCTAATATAGATTCGTCATCATTGTATAGTTTCTAAGTCTTTGTCCAGCTGTACTGGACACTATATTTCACATCAGTTGCTTCTGAGACTTGAAAATTATGCTGGGCAATAAATTATGGATTATTGGCAATATATTCTATTATTGGCAGATTCCTTCCCAATACAAAGTACATGTATAGAGACAACCATTTACATCCCTTAGCATATTTTTCTCTGTGTTTCTGCATTTCCTGAAATACTGACAAGTACTTTTCTCCTTCAAAGCCAGTTGTAGGTCTTTTGAACAATGGGATATTTGAGCAGAACAGTAAGAGAAACTTTGCCAACTTTCCAGAAGCTTTCATCCTTTTGTGAGGCAAAGGACGCTTCAAGAATCCTACCTTAAGCCTAAACTGGCTGCATACAGAAAATGGTGCCCCATTCCGAATCGTGTGGCTGTCACCTCCTCATTACAATTCCTTTGGTATCTTGGATGTCCTTGTGCACAGTCACTGTTGCAGAATCTTTGTGCCTCTCAGGCACAAAGATTTAACTCAGGATTTGATTCCTAATCTTTAATCCCAGGTTAGCAGCAAGCTATAATCAATTGCTCATTAATCATTCTTGACAAGTATTCAGCTAATTAGAAAAGCAAAGCTGGAAGAGAGAGTCTTTTATTATTATAGGTAAGATGTGGATAGATTGTATTTTTAACTTGTCACCTTTATACATGTCTTTACTTAATCATTGAAAACTATATTAGTACCTTTCCTTGAATAGTACATTATATTTTTTCCTAGAGACATGGATGGACACAACCCAATGAACATGCAATCTGACTATTTTAAATACCGTGATCAACTATGTCAAACTCTGAACTTGCATTTGAAATTATACATGTCCACTGACATTAGAATGGAGAACCTGTCTTTGCTTTATTTTCCTATTGAAATAAAATTCTGCTTGTTTGTCCTGTTTTTTTTTCATTCCTTCCTATTCCTTTGTCAACTCTTCTACTTGTGCTGAATAAGCTCTCATAAGATGGTATTTGGTTCCCCTTTGAAGACAGGCATTTTGAAGTTCTGTGGGCTGTAAGTCATGAGGAGTTGAAAAGCCACAGAGATCTGTGGGAGCAGTCGCCATCTCCCAAAGGACGTAGTGCAGTCTGCTCTTCCTCATGCCTGTCAGTATGGCTCAGTGACTGTGAAACAAAATCATCAGGTGTAGTCTAGCATGCCTTTTGGAGTTAGGCTTAAAAAACCTCAAAACCCAGAGCTCCAGGGACACTGCAACTACAAATGGCATGCCAAGGAGGGCAAGATACTGCCCCAGCATTGCTCCTTCCACTCCTTTCTGCCTGGCACCAGCTGTGTGCTGGACAGCCTCAGCAGAAGGCTGATTTAACTGCTTTGCTTGGGGTTCGGGTGGTGCTTTGGGTTGGGGTTGAGACTTCACAGATTATGTGTTCCTAACAGGAACATAAAACTTATGTTTGCACTGCATGAAGAGCTTGGCTCAGAGTTACAGGGGTAACACGTTTTTGTGTCTTGATGGAAGCATGACTATAATATACTCTGATCCTGGCTCTGTCTGTTTTTTGTACCACACTCTGGTTCACTTTTGCTGGAACAAGAAAATACCCACTTTGCTCGCAATGATTAAGCTTAGAGCTTAATACGTTTGCATGTTTCCAAAACAGTCAGTATTGTGGTAATGTAATTGAAGTGCTCCTAATGCTCTAATGCTCTTCGTACTTTTATATTGTGGAAAATGACAATACCTAGACACTTCCTCTGGGACATCTTGCTTACTTATCCCTGAATTTATACACATTGTTGTTTGTCAGCATCTTTTGTTTGCATTCCACTTGGAGTCTTATTTCACATGGCAGTGCTTACTGAGCTAATGTAAGATCTTGCTCAGAGATCTTTTTGTAAGCCTATTTAAGATCTTGACATAGTTTGGCTACTGTTTCCCCTCACCTATTCCACTTCTGCTTGTAATATCAAAAAGTAGTTCTGTTTCTCTGTCACTATTATTTTTTACTTTCTAAGATTTTGTTATTCTCCAGATGTCTGCCTGTTTTTAACTCACAGTGCTGGCTGTGTTTTTTAATAAGGATGCAAAGAAAACCAGATTATTTAGGCTTCAGTATGTCAAATCCAAGTTGCTTCCCTTTCCTCATATTCCTACCTGAAGTGTCTAGCTATCCATTAGTCTTTCAAATATATTGGTGGACTTAGTAAATTTGTTAATTAGTGTTTTTAAAACTCAAATACTCTCAGCTAGTATGATTTGCAGATAGCTTTTTTTCCTTCCATGTTTCCTTCCTGCCCACTTAATCTGTTTACACCTTTGTTGATTTAAGATGTTACTTTTCCTGTGATCTCTGGTTTTGATAACTTTCCTATAAAATTATTGTCAATAGCAATGATTCCCTATCTTCTTTGTTTCATTGTTCTTTTTCCTCTTCCTAAAATTCTGACCTTTCCTGTTTCTTTCAAACAGATCCAACACAAGTATCTAATTTCTGAATTATTTAAGATTTTAAAATTCATATAGAAGCAACCCCTACCTGTCAGGAAAGCACACTCAGAGCACCATCTGATTCCTAAAATGTGTTTGAAACACCAAACAGAAAAAGCACCTGTAAAGTCACACTTCAGAAGTGAGGTGTGACCAAATAACTTCTCTGGTCACGGACCAAGCAAACTGAACTCCCTTCATTCCAGAACAATATCTCATAGCTGAGCTACATCACTGGTCTCTGTGAGTCTGACCAAGGCTCAGTGAAACCAAACCTGACTTCATGCTTCTTACCCATATTCCTTTAAATACAGTGCTTCAACTCTCCACCATGTCCTTCTAATCTGATCTGTGAATAGTGCTAATTTCAGTAACCTTAAGTGATCCCACTCTGCTGTCTCCGGTTAGGCACTGATACTCATATTTACAATGATACTTTTCCTGGCTTTAGTTTCTAATTTATGGTACTTTCAATATAATAGGATGATGTTTAGCATAAGCTCTGGCTCCTGTATGTTCACGTGGCTTGCCTCATACAGAGAGGCAATAGAAGAACAATAGTTTCACTCATCCATGAAGAGTTATTACAATATCCATAATATTTGGAAAAGTACAAATGATGTGTGACTTATGTGACAATGATGAGTACCAGTCTACATGTTAGTAACTGAAATCAAGACAGTCTCATTATCAGAGAAAAAAGTAATGAGATGTGTAGCTCTGTCTGTGATTTCTGTCTTGATTTGTTATTTTCATTACATGTTGTATAGTTATGAACACCTATAATACACATACGTACATGGGAAAAGAATAAAAAATATAGTAAAAAATAGATTAAAAAATGTTTCTTTCAAAGGCAAGAAATCAAAAGCTGTAACAAAGCTGTAACTTACCTTTAAAATCATTAGACCTAAGAAATAGTTGCTTGAGAAAGGTCAGTAAAATAATTAGCAAATTTATTCCTAAAGTTTCAAAGATTTCATTACTGAATCTTTTAGCTTTTTTTTGTTTGTAGAATGGAATATGAAATATATTTATCTCTGAAACTGTTGTTTGTAGAGATCTATATACCATACAAGTCAATATTCGATCTCAACCAACAGTGAAGAGAGAAAAATTATTCTCAGCACAATGACATTACAATTATTCAGCTTAATGCTATACTTATTAGCTACAAAATTACTTCAACATATTAAAATGGCTTGATGCTTTTCAGAAAGTACAATCCAAGACACATTGTCTGAAATAGACATTCTCAGGGTTGCTTCACTGATTGGATTTTTGGGGGAGTGGGGTTCATATGGGGAGAGGAGAGATATTTTTCAAAAAATGTATGGATTCTGGATGTCTTCACTAAGGATTACATTTTTGTAGTTTGCAGCCTCCACTTGAGCCCCGGGGAAAGCATGGCTGTCCTCTGCCCTATAGAGAGATATTTATTCATTTTATGTAAGCTGCTTATGGGAGTCATTACTGTAAGTGGAGAAAAATGTTAATTCTTGTCACCTGTGGACTGATTTTAACCTGATTATATACAAAATCAGAATATGCTTTTTTTCCCCATTGTCTAAATAAAGAATAAAATATTGCACTGGAGACATTCAATATTAGTGACATATTGCATAGCAAAAATTAGTTACTAAGGATATAATTATTTACTATTAATACATATATCTTGTCTTGACCAATCTTTTTAGTTACTTGAATGAGAATATATGTGACTCAGTGCTGGCTCTTTGTAAATAGGTTGCAATGAACCACTAAATCCTGGGGTACATTAATTTGCTTTATTTCATTTACCTAAATCAGAAAATGATAAATCAATATTTAGAATTGGAGTTTAGAAAGGGAGAAGATAAGGCTATTAGAAAAACTATAACCCAGCAGTTTTAGAATGGCCAAGGCCTTGTTAAAATCCTAAAATATAATGTCTTTTATTTTACAGGGAAAGTTGGAAATCTAAAGTATAATTTCAAAGGATATTTATGCAGTATATATATATCACTGATAAAGCAAATAATCAATGAATCTTCCAACCTAGACATTTGATTAGGGAAATCAAATGATTTATATAGAGGAAAAGAAACAAGATGTTTTTTATCTTTAATCATCATAGGTTTATTAGGATTAATATTTAATACTCTAGTTAAAAATAAAGCTATAGCAATGGGATGTGATGATCTGGTATTCATTCATTAGGAGGGTTTCCCAAATTTCAGCTATAAAACAAATTTAGGCATTGTGTCTGCTCTGCTGGAATCTAAGCCTTACGGCTCAAAAGTGTCTGTGAACATTAATGAAGACCAGCAGATACAGAGCAATGATGTCCCCTGATTGCAATCAGAATCATGAATTAGAAATTGATACATGGCAGAATATAAAAGTAGGTGTTCAATACTAAACCACATGAGAGGAAGGCTTTGATGACTGTAGTGATTAACTTGATTTTTTCCCCTGGCACTTAGATTCTAAATCACTGCATTTTTCCAGACAGATACATTTTCAAATATGTACCTCATATTTGGCTGAATTTAGGATAGTAAGGAGGCTTGCATTGCTCTTAGGTTTTTTTGTTTGTTTATGTGTTTGAAATCTCCCTACTTTTGGATTAAGAACTGTCAAGTGAAAGAGAAATCTGAGGTTATTTGTGAAAAGAAAGCAGAAAAGCTTCTTAGTAATGTTGATATTTATTTTTATGAAACATTGCAACCATACGCTGGCATTTCCAGATTGAGAAGGGGTATTTAGTAAGAATGGCAAATATGCTTAGTAAGAGCTCCTCAGAATCACATATTTCTGTAGAAATCTAAATATAGATGGTAAAATTTCTTTGTGATCAGAGTCACATTTTCCAATAGCTATTTTCTAGAAAAAATAAAGTCTGCCTATTTGGAGAAAAGAAAATGGCTGTAGAAGGGGAAACCAGTGCTACCTGGTCATGCAAGAGTTCAAATGGGGTTAGCAACATCAGCTTCCATCTTTCTTCAGCAGGAGTGACAGAGCTCTTGTGGTAGTGACGGCATGACAGTCTTTGTATAGTAGTGACAGCTCTTGTGGTGGTGCAGTAGTGACCATGGCTCTTGTGGCAGAGCAGGAAGAGTGGCAGAGCACTTCTGCAGCCAGTTTAGCATATACATTGAGGCAGCTCTCAATCATTTTTGTTCAATGGCTAAGTTGCTGGGGGAAAAAAAAGTAATGAAATTTCAATGTCATATCACCTGAAACTGGGTTAATAAAGACCTAAATTGCAATAGCTTGATTCATTTGGACTTAAAAGGGATACACTTTCAGTAACAGACAATTTGCCCTCTGTGTCTCATGAGAACATTTAGTCAGGATGGCAGTCCTCAAGAAATCCACTTCAAAAGATGAGAGGTGTGATATAGACATATTTGGTTAAATTAAATCTATCTACCGTACAAATACCTCATCTTCTACCCTCCAGTGTTCCTTTATTGCTGCCTATAAAGCAAATTTTAAAATTACTTTTCTTCTTTAATATTGTGTGGTGGATTTACATTACAGAATGTTTTCACCTTTTAAAATTCTTGTAAATACTAACAGAGTATAAGGGACTAGCAAGAGGCATTATGTATGCAAGTAGATTTAATATTTGACAGCATACATTTGTGCTTCAGATTTCAGGTGAGTATAGTTTTATAATATCAGTATTATCTACAATGCCTTTTTTACTACCCTGAAAAGTGAAGCTGAGTGCACATGCTGAACTCTTCTATTTCTGGAATTGTCTAAACAAGACAATAATTTCCTGTGACCATCTTCATCATGGAATGATTACACTGACATAAAAGGTCAGCATAAATTTTTCTAATCTCTCTTGAATCAATGTTCAAATACTAAAACTCTACTGCTAGATGAAATTACTACACAGACAGTGTTTGTCGTGAGGTCTGTAGTGGTTTAGGTCTCGTTTTCATGTTGTATAATTATACAGATATGAAATATAAATAGCAGCTATTCAAAACAACTCAAAATAGCCCATACAGCCAATTTCTTCAATGTAGGAGAAATGTTAAGTAGTAGATATGTATATTTTAAGTCTTATTTTTTATAATCTTGTTGTGGTTATATTTGAATTTTACTGGAATGTGCTTGTGACAGCTTTTGATGGGGGAGGCGTATCAGCATTATAAGGATGTCAGCATAAAACAGGCTGTCTAATAATTCAAAAGTAAAGATCAAATTTCATATTAAATGAGTTTTGCCTTGTTGACTGTAAGACAATTCTACTAGAGCCAGAACTCAACTTCTTACCAGCATAATATAACATGTTAAATAAAAAAAGCACACTTCTGTTGATGTGACAGCTTAATACTGATCTGTGGAATACTAAGTATAGAAGAGTTGCTTTATAACTCCAGTCCAAAAAACCACCACCAACCAGCTTTAAGTTAGACACTACACGTTTGTTGTAATCCATAGCTGAAACACTTTGCACTATGAAAATGTGAGTTAACACTACAAAAGAATTAAAAAAAAATAATTAGGGGAAGAAAATTAATTCAAAGCAACTGAACAGCAACTACATTTTCATCAAAACTGGCCTTAAAATATGGGAAGATGTTCAAGTAAAAAAAGTATTTGGTTTCTACTTCTAAGTGAAATGAAAGGGTGCATCAGCCAAATAATAAATTTCTTGATCTGTCATATTATCCAAAAGGTATCCTTGGGTTTCTTTGTAGTCACAGATATGTCTCATCATCTTTCAGCGCAGCCCTCATAAGCATACATTTGAATAAGTGATTGAAACCTTAAATTCCATTTGGTGCAAGACTTTGTTGATATTCCCAAAAGAGAAATGAGTTTCTGTTTATTTTGGTGAGCTGGTGAAGTTTTGAAAATTGTTAAATATTGGAGTTCTGGTATGAGTGCATGTAGGACTGTGGACTCTTAGTTAAAAAGACTAACACAAACACTGTTATATGAATAATTTTGTTCTTACAGTGTGCGTTAACATACTGCAGATTCTTCAAAAATATTGATTGATAATGCATTTGTTAGCATTTCAAAGCCTACCACTGATTTTGAGAATGGTAAGCTGTAGCTGTTAAAAAATCATGAAGTGAAATTCTCACTCTGTTAAAATGAATAATGTTCCTTTATTAATTACACCTTGATCTGGGGTTTACTTTTACAGTTTAAATGACATTTGACATTTTTCAGAAAGTGAAGTAAAAGTAATGCCATTATTCATTTTTTAAAGTTTGGACTGTATAAAATATCAGTATGGAAAGCATATAACCTGTGTACCCGGGAACATAATACAAAAATGCAGAAGCGTGCAACTGTCAGAAAGTTATTGAGCACATAGACAATTCATTTGATCTGCATTCTGAGCCATTCTTACTTAGTGTTACCTAGAGAATTATCATCAGAAGGGACCTAAAATTTATTTTGCTTTGTCAAAAATAGCTTTCTAAATAAGCTTGTATGGTTATGGGTGTATATTTTATTTTTTATATTCATATAAGCACAAGGGCTGCTACGTGGTACAGCAGTGTGCTCTGCTGTGTGACCTGAATTTGTATTCTGAATGAGATGATGCTGGTTCCAGCGACAAGTGGCCCAGCAATGCCAGTTTTTCAAGCTGCACGATCCTGCTTTTCTTGCTAAAAGACTGAAGCAGGATGCCTTGCTGAGGGATCTATGCTAATCTCCAGTGCACAGGTTGCTTTCCTCAAAAGCTGGCCTGGATACCAACTTGTGGCACAAATATGTTCTCTTTTAACATATCCTGAGTGCACTGTATAGAAAGTACATCTAGTCCTTCATGTAGGTTCAATTCTTTCTTAGGGAATGGTTTAATTGAAATATTTACAGATTGTATGCTTGAATCACAGCTGACTTACCTATCTATCATTTCCTATACTGGAGTCTATTGCTTCCCTGTCTACTTGAGACAAATGGAGATAAAATAATAGATTCTGAGTTTTTATTCACTTTAAATAGGAAGATCTTATATTAGTGTTGAAATTGAAATAATTAACCAAAATAATTTTCTGATTTGAAAATAATAATGGAAAAATGTATTCGACTTCATGGGAATAGGTTTCAAGTCAGCTATAGAACCAAAACAGTAAAATTGGAAAATGCGCATACCAATATGTATGACTGCTACATGTACATTTGGTAAAAATGATCTATTTCTCTCTGTATATGAATATATTTCATTAAAATAATTCTATAACATTTCTGTCCTTGATTCATGACACATTTCATGGAATGTTTGGCAGACATTAATATAGAGATATTGAGATAAAAACAGTTATCTAGTTAACATTTTGTGTTTAACTATACATTTCAATGCACAATCAGATGAGGGTCAGTTTTGTTGCATATTCTTATTTGTCTTTAATTTGATACTGTTAATAAAATGAATGAACATTTTATAGCTACAGATTTTTTTAGCATTTCAATCAGACAGGATTTTTCCTATTATAAGCCTTATCTACCGAATTTTTACAGTTTAAAAAAAAACCAACAACTTAGCAAAAATATTTCTTGACTGACCCTCACATGAAATAGATATATCCATTCAATGCCTGTTCTTCTTTACCCTTTTCCACCTTACTTTTTACCATCCTCTCCTGATGCAGTCCAAGCAAAGCACTCAAGTGAAGTTGGATGGTGAAAACCCTATGAATAATGGAAGTACTGGAAAGATGACTTTTTATGTAACATCAGGATCATGAGTGTGTCTGTGCATGGTCAGGACTGGATCTTCCCAGTCTTTACAACAGGCTGTCATAGTCTCAGTGCTGCATGATAAAAACATAAAAATACAATTGACTTCATAAGAGAGTTTTATTGAGAGGAGAAATAGACATATCTATATTTAAAGATGGTCTTAAATAGACTGAAATATTAGTTGTACTTTGTATGCTGAGTATAAATAGTATAAATACTGTGCTGTGAGTAACACTTGAAGATCACCTACTTTACTTTTTCAGTATTGTACCCTTCAGAAGTTTCATCTATTTCAGTCATAAACAGAAGTTTTGCCTTGTAACATGAAATAAACACATGTATTAGTTAGAATGGCTGGTTTTACAGGCTATTGCAGAATCTCCTGTTAGAGTTGTTATAGTCAAGGATATGTCAACATTTCCATTTCAAAGGGTTTATAACTATAATCAGGCTGTAAAAATGGACTGTAGTCTGAAACTGACAGCTTAAGTCTCAATTCAGAACCAAGTTATTTTAAAAGAACACATTTCCGTAGCTATATTCTCTCTTCTGTATTAAAATTGAATGGCTTAGTTTAGCTTCTGTAATGAGCTCATCTGATATTTTGTTAACACAACAGCAGCTCTGGGTTGCTAAAAAGAATCCTGTCCTCAAAATACCAGTGGGAAAATGTCATAATATGAGAGGGTAGAATTTTTTTCAGTTTCCTAAGTAGCACAACAGATATGCATATACTTTTTTCCTCCTTCTGAATCAGTAGAGGCTGAAGAAACCTCAGTTTAGCTCAAAAGACACACTGCAGTATCAGAATACTCATATTGGAAACTCAGACAGCTGAGCTGAGTCTCAGTCACATGAAATACTGCCTCAGCTGATGCATTTTGTGCCAAATCTATCCTACTTCTGAATTTAAGTTGTTGTTGTTTTGGGGGTATTCTTGGGATCTTTTTTGGGGGAGTGGTGGTAGTGTTTTTTAAATTGCACCAATCTGGCATTAATCATCCCAAGACAATGCAAAATATATGCTACTCAATTAAATCCTTGACCACTGTCTACATGGATTTTCTTCCCCAGAGGAACAACCATCTTTTCATCTGCATTATCATCTTATGCCAGGTAGAGACCAGGTGATCATCAGGTAAATACTTATCAGGTTACCTCAATAGGGTGAAAGAAAGATAAAATAAATTTTATGGTAGAAAGGAAAGATATTCTGTCTTATACATGGTATGCTTTTATGAAATATTCTAGATATGTGAAATAATGGACTGATTATGGCATTATGTTGAACATAAAATGAGATGTGATATTTCAGAGAGGGATGTATCTTTCAGTTCTTTTATGTAAGTGGAAGAACAAAGGCTTTTTGGGATTTCTTGACACATTTATATTGTCCACATATCTACCCGATAAGTTCATTTGTCAAGGATATCATACATTTGCCCATCAAAACATTAGCAGAGTTGGTTTCACATTGCATGCAAAGCCTTGTGAGAGTAAATCAGTATGAGATATGTGAAAACCTGGTATAAGGATACATGCCTAATAGTTCATCATATTGCTTATTCAATAGTACATATTATAAAATCATTGAGACAGTGGCCTCCAAGGCATTACTATAACAAATCTTATATATTTCCTGTTAATAGTGCAGTTCTTTTCCTGCAATTGGTTGTTTATTATTCTCTGAAGAGTCCAGCTCAGAGTCTTTTATTGTATATCATTGTCCTCTCTCTGTGATGTTGAAAATGAGGATGAAACCTGGTGGATTTTAATGGTCATGACATAAATGGTTTCTAGACATACAGGGGAGAATAGAGCATTGGGATATGTTGCTCAAAGGCAGGGATAAAACACTTTATGTGTACAGACCATACACATATATGTCTGTATGAGGTTTTTCTGTGCTATCACAGTATTGTACACTGGACTCCAGAAGAAGTTATTTTTAGTATTTTTCCCTGGACTGTAGGCACATACACATTGCAGGTATGTAAGACTGGTTTGGATGCTCAAGGTGTATTGCATTGCCTGAGACAGAAGCTATTCCAAATGGTTCACAATAAAGGGTGATACCAAAGCTGCCATACAAGAGTTGTGCTGTCCTGTGATGGTTATACCCTTTTCTTTGGCAATGACTTAATGCTTTTAATGCTTTCAAACCAAGAATCATAACTGTGTGTTCTTACCAGCCAGCTTTTAACCAAAGCAGACCTAAGAATCCCTTTAGATGCAGCAACATGCTTTTTGCTTTACACAGCTTTTTCTGAGTGCTGAAAAGGTCCCAGTACAGACAGGCTTTGGACTCTTGTGTATGCTTTATAATTTTTCATTATGCTGTGGCTTTCCTGGGTTGAAAGTTGACAAAGAACTGGGTCAGAGTTCACTGTCTGACTTTTGGTGTGTAACATTCTTGAAGACCTTTTTGTAAATAACTCCCGAAAGAAGTGAAGCACATAGCAGAGCAAGTCATAGGTTCTGAAATGCTCACAAGAACTTGGAAGAGTTCTGTCACAGAGAGTATAGCAACCAATAAAAATCAATATTTTCAATGGTCATAAAGTTAGTATAAAATGTTAACAATGTAATATAGCCATGTCATATAATGCATATGTTGCAGAATGAATCTATATTGACATTAATGTTGTGAAGATTAATTTCTTGGGAAAACATGTAGAAGATAGAAAACTGGAATGTCACTAAATATATCTATTTAATGAAAAAATATAATTGTATTTAAAAACTGTTTCATTTCTTTCATAAGTACCTAACTTCTGAGTTTATATTTCATAGAAGATTATATGATGTTGTAAAAATGTAGAAAGAATGTAGTAAAAAGTGTGTGAAATAGCAGCTATCAGCTTCCGTGGTGATGAATTTGCTTGATGTATCACAGCTCAGAGAACAGTGAAGATGTGAGGCTATGCAAAATGCATACACTCCCATAATGTTCTTTCTCACAATTAACCATAACTTCCTTTTAAAAATTGGTAATATTATAGGAGGATCTGTTTATATTAAAAAAATTAAAATCAGTCATAATATAGATATGATTTTGTAAGTCATTCACACATCTGAAAAGCAATTGAACTGGATGTCTTGGCTCATTAAATGTTTACATGTTAGGTTTATGGATGTACTGCAATTTTATACTTCACTGCCTATGATCTATGAATAGTACAACATGGTTCTTTCTTTGAAGCTATGAGTAATGGGTGAGATGATGTTCAGTTTATAATTTTATAATGTCTTTATGCTCATAATCAAGTAGATATCCTTACTCTCACTAGCTTTGAAAGCTAAATTTATATTATTAGGGATAGCTTAACTCACATGCAAGTCAAAAAGCCTGTGACAGACTTTTAACACAGCATTAATGAAGATCACGTGGCCATCAGAGAACAGGTGTCTAGTGTAAGCTAACTGTCTAAACTCCACAGATTGAGAACAGCAGAAAAGACAGACTTGCTCTATCTGTGTTACCGAATTCCAATTTTAGTTTTTCAACCAAGTAGTGTGTGCATGGGTTTGACTAGCAGACACATGAATTTATATTCCTGAAACACTGAAAATTATGGTCTAAGGTGTAGACTTTATCTGTGTTTTACCGATTATCTTTCCTGCATGAAAGAAAAATTATTTCTTCATTTAGGGGGATTTTACAATTCTGTCTTCTTTAGAAAAGGTCATAAAGGGCTTCATGATTATCATGTGAAAGGGGGTTTCCTTGTAATCTTTGTGTTTAATTGGTCTGTCAATGCCCCAGTTGGAAAGCCAAGCCCCTTGTGCCTGACCAGTCTGTCAGTGTCCTGCTATGGGGACTCCACTGAACAGTGTTTTGTGTCAGAGGGCAGTTCAAATACTGTTAGGGACATGCTACAACAGCATATTGGAGTCAAATATCTTACTACAAACCAGAAAGAAGTACCCACTCCCAGATCTCCTCAATTTCATTTAGTATGTTGTCTGCTGCTGTTGACTGCTATTGCCCTTGAGGGACTCATGCTAAACTGTTCACAGAATAACAGACTTTGATAATAAACATCCTGATAATAGGAAATTGTGATGAGTTGATGTTTGAAGATTGCTGATGATGGTGACTGACTGCAAAAGTAAATTTTAAGCAATATACAGGCAAGTCCCAGTCACCAATGAAAGCCAGCTTGAGTTAATAATTCAGTGCTCATAGAGGAAGGTTCTTACCCAGTAGATGTCCCTAGGGAAGAGAAGAGAGGTTCAGCCAGTCAGCTGATCCCAGAAGGTACTATGGAGTCTTTCCTATCTTCTCCCCATTTTTTTTCCTATTTTCTCCCATTCACTTTTATACTATTTCATTGTATTTAGGTGGAACTGATTTTCTCCCATCATACATTTGTTACTGATCAGTATAAAATTCTCTTGCTTCACTGTTGAAGATATAGCCAATAAAGTGGTTGGTGAGAGGTGATCATACCATGGGGGCAGGCAATTTTGGGATGGTGGTGTGAGTTAGTATTACAATTAGATAATAATGAACTGAGTTCATCTGAAGAGACCAATATCCCCACAGTTGCTGGCTCAGCAGCAGGACGTCCCCTGGGCTGACAGCTGCTGTTTGCTGTATCAGACACATGGAACCATCACAGTCCCCACAGCCCTGCAAGGATTACAGCAGAGCCTGGCTCTGGTGTTTCTGCTCTGCTCCATCCTCGGTTTCATCCCTCAGCATGTGCTTAAGATTGCAGGCTGTGGGAAATGTATGTAGGGAATCATCATGGAATACATTTTGTGCCTGGCAACCAGATTCCATCCGGGAAGTAGCAACTGCATTTCACCTTATAATTTCTGTCTTAACTTCTGTTAGAATGTGAATATAACTTACCGGTTTTCATTCATTTTACCCCCAGCCATCTTCCCACAATGGTAGAGAAGAGGAGCTTCTTCAAGCATGGCTCATAGGTCAGTCTGAGACAGTTTACCTCCTGCAATATTATTGTACATGCGATCAGTGGTGGTTAAACTCCACTCTCTATGCTCAGTCATGTACTGAGCAGAATTCCAGCTGGCTGAGTTGGTGAAGGGCAAGTTTGTATTTTGCAGCTATATGTACAGAACTGTGAAAACCCCCTTTATTTTTATTTGTAGTGTCAGCCTGGTCTGGTACATCAAAGGTCTAAGGATATTTCATATGCAGCATCCTCTTAGAATTTGGAAACTGAACAAACAAAAGGGAAACAGCACAAAGGTTAACACTATACTAAGAGTACGTGAAAGGGAATAGAGAAGTAGCAGCTCAGCAGTTGAACTCTGCCCTCATGGCCTTTGCAAAAGGTGGAAGGTTGCCTGGGACAGAATGGTCCCAGATGAGCACTGATCTTTTCCAGACTGAGTACCAGAATTCTATCTGTTACACAGAAAGAAAGAATACAGTGTGTCCAGTTCAGCATCTGAAGTGAGAAATTGGAATAACTTAAACTATTTTTTCACGTCTAGTCTTATAACTGATATTTCTCTTGCATATCCTGCACTTGCTGGAAATAGAGACACCAAATGGAAAGATTACTTAAGATGGACCAAATTCGGCCAACAAAGGCTATGTCATTGCCTTGCATTGTCCTTTCATTCCCTAGTATCCACATTCTTTTTAATGTAGAGGTTGTGATTATATATGTATTCTCTGTGCAGAGAGAATAAACCTATAAGCCTATAATATACCTAAACTCTACTGCATCTTTATAGTGTTAATATTGTGCCTAGGAAGAAGTTAAAAAATCAAGATCACTGTGACTATTTTGAGACTCTTTGCCTTTGACAGTAAGAAAACTCAGTACTTGTACCTAATACCATTTATTTTTTCTGAAGATTTGTCTCATTCTGTATTCCTCATTTTACAGAAGCTCCAATGATGTGTCATCAGGGAAATGTACCAGTTAAAGTAAAACACCACCCCTAATGACATTTCTTAGCTTACCTGGCTTTAAAAAAGCTTTATCTTGTCAGAGCCTTCTTAAGTACATAGTTGAATGGGACTACAAATTTTATTTTCATATTCCACAAGTTTGTACCAAAAACTCTAAAACTGCTGTAACAGATGTAATTAGATAGCTAATGATATTACAGCTCATATAAATGTAAATTTACATGTTTGTCTTGAATTCCATTTGACAAATATTTTTAACAAAACTAAGTTTAAGAGGATACCTTTGAAATTTCTGACTTCGGAGAAAATGGAATGCATAATTTCAAATTAACATAAAACAGGTAAATCAAAGCAGACTATTACTGGCCAATTAGTTCAATACATTGCCAACAACAGTGGTAAATACCAAATGTGAATCATTACTGAAAGCAAGTGAGTAGAATCAGAGGAGTGGTTTGAGACACTGAGGATCCAAAGCGTCTAAAAATGCTCTCTCTGAGTCTATAATCACGTTTCTGAAGATCACTAAGGCAGAGGCAGTGTCTTTGCATTTAGGACTACTTCACAGGCTACTTAATGAAGGAAAAATCTGACATTTAGTATCTACAGATGTGTTGCAATGAGGAATTCCAGAACTTATGTACATGACTTATAAAAAAAAAGAAAGACCTATTTTGGAGGTTTTTTGAGCCTGTTGCTTGATGATTTTGCTGTAAGAGACCGTAGACAAACTTTACCTGTTCATCATATTACAGCTATTCATATCCCTCCCTTTTCTTGTTCCAGTACTGAAAAGTCCTACATTTCAGTTACTCTTTGCATGGAGTTCTTTCTCTACTTTGAATCAGCCTTGCTTTTCTCCAATTTTTTCCCTGTTTTCTTGAACATCACAAGGTGTGAATGAACAATGGCAGACTTCATTTCCTATCCCTTCTAATAAAACCTGATGTCCTATTTCCATTATCAAGAGCTTCTGAACTGTTGCCTAATGATTTTATTAGAATCCCTATTGCAACCCAAATTTTTAATTTCCCAGCAGCTCATATCACAATACTGTACATTTAAAGCAGGGATTGTTTTAATCTATGTGCATTTCTTTTTGTGTATTGGTACTTTGTTTTGTCTAACATTTTGTTAGAAGGACTTTCTGCAGTAATCCACAAATGGCTTTTGGGAATTCTCTCCTGAATCACTTAATACCAGCATGCACCCCTCTCTCACCTGTCCAGATTACATCATACAGCCCAGGTCCTCTTACACCTCACCTCCAGAAGCAACCTACCCCAATACGAAAGTAAAACATATTTTCCACTGTATGTTTCATACTTCCTACTGCTTCTTTAATAGACAAAGAAACTATTACATAAAATTTTTTCAAGTTTTATTATCCTGACCCAAATTAAGTTAATTCATTTCAGGCTGGAGCAGTGTTGTGTGTTTGTTAGAGACTAGACTGGACTATAGTAATGACTCAAGCATTCAACCACTTGCAGTAATCACCCAGGAGATGTAGGAGATTGGAGGGTTGGTGCCTGTGGCTTAAACAATGGGCTGGCTGCTTTGCCCTGATGCTCAGAGTGGCTTCCAAGTGCAGAAGGGCCAGCACACCCGAGCCTACTAAGAGGGTTCCCAGATAAAGCAAGAGGCTGGTAAGAGGAAAATCCTGCAAATTCTTCCTTATAATGTCAATGTACTCCCTTGCATAATGACTCAGCAGTGGGAACTTCCCCTTGAGGTACAAGGACATGTGGGATGGAGGTATTAATTTAAGCTGATAGGCCATGATCTATTAAACTAACCCTGACATAAGAGACAGTTGCAATATCTTAGAAGGTCTCAAAGGCTCACAAAATGTCCCTTGATCCAGTATTATATCATCCAGGGGAGCTACAGGGGTGTTTCCACCCAGCCTCAGCTGGGTGGAAATGTGTAAGTATAAACCCCATGGGCTTGGTGTTTTGTGGATTCTTTCCTCCCACCACTTGATGAATACAGTCTGCAACACCTGAGAAGAGGACACTTGGAATGTTGTTGTAATCTATGGAGTCATGATATTCCTTCTACTTAATCTGTTTCTCTGTTGCACTTTTTCTCTTCGTCCCTCTCACTTCCCTATCTCCCTCTCTACTTCACATTTAGCTAAATAAAATCCATACTATTGACTTTGGCATATGGTCTCATTTGCACCTTAATTTGGACAGAGGCATCCCTAGATTTTAAATAATTGAATCCTAAGAGTGTTATAGAGTTTAATGAAGTTGCAGAATATTTATAAATTGACATTTGGGTGTTTCAATATTTTCTACTAGGTTTAATTTTTTGCCTCCAACAACTTTTTAATATCACAAAATCTACATTGCAGGTAAATTTTTGTTTTCCAGCATTCACTGGGAGTATTCCATGAGGACACAGTTCACTGTTATATAGACATTAAATATGCAGTTTTTTGGACAGACTGTCCTAGTTTAAACTGCAACAGTCAAGTTTTCTAATTCAGTTTTCCCTCAGACAGACAGACTAACCCACCCAGATACACAGAAGTAGAATTAACATTCATGTATCACATGTCTTTGTTCCAATTGTTATTTGTTTCAGTCATATGCTAATCCTCCAATGCAGACTGTTCTGCTGACAGTAAACTCTCATGGTATTTCTTAGAATAATATAGGTCCCTTTTATTTTCCAAATTTCCCTAACTAGATCTGGCAATTTTATCAAGTAGAAATTGCCTCTGTAATGCTTCAGCTTCCTTAAAATTGTGTGTGCATATGAATAAAACCTGAAAGCTGTAGATATGGTTCCACAAATTGTATCAGTAATGTACAGTATGTTCTACTCACACACTTCAGGAAAAAACAGAAGTTCAGCATTACAGCCAAACTTTAGTTTAAGTTCTGCATGAAGTACTTTCAGATAAGCAATTAGCATCAGATATTTTTGTTTCCCCAAAGTAATAATCTTCTGTTGAGATATTTGGTTTATATCTTCATTGAAAAGCCCAAATCAGAGACTCATATAGACCATCTTGTCCAATCATGGTTACTCATGTAGTCAAGCAGAATTAGGTTCTAGTAAATCCACTTAGATATCCGGCATTCTGTTTTATTTCTTTGACAGAAATACGTTTTACCTATATAGATTGCTATTTTAATCTTTGACCAGAAATTTATTTTAAGATATTTCCAAGTTTATGGAAACATAGGAAATTATCCTCTTCAGAGGAAATATTTTTAGAGGAATCCTTAAGAGAAAATCTCATAAATTTGAGGCCAAGAACTTGTTTTTAGGGAGTGAATATTTTGTTTATGTGGGGTGATAGCAGTTTTCATCAGTGGTGCCACTAAAGCAATTGAAAGTTGAAGTTTCAAGCTCTGATTCTCTTCTATGCAAATGAATGGGAATTGCACAGATGGCTTCTAAAATCTAGTTTCAAGTAGGATAACTGCCTTACAAAATCGATAATTTGTAACTAATGGCTTGAATAGTACTAGCACCACTTAGAAAGACACCGAACTATTCATTTTTTAAAAGAAACACATATTTCATTCACACCTTGGGTTTCCTCCATAGAAGCTTTCCTCGAGGTCTTCCCACTTGCAAGCTCTGTTCAGGAGTTTTATTTCTAATATAAGTAAATCTGAAAACTATAAACAAATACTTTTTTTTAGTGACAGCAACATTTTAATGCTAAATAAAGGTAGTCTTGGATTTTGATAAATTAAATTTGGGATTGTGGGCTAGATATGTTTCTAACTGGACTTCAAGTATGGTTAGTATATATAAACATGCAATTAAGGTGAAAGATTGTGCTCCAATACATATTTCCTATTTTACTGTAAATCCAACTACATATAGACAATTTCAATTTGGTATGTAACCAATTAATAAGAGCTTTAAATATATATATTTTCAAAAGCTGAAAAAAAGTTTTTTACTTTACGAATGGTAATTTCCCCAGTAATTAAATAGTCAGAAATAGTGGATTCAGTGCAATTTAGACCAGAATAGGGTCTAAAATAGTCACCCTCTTAAGAGAAGTTATTTTTACTTATGACTCAACATTAGGATTGCTATGGATTTTTCCCCATTTTTCCTGGTTCCTCTGTTAGACCCTTAGAAGAAAATAATTTTTATATCCATCTTAAGAATGTCTGGTGGCAAAATCCAGCTACAGAGGCCAGTAATTTACGGCACAATTTAAATCTCCCCCTGTGGAATGGAAAGATCCATTCCTACTTTTAAAAAATGAAATTTAAAGTTTATTATTATCAGGAAGATAGATCCTTTTTACTTAGAGGATGGGGAATGGGTGTGATGCTGCAGATTCTCCTGTTTATTTCATACATATGCAAACTTCACATAATTGGTTTCTGGATGATGGTTACACCTTGAATAGCAATAAGAAGATACTCTGTTTCCATGAGTTTTTGTTTTAGCTTTTTCAGCTCTAGTTTACATAGCCTAATTTACAGCTATATCATGTCTCAACAGAGTAAAAATATTCTACTAATAGTTCCATTATTTTCTCCGTGACAGAATTTAACAACATCTTCATTTAAATGCTAATTTTTTTCAGTTAACTGCAGAAATAACATGCTTGAAGACAAATATAACACTTCAAGCATTTTAAAAAATATACAAAAATTCATGCAAATAGTACAAATCAGTCAGTAACTTTCCAAGACAGGAGAAACATATCAGAAGTGAGTAGACAGTGAGAAACACACTGCTGGTTTATCGCAGAAGCATCACTGCTGACTTACTGCAGATAGAGAAAGTGGAATGGAGTTATTTGTGCCCTTTCCCCCCCTCTTTTTTACTGTAGTGCAGCAAATTACAGAGTATAAACATTTCAGTTTGGTATCTTCACAACAGACCTATGTTTTGTATTCTCAAATTCAGATGCAACTAATTTTCATTTCCTGGCTCTCCCACTGCCACACGAGCTAACCAGTGGCATGTCATTTAATACATCAGGGTTTCTGTGGAATTATCTTTCTTACTCTCCATGTCTATGTGCACTTCAATAGTTAGGTAGACAGAAAAGCTATTGCCTCTTTTTGAGCTTCATCTACAAATGGGGTTTGTTGTAGTCCTTTCAAATCTGAGGCAAGGTAAAATCATCATCCTGTCTCTGAATTTTATACTTTGAGCCCTTTTTTTTAAAAAAGGATTTATTTGGACAGAAGAAACAGTATTAGGAAATTGAAAACTAATTTGTTCATGAACTAAGACAAGGACATGCTGTAAAATCATATATTGAAACAGATATACCATATTTAAATCCACATTCAGTAAGAAAACCATCAGCAATATTACAGGAGTCATGATTTTCCCAGATAATATAAAACCTATTTTAAAAGAAATTTGTGCAGTGAATGTGGTTCATTACTATGCCAGGGCCTTAATATTTCCTTATTCATAATTAAAACTAGATTAAGCTTTGTTCTGGGTCCCCTATGGATTTGTTCAAGGTGACAGCCATGGGAATTACTCTATATTAGACAGTACTGATAGTGTTGTAAGTTTGAATGAGGCTTTTGAAAATAGCTAATACACAGTTTTAAAAATTTTGTATTTAATTAAAGAGACTACCATCTCAAAAATGGTGCTAGCCACTATGCCCAAGTAAAACCAGTGAAGTGGATACAGTTATAGCCATGCTTTTCCCCTTACCTTATAATGTATTCTAGTACTTCATCTGGCTATCTTTTTTACCAAGTAAAGGGAAGTTCCGTCTAAAAAAACTCTGCCAAAATATATGTCTTAATGCTTTTCAAAGACTCATATCTCTTTCTTTTATTAATAGTTCTGTGTGGAAATGTCTTGGGGCTGCTTGAAGTGAGGTACTGGTGAACAGGTTCTTTTCAGTTATTTTAGCTCCTATAAATGTAAAAAAAAAAAAAGAAAAAGAGAAGAAAAGAGAAAAGAAAAGATAAAAGAAAACAGAAAAGAAAAGAGGAAAAGAAAGGAAATTCACATGCTGAAAGGATGGAGGCTTATTGAAATCCAATAAATAAAATGTTAAAAAGAAAATACTAAGAGAAACATATGCAATTTTACCAATCACTACAGCCATTTAATTCTCATAACAAAATATTTCTTTCCCATTTTAACATGAAGTACCATTTGAAACCCAAACAGGAGCAATGTGAAATCAGCACTGCAGGAAATGTAACTCTTGTTCAGCAAACTCCCAAAATATTTTGGGATGCACTCAGGATAGCTGGATGATTTTCCCTGCTGGGAAGACTGTTCACACTCTACCTGCTTTCTGTAAATCCATGCAGGCTGGCAAATGCACTTGGCTGTTTCATTTCATTAGACAATGGTCCCTTGATGCAGAATGAAGACAAATCCAATGCCTGATATGTGGAGCACTGAAAGTTTGTAAGTTGTTGCTATTTTTGGCATATTTAAACCAAAAAATACATTTATATTTCTATAAATGTGTCATTGCTACATTTTGCTGGTTAGCTATTGCTTTCAAGTAGCTGAGTTCTGATTTACAGGCTATACCTGCAGTAGTGATACAGACATGTTACAGCCGGTAGAAAGCACAGGACACTCTTTAACAGCTCTCATTGTTCCCCAGTTTAGGACAAAAGTTTTCTAAATTATAGGTCCCCTTTTTTGCTAGGGTGGTAGCCTTTAAATATATGTCTGGTGAGTAGGAGCAGACTCCTTTTCAAAATTCATGATCCCTAACAAAGATGAGTCACTTGATAAAGTATGAAACTCAAATAAAAATTTGATTAAAATGCAGACATTCTAGTCTGTAGACCAGTTTTTAACTGTGGTATTAGGAAAAAAAGATTCCACCCCCCCATTTTTGCAAAAACAGGGGAGGAAGGGGAGGAAAACAGGGAAGAGTCAACCAAAATTGTTTACAATGAGAAACAGATGTGAGTTATTATGGAGTGCTACTGTATTATTAATAGGAGTTTGGTGTCTGTATTATTTCAGATACACCTATAGGTATATTCCCAGGTATATTTCCCAGGTATGTTTAGAACACAGAAAGCTTGGGAGTTCTGCAAGTATTATTGTAAACCTCTGGTTATTTTTCATGGGAATGTCATGACTAGGGTTGCAAGCTAGTGGTATAGGAAGGAGACAGAAACAGGTCTCTAGGCAGCTGTCCTGCTTCAGTGGAAGCGAAAGGGAAGTACTTCCAGTGAACCACAACCACAGAAGGCTGAGAAATAACTGAGTAGTGACATTCTGATATTGCATTATATTTGCCTTCTGGTGCAACTGCCGTGCTTGCTTGCACTCCTGCGTCAAGTATTGTGACAAAAGTGTGAGACAGCACCATGATGTTGAGTCAGGGCATCACTTAGCAATTACAATGCTGCTGTCCAGCTCCATCAGGTAAAGTATGTTGCATGTCTCTCTTACAGAGGGCCACTGATCTACAACATGCATGCACCAGCAAAAGCATTTGTGGTGGTAGTTGAGAAATCAAGTGTCAGAATTGTAAGCAATGGGTCATCTCTAAATTGCAAAAGAAATTTAGGAGAAGAGATTTAGGAGAACACATTCTGAATCTATGCATCAAATAACAACTTTAAATCCACTTGAGCATTTGGTAAAGAATGCTCTTGCATGGCAGAATGGTTTCATATGTGACCAAGTAAATACAAGTCTGATGATGGAAAAACTGCAGCTATGAGTTCTGAATTATCAACAATGTGGATACATGGTGATACTGAATTGTAGTAGATATATCAAGTATCTACATTATTAACTGGAAGCTAATTTAAATGTATAATTTTAATGTATAATGAAAAGGAATCTAATCTAATTCTGAATTTCCATGTATCACTAATAAATTGGAAGACTAATTAATCAAATATTGCTGCAATATTAAATAGCTAATTTCCCAAGCAAATTGTTTATGAACTCTTGTGTGAAGCTGCCTGTGGCTATGTCAAATGATGGTGTACAAGTTATGTACTGAAGTTTATTTTGACTACCAGAATACTCTAGCATTGACCACAACACTACAAATTCATGTGTGCTGCCCATAATAGAACCCCAGAAAAGCTGACACATTTCTTATGCAGAATACTTATTCTCTTTCACGTAAAACAAAGTTTTACAGATAAAGAAATTGAAGATATTGCTTTTAAAGGTTTGGGGTAACATATCATATTTTATCTAATTGGAGCACCATTTAGAAACAAGAGCTACTAAATAAGAAGCCAGCCAAAGAAATGGTGAAATTATAATAATCAGTTTAAATATCAAGCTTCAAATGTGGATTTTGAAATTCCCAGTAGGAATGGGATAGAAATTTAATCCTTGTCCCAGACTAAGGAATATTTTAAAAGCTTGATTATAGAAAATGTTGACTGCAATTCTTGAGTAATATACAGTGAGGAAACAATGATCAATGAAATATGTTTTGTATCCTGAACTGGGGTATAAAACTGCTCTTATATGCAATGTGTATAGACATAGTTGCAAAATAATATCATTAGATAACACGATGGGACTCTTTAAACTAGTATTTAAGTGTTTTGATGCCATACATAGAGACTTGCTCAGGTAAGATTATCTTTATTATGTATAATATTTGAGGGGGAATCTTCATCAATCAGGATTTCTAAATTATCTCCTTGCATTGGAGGTAGAAATGAGCCCAGGACAACTGCTCTTTCAGCACTGCTGTAGGTATTTCCGGAACTCCATGGTTCAGAGGTGCTAAGTACAGCAATCAGATTTCACCTAGATTTCTCCATGATTTAATGGCCTTATACTTAAATAAGCCATAAAGTTTAATGGTGGTGTTTATGTTTAAAGCCAGAAACATACTTATATACTTTTCTGAACCAAGACCATTAACACCATCATTGAAATATCTGAACAACGCAAGTGAGGCAATAAATGGAACATTTTGTGGAGGCAAGTTCCTATTTGTATTACCATCGCATTGATCCAAGGACAAGGGAGGAGGAGACTGAAGATTTTTTTTCCCATTTTCACAAGGAAGCATGATGCTTTGCTCTACATGTAGTTCCAAATGAATCGCAGGGGAGCATGCTTTAGCTCACTATGATTAAAGAAACTATCATAGTTTGTCTGGAAATAGAATTCAGAAAACTCACACAGGAAGTTTGTGTCAGATCCTAACCCTGCATTATCTGACTCTTAGCCAATGCTTTAACTACAAGACAATCTGAATTGCCTTAGTTTTCAATCTTCTTTTCCAGAAGGTTAGTTTTTATTTCTTTCCCTCATATGGTGTGAGTTTCAATAATTACATTAAGAAGATGTTAGGAAGGGGAGGTGTAGGGGGAAGGAAGAAATTGGTTTCAGTGTAAGGGCCCAGAATTTTAAGATTGAAAGTTTCTTAGCCTACTCACAATTGTCTTGAATTATTGTGTTACTTTTTATTGATAAAGTATGAATTTTTAATCTGGTAGTTGGAAAATGGGCAGGTGAAATGAGGTGTCATAGTAGACTGCATAGATTTTGAAGAGCCAAATTCCAACAAAATAATTTAAGTCTATGAGATTATTACTGCCATCACAAAATTAATAGACATCTATTTTTCATTAAAAAATGATGTTTTATTGAGTTCTAATTTCCTTGTTTGGTGGGACACTGACATAACAAATGAGTATTTTATTTATAGTTGTTGTCCAGCACTTCAAATCTGAAAATTCTTACTTTATTGTAAGCAGAAACGTACAAGAGGATGGTTTGTGACCTCATGAGTGGTCCTAATTCCAGGATCATGTTGGAGCATGCGAATCACAGGAATCCATTCCCCAATCCCAGTGAAAAGGGAAGCAGTTGGCTGCTCATCTGTGGTCACTTACTGAATACAGCCAGTTACAACCACACACCCCCACAGTGACATATTGCAAGATGAGAACTGGATTACCAATGAAGCCATAGAGCAGAACTGAAAACTTTTCATCTCAGGGTCTGAGTCACGGTTAGCAGGATAATTGGAATTTATCAAAGACCACATTATGCTACCAACTCAGCTGCTCCAATATTCAAAATCTTACACTCTTTCACCATTAAAGATTTTGAAATTTACTTAGCATACCGGTAGCATTAATCAGTAGAATAAAGGACACTGTAGTCTTTCAGAGTGTATTAATCAGCTAGGAAATTAGGACTGAGGGTAAGGAATTCTATTTTGATTTTACAGGATAATTGGCAGGCAAACAGCAACTACTGGCATCATAATTTGTCATGGGAACACATCCACAACCCTTGCAAGGTCCTTGACAAACTCTGTAAAGTACAGTATGGAATGTGCAGAGGTCTCCTTGAGTTTCCTTGTCTGCAGATTTTCTGTCACTGTCCTAATGGGAGCAGCTCTGTATGGCTCTAGCTTTGAATGGAAAGTGGTGTAATGGAGTAGCACTCTGCCCACTCACAGCTCAGGCTTTCCTGTGCTTTTCCTCCTACAACGACACTTGGCTGAGTTAAGCTGAAATGGCTGTGCTGGGCATGACCCACATTGCTTCCTCCAGCAGCAAGGAACTCGCCTTGCCAAGGGGAGCTCTTCTCCCTGTACAGCTGTTCAAACTGGGACAGATCTGTGTCTGGTAGTACGTCAGCTGCAAAAGGAGCTGAGCATATCAGCAGGCTGGAGATCCACTTTCTGTATCAGAATAACAAGACTTTTAGTCACTTTTTATTTTATGAATAATCTTACATAGATTCCTCAAAGTTATATCCCAAAAGAAATTAAATACCAAAGAACTGATGAGAGAAGCAAGACTGTCTGCCTTCTTTTAGGTTTCTGAACTACTTTGTTCAGACAAAACATCTGATTAAGTGCCAGTTTGTTATATCATTATGATAAAATATTTTCTGAACTTTATCCATCATGAGAAAGAATTCTAAACTTGGTAGTACACACTCACTTGTGCCAAATTTATTATACTACCAAAGCCAGTCATAAAAAGACATTATTTCTAATGGGTGATTCATGTCTGTAGCAAAACACTATTATTTTTTATCTGGTCACAATGTCACATCTGTTTTATGTCTTGATTGGAACAGCAAAAGTACTATTTTGTGTTGAATTTCCAATTTTGCTCTTTTATCCTGCGTCTCTTCTGTATTGTTCATGTGATAAGCTCCATCTTGTTTGAGGAAAACCTCTCTTTTATTTAGTCACAGGGTGTGTTAGCAATCTATCTTTCAAGTGTCAGAATCAAATATTAGTATACACCATAAAATGACAATCAAGCATCATCTGAGAAGACAGAAGCATGTCTATTTATTTTGCAATCTAGAGAGGAAAATGGATTCATGTTACCATGTTTATAAGAAAAAAGTAGGTTTTTTTTACAAAGTAAGTTCTCTATGTTTTCTCAAGGCACTTTTTAAGAGTTTTTAAGACATAAGTAATACCATGCTGTAGTCTTGGACATGCCAAATTGCAGTTGCAATATCATAGCTATCACCCAGTCAGACGTATGATATCGTCTCTCATCTTTACTACTGATGCCCTTAAGCCTTCAAAATAATAACTGTCCTGTGTTAGTAGGACTTAGTTTTGGTTTAAATGTTTCAGGGTCATAGAGAAGAATGTAGACTGTGGGCTCAGTGAAGGAAGTTGGAAATCGGGAATCTGCTGTGTTTTCTTGATCTTCCCCTTCCCATATGCATTTTCTCTTGAGATCTTTCTGATGCCTCATTTTACAGCTTGTTCCATTTAACAGCATATCAATAAGACATTTTACATTTTTTTCAAATTCCATATGTAAGCATAGTAACAAGTAATGTTTGGGTGAAGATGAGTCAAATCAGTCCAGATAATAACTGATATTTTGTAGTAAGGAAAATCTAAAAGACTGAAAAGTGTCTTCAGTTGTATTCAGGGACACAGCCTACATAGGTATGTCCCTGAATAGGGATAGTTTTTCTCAGGTTAGCAGTCTCTGGCTGTGTATCAAAGAATATGTAAGTGTAGTCTATAAATATTAGTTTTGAGTTTTGTTTAAGGCAGGTAACTGTGTACCACAAATCAAAAGAACTCTTTGTAGATAGTTTTGTTTTTTAATTTCAGAATTATCACTACTTGCTACTTTTACAGATTCAAGTCAAGTCTACAACTATATGTAAGATAGCTAAAATTGTATATGCCACTAAAATTTTTTTGAAGTCCTGTGAGGATCTAAATGCCTCTTTCAGAAATCCAAATATTGATTGAAATAATCATAATTTCTCTTTTATTGTCATCACCCTGTATTTATATGCAGAATTCAAATCAATTAGAATAAAAAACAAGGTGTGAGTAACCACAAAGTCCCATATTTCCTGTTTAGTCAAGCCCACACATATTTTTTTCATTTCTGCTCTCCAGTAACTGACCCAGTTCACTAGTATTGGGACAAGTCATTCTCAGTTTCAGATGCAAAAACAGAAAAAAAGAAAAGAAATAAAAATGGGTATAGTGAAGGATAGTACTTAGCTACCAGTAAGCATGATTTCCATGTGTTACTCATGACAGGAAGGGTTTATGTGAGTATAACAATTTTATATATTGGAGGAAATCTCCAGGTGTTCCACAGTTTTGAAATTGGGTCACCTAAATACACGTTGCTGTTTTTAAAAGCTTTGTCTACCATCTAATAATAATGAAGTATTAAGAAATAATTCTTACTCATTGCTACGGCATTCAGTGTGGTCATTGATTTCCTCATAATCAACCACAAGTATAACAGTCTTTTACTTTAAAAATTAATTCAACTCTTTATCTTTTTAAAATGATGCATGACAAAGGCTCTTAGAGTTCAAGCATAAAATAATGCTGTGATTTTACCGTATAGTTTATTTTCCTTTGTTGGATGATTTGCTAAAGCAGATTAAAAGCTGCTTGCCAATCTTTCAAATACTATTATATATTATTCTAGGGAAAATGTTATTTAAACTGGTCTGAAGCTGATATTCCTTTTAAGTTTGAAACACTTCTTTCCAGAACCAGGAAGGGACAAATATGTTTAAAAAGTAAGAGAAAAACTTAACAGGAAATGCAGCAGCCTGTTGCTTATCCATATGCAGAGCCACACCACTGGAGCAAATCAGCACAGTACACAGCCTCATTAGCTGCTCTGAGACCTGTTACAAGTGTATGAATCCCAGGCTGCTGGGGGATTTGCTTTTGGCTGCCTCCTGGGTTTCAGACTCATGAGAGTGGTGTAAGGGATATAACCCTAAGGGATGTTGACCTGGATAGGCTGAGCAGCAGCTGGACCAGAAAATGATACAATTATGGCAGAAAGGCATAGGACATGTAAAAATCAGAAGGGCGTCTTCTAAATGTTTTTTGGATTACACATGAAGCTGGAGAGGAAGGAATGTCTTCTCTCTCTTCTCAGGCCACAATTTCACTCAGGATCAGAAGTTAAAATTACTGAGGATCTTAAGCAGTAACAGTGTCATAGCTGACACAGTCAGATATGTATCAACCCAGATACACTGCAAGGCTAATTGGTTGCAGCTGTTTGCAGGTGACAGGTCTTTTTATTATTATAATTATTTATTTTCTGCAGTAAATTAATACATAGTTGTAATATTAGCAGCCATTTAAAACAGAAATTATATGGGTAAAATTATCATAAACAAAATAAGTTTTAACCTATTTTCATGCTGGTGGTGATTTTAACAGAACCTTAAGAAACTCACCTGTCAGCCTTAACCTAAATAAACCATTTTCAGCTGTTCTCCTAAGTGACTTTCATGCAGTAAATAGACCCAGCCTTATTTATTTACCTTCCACTGAAAAGAAGTTCAAAATACTGTAAAGAAATTTATATTAGAAATACAGCCTTGTGAGGGATATGTGAGATGAGTAAGGGGAATATAAGAAGTATTCAGAGATCTCACTTTTTAAAATAGAAATGAAAACTCAGCAAGACAGCTGGAATGCAACAGCAACATTATGCACCTGTTTAGTCCTGAGCATGAAGACATTAGGACCTGTTTTAAATTATTAATGAAGTAAATTAATAAGCAGGATGAAAATCCTTTCCAGTGAGGAAGGGTTTTATACTTATAAAGACAATTGTTCTTTCCAGCCTACTGAATGATGCAGAGGTTTGTGGAAATGTCCTTAAGACAGGACATAAAATAAATGATGGAAGACTTGGGAATTACGGTCTAGAATTGTTTTTTTCTTCCTTCATCTGTTTTTGTCAAATTAACATAGACAATATTTTGTATTATTGCGAAGTGGGTACCATGAAAGTAAGCAAGCCTTATTTTGAGGCATTTAAGCACCAAATTTCCTTAGAAATCAGAAATCTTTGCTTGAAGACTCTAGACTTTCCTTTGAAAGAACTACCATTTGATTCTAATTGATCCTGATGTGTCAAGTGTAACTTTGCTGTTTTTCTGTATCTAGTATAACTGCAGATAATGACCTTTTAATTCTTCCCACACTGTAGAAGTTAAAACTAAATCTGGTGTATTGCCTTAAATTGGCAGTGGCTGTGTCTGTACTCAAGGAACTTATACTCATGAGTAAATTAGATTACTGTTTTAAGATATACCAGTAATTCTCTTTCTAAGTATAGAATGGCATTGGTTAAAAGAAGCACTGTAAATCTTATTTCCAATTAGCTTAAGCCCTATAAACATTCACTGAAACCCTACTAAATCTGCTTAAATTCAAAGACTGTCCGCAATTTGCCAGCTGGTTGTTCCTGTCTGGAGATTTAGCAACAGATATCTGTGGGATGGGAGAAAGCTGATTAGAGATGAATAATGAAGAAAGACCAAAACCCCATTAGGCAGGTCTGAAAGCAGAGTCTGACAAATGACCCCAAGAGATATTTAATAGTGCCCAGTTAGACAAAGAGCAGTAGGCAACAGAACCTGTTTCTTATGAAGGAGAGTGCAGAACTGTGTATATTCAGCTTGTTTTGGCTTCCTGTGGATTCAGTGACTTTTTACAGTAGGAATAAACCCCTCATGCTTCATCAAACTGATAAATAATTATTTAGTTTATGGAGTTATATCAGTGAATGACAGTCTGGATTTTCATTAAATGGATGTGGTTTATGAGTTTCACAAACAGTAATAAAAAAAAGAAGATGCCCCTTCAAAATGGGAGAGTTTAAATAATATGTTCACACTGGAAAAAAATAATAGTAAAAGAAAAAGGTAAATCCTTACATTTCCTCTTGTATTCAGCATGCTATCTGTGAAAGAAAAATAGTAATAAAAAAAGAAGTTGCCCCTTCAAAATGGGAGAGCTTAAGTAATATGTTCACACTGGAACAAAAAATATTAAAAGAAAAAGGTAAATCCTTACATTTCCTCTTATATTCAGCATGCTATCTGTAAAAAAACCAAAAAAACAAACAAATCACTGAAACCTTTGCCAATCTTTCTTTTTCTGGGTATAAATTAAAAAATGAATTTGAGTCAAGAAGAGTCCCTAGGTCCTTGTGTCAGAACTATTCTGCTTTTCCTATAAATTTCCTCTTATATTCAGCATGCTATCTGTAAAAAAACCAAAAAAACAAACAAATCACTGAAACCTTTGCCAATCTTTCTTTTGCTGGGAATAAATTAAAAAATGTATTTGAGTCAAGAAGGGTCCCCTAGGTCCTTGTGTCAGAACTATTCTGTTTTTGCTATAGCAAATTCCTCTACCAATTCTCTTAGGCAGAACAACTTCCCCAGATGACAAAGAGCATCAGCCATCCTTTGAGATAAATCTTCTCTTTGATGTGTGTGACATTGGGAAGCTGAGTAATATGTTAGTATTCAAACTTATTCTGTTCAAGTCATCATGTCTTGCTAAGTATTTAGACTCTTCTGCTCAGGATATTTTTTTAAAAACATCAATCCCACATTTATTTTGCTATTTGAAAAACCTGTGGATATATTTCATATTAATGTGTATGTTCAAAGCAAAATTAATCTTTACCTGAGTAAAAAATCCATAGTTTTTTGTTGTTCTAGGATTACATTCTGAAAGAAGAGGCTCGCTGTTGTAATGTAGTGGATTTCATGCTCCTAAGATAGATGACAAAATGAAATATCATCTCCTTTTCTGATTCTTCTGTCTAGATGCTTTTTGTATAGCGGGCAGTGGGGAATTACGAGACTAGAATTCCACTGAGGTGTTCTGCTGACATCATAAGCCATACAACTGAAGCTCAAGTGGTTTACATTGTCATTAGACTCCCAAGATAGAAATGTAAAACTACATAATTCATGGTCTGCCTGTTTGTTTTATATAATAATACTCAGTCTGAGTTCCTGATTCAGTTCTAAGTCCCACTGAGACCACTCCTCCTTTTCCCAAAACAGCATTCTGACAGCACAGTTGAAACAACATTTTGTTTTAAAACAAAAGGTATTTTTTTAATTGAAAGAAAAGACTGAGCATTTCTTGAGAGGGGAATATAAAAGTTTTTTACCTCTAAGTCAGTAGAGATAAGAAAGGTAAATTTGGGATTGAAATACTGTTCATCAAAACTGGATCAACACATGGGTTACTAAAGCAGTAGAATGTGGCAGCTTGGAAGGAGCAAGCATCTTAAGTGAGAGTACAGATCAAGCTGAACAGCTGGCCTGAAGAATATCTAGTTTAAGAGATTTCAGTTATTTGAAAATAAGGCAAGATATTTTCTGATACAACAAACAATCGGTCTGGAAAAAAAGTCAAATTTGAGTTTTCTCAAAAAAAGCTCTTAAGATTTGAAATGTTTTAAATGGTGAGATGTGCTATTTTGGCTATGCAAGCTGGCATTAGAAAGAACCATTCTTCCAACATGTCCTCCAATCTTCTTGACCCAAATTTCTATTATAGAAACTTTAATGCTAAGGTAATTTTAAGGAAAAATTCTTCCTGTTGCTTATGTAAAACTGAAAGTATGGCTAATTTTAAATACTGATTATTTTCTTTTTTACTCTCCATGCCAATTGCCACAAATCTGTGGCATTAGGTAGCACAACAGGTTTCACTTTTCTAAGTGTTGGATATGGTTCTTATGCATATTGGAGCAATGAAGGGAAGGTGTCTGAAAATATGAATCAATCAAGAAAAATAGGTATGTGCTCAGGTAGATGTTAAGACAGGCTGTTTAAATAGATAACAATACGCAGTGATAATTTAATTACTGTGTAGCCTTCTTCCAATACTCTTAAAAAGTTGAATGAACAATGCAGCAAAAATCTTCTATGATCTCACCCTAACATATTTTTTATTAAAAATCAAACAACAAAGTAGCTCATAGCTGTCACAGAAGCTGCTTCTGTATATCAAACTATTTTCAGAAGGTAATGCGATTTTATGTTTTCAAACGTGTTGGTCATGATAAGAATCCTTTTGAAATCCTTCTTTTAAAGGGAAGATATGAGCAAACAGAAAACAGAAGAATTTCACATTCTGAAATTGTACTCTTGTTTGTTTAAATCTGTTTTCCTTTTGAAACAGAACTTTGGCAGATGCCACAGATTCTTCTCTAGTAAAAGTCCTGTGCTTAGATTGTTGGGCAATTCATAGCACCCACTCTCAGCAGTGATATAACTCAAAGAAAAGAAAAGCAGAGAAAAAAAAAGGAAGAATCTTTTTTTATGAAATGGCACCAGACAATCTTTCTTAAGGGAATATATAAAATAGATGTGTTTACTGCTGATAGGCTTGCATGCCTGATAACAGTAAGCAGATTAAGTATATACAGAAGGTCTTTTATGCCTGCTTCACTTGAGTGAAAGGTATTATGTTTGTTAATCAAAGTCTAAATGCTGCCAAAGGGGGACACATTGCATAATCCTATTGAAAGGTCTATATCTTTAAAAAGCATCTTGACATAACTGTAACTTGACCATTCCTCTAGTTCAGCTTCAGAAGCACACAGAGAGGAGAGGCTTCCCAATAACAAATCAGTCACAGCTCCTAAAAATGAGGGATTTTTTCCAAATAAATGTATTTTTAACATTATTTTTACAGACTACAATGTGTGTTTATAAGAAACATTTACATCTGTAAATTCAGATTTTAGCTACAATAAAATTTCAACCTTAAATGTGTAGAGTTATGATAAAATAAATAAAAGGTGGTAGTTTAAGACAGAGGAATACATACAACCTTCTATCTTGAAAAACTGTAAATTAAGCCAAAATCCTCAAGAATTTTGAGCAGAGAAAATATTGCTTGGAAATATTTCTTTATTTGGACTTTATATTATTATTTTTTGCATGTGCATTTGATTTTGGTTTTTTGTTTATTTTTATCTTAAAATTGTAAAGATCTGTTCAGATTGGAGCACTGGAAAAACCCCCTGCACTAGATTGCTGACATGACTCCAGATAAAGTTACCAAAGTGTCTGGCTTTAATATGCACTCTCTAGTCCCAAAATATGAAAAAAAAATTGCTTTTTGACTAACGTTACTGGACCAAATATGAGCTTAAGAAATTTCTTTTTTTTATCCTAAATTTCTTGCTTATTAAAAAAAAAAATCTGTAGTAACATATAAAACCTTTAGAGAAAAGATTAAAGAAGGCTTGAATTTGAATAGAGTAGTGGAGAGAACAGGAAGAACCAAGAGGACAGAGGAGAAGAGCTGCAATTTTTGAGGAGGAGAGCAAAAGGTTGGGAATTTCTCCTGGACATCTGAGAAATGGGAGAGAGATGCCTAAAAAGAAAGATCTGATTCTAAAGGTCAAGACTGTGTGTTGCAGTGTGGTGAGAAACAAGTTCTGACTAGGAACGTATCTGGAACAGGGAATAAATGCAGATGCAAGCTACAACCAGCCTGGTTGTGGGCAATAAATTGGAGTAGAAGAGATTTGGCCAGGGACATCAAGACTTTCTGTCCAAAATACATCTGAGCCTTTAGCAAGAGACTGAAATTGGAAAACTAAGGCCTTAAAAGTAAGATATATAATGATGAAGGCCAAGAAAACAGATGGTACTTCAACAGAGAACAACTGGACTGAGTAGAATATAAAATAGCAAACACAAAGACTTAGGATTAGTGGAACACGTCCATTTGCAAGAACTAATGTGGAATCCAGTCTCTTAGTTTTATCTAGGAAATATAATGGTAAGTGTCTCAGGACCATGAATACAGGTATATTTTGGAAAGCCTGTTGAAATGAAAATGTTTGGAGTCAGAATAGTCCTGCATGCATTTATACATAAGTTAAACAATGTCAAATGTTTTCACATGATCAAGGCTACACTCAGTAATTTAACTGTGGAATAAGAAAATATTTACACAGAAAAATTCAGGCTTATCCATTTCAAACTTAGCTCTGAGTTTTGTAGAGTTATTTTCCCAGCAGCTGTTTACAACAGCTTCCAAAAATGTTTTTGTCTAAGAAAGTTCTGATTATTACAAATAGATGGATACTTTACTCAGTGTGGGGCAGCAATTAATCATTGGGGAACAAAAAAAGATTGAAAAGTGAGAAGATGGCAGGATTATTTTCATTCATTTTAGTCATAGACATCTCTGGGATTTATGCAGTTACAACATAAGCAGACAGGCTCTTTCCTGTACAAATTGTCCTGAATTTTTTACATGCAAGTTCTAAGGCCCTGTGCTCAGCTTTTCCTTTCAAGTCTAATTTGTGGAACTGTCATTTATAAATTTACAGTCCAAACTGAAGATGGTTTTGGACTGTGTGTATGGAATGGGTTGTTATCTCATTCTAAATGGACTGGAATGGAAAATTGCATCCTACATCAGTGTGTAGAAGATCAATGAAATGGGTTTTTTTCTCCATATGTCACTCAGTTTAGTATGAAATGGAATTTTTATGACATTAAGCTTGGGATGCAAATAAATTTTCAGTGAATGCTACAACTCTAACCTTAACAAATTATTAACTGTGTTAGGTTACAGTGATTACTGGAGCTTTAACAATCACAAAAGATATCCCAGGGAAGAACGCTAACCAACTTGAAATATTGATTTAACACATGTAATGACAACAACAAAAAAAGAAAGTAGCAGTTCTATTACATCAGATGCTGAAAATCAGTTGTATCTCACTCTCTGATCTAAGGAGGGCTAAGTTCCAATGAAATAACATACACAATTTCTCTAACTTGATTATGACCGCCAACTTTCAAGTTTCATTAAGCAGTCAAATTTTCTTTAGAAACCTTCTGGAAGAATAGGACAAGTATTCAGTGGCTGAGGCAATAGGCAGAGAGGATGGCTGTATCCTTAGCAACATTGTCACCAGATAAACACTTAGCAGAGCTGAGTCCTGAAACACATCTTCAGACAATCTGACACTTGGACTTAAACCTGCTGGAGTGAATTTCCACTCCATTACACTTAAGTACATTTCTCTTTGCTACAATGGTGTCACCTATCTCTGTGGTATTGAAGAGTTTGGATAAGGACATGAGAAGCTAAGCTTACAAGTTTTCAGCAACTGCTGCAAACTTGCAAGAACATCCTGTAAAGTCAAGGATGCCTGAACAGCTTGTGATGGTACATGCAATGTACTTAGCTGTGATTGCTAGGTGAAACCCTGCTGCAGTTCTGACCCATGCCTTGCTAAATTGGTTTGAGTTTACACCTTTTCTGTTTTTTTAACATCTACAGTTATTCCATGATGACTGGGTTAAATTTTACAACAAATTTTAAAGACAAAGGGGGAATCCTCCCCTCTGCACACAAAACTGTAAAACAATATTGTGAAAGGATTTGTATGAAAACAAAAAATAAAACCCATATTTCTTCTGAGGTAGCGTACTTCTGGACACAGAGTTTTCTAGGTACCTTTATTGGACATCAAATGTATCTTGGAAAACAAATATGGTAGGAAATAAGGATTGACAGGTAGCTTTAAAAAAATATCCAAACAGCAGAGTAAAAGCAAGTTATGATTATGCTGAAAAAGAGAAAACTGGATGTAAAACCTACTGTTAATAAATATTTTCTGCCTCAAGCCGTTTATACTTTTCTCCAAACACACAACATGTATTTAAATTTCAGTTTGGGAAATATGACATTAGGACAGTAGGACTAGTAATATCACAAAGTGAAAGAAATAACCATACAATAACATAATTCATAGTATGTTTTCTATATTATGACTTTGCACTAACCTAGAAAAAACTTCCAGTCCTTTCATTTTTTTCCTGTCTACATTTATTTTTTCTCCATCCCCTATTTGCATATGCTCCCTACCTTTTAGATGTTCCTTAGTTATTGATTCCTACACACAACTGACACACAGGGAGTGGAAGGGTGAAGAAGGCCAGTAGAATAAATCAGCTTTCCAGTGGACTTAGATACCTCACCGCTTCAGGTGCTTTTTAAGTTCACAAAAATGAGAGCAAACAGCGCATAAGTGTTGCCATATTTTTGTCAGGCCCAGCAATACATCTGCTCCCATCACTTGTCAAAATACTGATATGATAGTTGAAGTAATAATTGAAAAAAATGGCATGGATTCCAGTTGTTATTTCTTTTGTCAGTGTTATGAAGTCATAATGTAGAACTGTAAATGAGAACCAAAGTAGATGTTCTGGCAACTACATGTTGGAGAGTAGCAGAAAAGTTCACTGGGCTGGAGTAACATTTTTAAATAATCCATTCTGTGAATTTATGGATGGGAACAAGTTCAATGACTAAATATTAAGTAAGCAGACACTTGGAGAATTTGACTGTGTGGTCCCTGTTAAAACAGTTTACAAGACAAATTACTTATTTTCTTGTATTAATACCTTAATCCCATTGTTTCTCTGTGGTACATGCAAGTGTAAAGCTTGCCCTTCATTATGTCAAGCTTTAGATTAGCTAAAATTGAGATAGCTCCTCAGGCACCAATGCTTGAAAATTCTGTGTCTTCTCAATGTGGTTTTGTTGAGCAGATTCTTGCCCAGATTCATTCCTCAGCTTACACAACATTTATATAGCTAAGCCTGCAGAGAACAATGCCTTGTTAAATGACTTTTACAACTGACTGAATTGAACAGATTTATATATATATGGCTCAAGTAGGCAGATTCTGAAATTTAAAATTTAATACTTGGAAAAATCTCAAATGCATTAAAAGCTTAAGAATATTTAAAAACTTAAAAAAAACCCCCACATTTTAAAAAGTCAGGAACACTTTGCTTTAATGACATGAAGAGCTCCAGTGGCTTGGAATTTAACCTTTAATTATATCCATATCAATTAACTTCCTGTGTCTAGAGGCATCCAACCCATACATTCCAGTGTTACAAGAAAATCTGTTTGGATTTGAGAACTTTCATAACACTTAAAACTGACTTCATGCACACCCCTGGTATTTTACCAACCTTTGTGTTGGCACTGCATACTACTAGGCAGTAAAGAGTGGAGTGGAATTTTTCATTTCAGCTCCAATATTTGGAAAGTCAGCAAATGCTCATAACTCCGGATGAAGTGAAAGGAACATGTAGATCTTTAACACCCATAAAAATTCAGCACAGAGAAGCACTTACAATGGATGATGACTGTGAGGATGGAAAAGGGACAGCACTGTTGTTCTCACCTTACAACCACAAGTAGATTTTGAGCCAGAGATGATCAAGAAATATATTTTCCCAGTTCTTTATCACTTCTATTTTAAAATATTTCTCTCTTCCCATCAGGGTAAACATTAAAATTGTGTAGTAATATAATGTTTTAAAGCACAGGAACAGGCAGATCTGGTTCAAAACTCCTTGTATGTTCAGCAGAGGTTTGGGAACCAGCCTTCTGCCTCCTGCCCCTGCCTGGATTACAGCAGAAAACAAAACAGTCTTTATTCAGCAGCAGCTAGAGCAGGAAAAGAAATCCAAACCCAGGCTCAACTGAATTATATCATCTCTTCCAGGTTTCCATCTTGAAATTTGGAAATGGTTTCCTAAACAAAATGGTTTCCTTACTACAAAAATATAGTCCTTCTAAAGTCTTGTTAAAAACAGCAAAACAAACAACACCTCCCACAACCAATATCAAACCAAGACAGAAAAAAGAAAAATTAAAAAGCATTAGCTGGGGGAGATGCAGGCTAAGAATGTGATGTTTTAAACAAAGCCATGTTAAAAACAGCAAAACAAACAACACCTCCCACAACCAATATCAAACCAAGACAGAAAAAAAAAATTTAAAAAGCATTAGCTGGGGGAGATACAGGCTAAGAATGTGATGTTTTAGACAAAAGACATTTTTCTTGTCTTAAACCTGAAAAAAAAGAAGAAAGATGAAAAAATTGGCATTTTAAATTTAACTAGACTTTTATTAGTTGTAGAAAGCATTTGCACTTTTGCAGGTGACATTTTGGTTTCTTTAAAGCATTTCATTTGCTAAGGATGAAACTGCCATCTTAATCACACTTATTACATCAGCTGTTTCTATTTATTACCAGTTTGCTCATATTGATTATCTTTATTCTTCTTTATAAAAGAATAATAATAATTTTATTGCAATAGTAATTGCAGAAGAGTAATCTGTACTAAATATCAATTGTTACCTGCAGAATCAGCAAGGTTATTCCACGTTGTTTGGGATCACTGGGATAAAGATAACAGGCACTTCTGTAGCACCTAATCATCCATGAAACAAAGAGTGATAATAAGTACAAATTGAAATCCCTGGCATGCCTAAGGCATTTATCTTTGCTGACAACATTTAGAGTACATTGCTCTAAGAAGATGTTCAGGCAGTGAAACCACTCATCTCAGTAGTGTCACCCCTCTCAAAAATAGCATCAGAAATGTCAGGTCTTTTTTGGATCCCTGTTGGCTTTAATACATCAAGCACATTATATTCATATAAGACTTTGCTCTTCAATCATTATTTAAAAGAAGAGAAAATAAATTTTCAGACACTTGTGTATTTTTTTTCCTCTCATTTTTGTTGTTCTATATGCAATCAACTCCTGAAAATATCAATGATTATGAAAACGAAAGAGTTCCAGGCATTCTGCTTTTATGAAAACAAATTCCATTTAGTATTAATTTCCATTTTTCTTTGGTGAACAATACACTGAATCAGCAAAACAGGGCTGGATTCAATTAAACTGGTCCCTTTGTCTATTATTTCACTGCATTTTAGTTATTCAGGAAAACCCCTCAAACACACTTTTTTTTCAGTGAAGCATAAAAAAGCTGTAGAAATCATATTGTTTTTTAAAAATAACCTTACTAGACATGAGCATGTAATTCTCACATGGCAAGATTGTCCTAATATACCCAGGTATTTCCTTTTTTAGCCATTTATGTTTCTTGATCTTCTCATGAACATACCTGAGAACTCCGATTCCACTCCTAAGCAAACCTCAGTCACAGGAGGTATATTTTCACAAGAGACTATTTTCTTAGCAGCACTTTAGATGACTGTGTCAAGAGGCATTTTCCCCCTCCTCCCTTCAAGTTGTCATGGATCCAAATTGCCAAGATTTGCAGGTGTTGAGCTTTAGCTGTAAAGCATTTGATCTGCCCACCCACAAAGAATTCCCCTGGACACATATAGATATTGCAGCAGTTCTCCAGCTTGCTCTTGAATATAACAGCTTCTCAGGGTCACTTCATGATAACAAAGCCAGAAAGGAATCCTGAGAGAAGTCCAGATTACCTTATAGCACCTATTATAAATTAAATAGCCTCCTTTTTAGTCTGTTCAATTGCTTCAAACTTCTGGCTCTGTTATAATGTGAATAAAGCTAATTAGGACTGGTTTGTATTTCAAATAGAGTTTTAAAGATATCTGCACTGAATTAAGCAGAGTAATTCATGGAAACGTTTGAAAGAGGATTTATTACAAAAATCTCACTTTTGTTAATTTGCACACAGGAACAGCATCTAAATTGTAATTTAATAGCATCTAAATTTGTAATTTAACAGCATCTAAATTTGTAATTTATCTGCTGCATAGCTGGATCCCTTGTGTCAGCCCACACCCAAAATTACTTCTTTTTGGGCAGCAGAGCACAGAAATTGGTTGAAATCAGTAATTGTGACTTTTGATAACAAAACTAATACATATGTGATCTTTTTACTCTAACAATTATCAGTGCAGTCCTGTAACACTTGGCTGGTTCAGGCAGGTGTCACAAAAATAAACAAGACCTTCAGCTTAGAGTATACTTTTTATTTCTCTTTATTGCTTCTCTCAATTCCCTTGGGCTCTGACTTCTCTCGCCATACTGTTTTTTTCTGCAATTAAGACATTTGTTTTGTTTCGACTAAATGAGGATGGTCTCTCTGTGTCTCCTGTGTCCTCACTTAAAGAGCCTCAGCCTGAACTTAACCTAAATGTGTCTCCCTTACCCGTGATAAATGACAGCCCTCCCTTCCTTCTGAGACTGGGAAGCAGACCGAGTCTCAGGTCTGGTTGGGGATGAGGGTTGTTCAGTCATCATGAAAACTCTTGAGTTTTCCTGCTTTCTGTGGGGTCCCAGAACCCACTTGCACAGAAAAGGCAGACAGAAGCTGCAGGAATACTTACAGTACTTTGACATTTTGATGAACTTCTGTATATAATTTTCAATTTTCTATGTCATACTTGTAAGAGTAGATATTTACATATTGCTATATTTTATAGGTGGCTGCATGTCATAGAACAAAATTATATGTTGTTCTATACTCTAATATTTAATGGATTTATAGTTCAAGCTAAAAAACCCATGAAAAACTTTATTTATTGAAATATTGAAGTACAGCTTTGACTTCTCCCCAGTATATGTCAGAAATCTGTCTAAAAAACAGTAATTAAGAAATATAAAAGATCACTCTTAAACAATCAGAAGGAGTTCACATTATTAATTTTTCAAACCTGAAACAGAACAAGTCTTCTCCTCCACAGTAAGATCAACATAATATTTCAACATCCCTTTGAAATAGGGGCGGGTTTATCTTTTGTAACCAAACATTTAGAAAGCTTCTCTTCCAAATGTAAATACTCTGTTACATGAAGTTGGTTGTATAAAAATATGTTTAAAAACATCTTAAAGGTAAAAGGAATTTATTTCTTCATTTTCTAGTGAAATGTAGAGTCCACATGTTCAGGTTTTAATAATAAACATCATATATGGAAGGGTGACTGGTTCACACACAAACTAAATTTTTTAATCACTGGCAAGTGGATAACATGTGAATCTTAATTTCAGTCATTTTTGAGAGAAAATTTTCCTCCTTTCCTGCTTCCTCTGTGTAAGCAGATTGCAGGATATAGCTTACATATTTTTAATAAATAATAAAGCTAAAAGTTCACATAAAGATCAGATAGGTTCACTGAGAGGATGGAGAGTGAAAGGTGTTTTCCATGCTTTCTAACGACTCATTTACCAGCTGTTTCTCAATGAAAAGTTCCTTTTATTCTGTATAGAGTTATGAAGGGAAGTTGCACGGAAAACACCTCTGCTGTATTAAAAGAAGAAGGTCTCCAAACCTAAAACCCAAACAGTGTCTTTTGGTTTTATGTGGGGCTTGTTTAACTTCTCTAGCCAGTTTGATGAACACTTGGGCAAAAACGGTGCTTGTTGAAAAATTCGCACTTTAGATGAACTAAGGCACCTCACACTCTTGTTCTTTCATACCTCAAAGTAATTCTGCAAGCCAAATCCCACAATGATATTCATTGTATTGTAAAGGTCAAAAATAAGCAGGGGAAAAAGTCAAAAACCATTTCAGAACTTGTTTACATATGAGAGAATAAGGAGAAACAGGAAGGCAATACAATTTGTTTATCTTTACAAGTCATTTTTTATTAATTTGATGTGCTGTATGTCATCAAAATCAGAGGGTTTCCAAGGTTAATAGTTTATCAGTCAGATTGTATTCAAGAATCTTTAAAATATGGTTTCTGTTAATAAATGAAGTCTGGAATGATTACTTTATTACTATATCCAATGCTTGCTTTATTCAGAAGCAAAATGACAACATGTCATGAATAGCAAGTGGTAGTTGGATAGTAGTCTAAAAACTAGCAGAAGAGGAAAATCAGAGGTTACAAAACTAATTACAATACAGTAATGAAAGGAGAACTAGAGAAATGTTCAGACATCTGCTTTTGAAATTCGCTAAAACTATTAGGACTTGTTCTAAACAAAACGCAATTTTGTTTCTTTATTTTCAGATGATAAATTTTTGGTCAATGGAGAAAAGCTAAACATCCATTAACACACATAGCATTACAATTGATTTATTTAGATTAATTTTACATCTACAGAATTTTAAAAAGCCAGTTTGCTCTTTTAATTAAAGATGGATTTTATTGCATTGTTATTATGTTACCACTGGCAATTAAATAGTTACAATTTTTTTTTGTTCTTGCACCTGAACAATTTTGCAATAAGCAGCAGTAGAGAAGAAAAAAAATCTATTGTATGATTATTGCTAATCATAGATTTATGTTCCAGAAAAGTTTTAGACTTGTGTGCAGGCTGAAAATCTGTGAAAACAGGCTGTTTGAAAACAGTAGACACAGAAAGGACATGGGTTATTTACTACACTATGTGGTAGTTACCATGATATCTATACCACAAAGTGCATTTACTCCCCTCAGATATTGCCAGAATAATCTCTTCCTACTTTGGCATTTCCCTCCCACTCCTCATCATCAAACTTTTTTACTGAGAATTGCTAAAGGATCATAAAGTTTCAGTATCAAGCTAACGAAGCCTCAGGGCATAGATTTCCTAGTAAGTAAAATAATGATCAGAGAGACAAGGTCAAATGAAAAAAAAAGAAAAAAAACAAACCAAACCAAACAAACCCAAAAAACCAAAAACCAAAACAAACAAACAAACAAACAAAAAAAAAAAAAAAACAAACAAAAAACCCACCAAAAAACCCCAAAACAAAACACACAACCCTGAAAGCTTTATTCATTTCATCAGACTGGGAGATCTGGGGCTCTCAGGTTTCAGCAGAGCTGCTAGCAAAGGTTATCACAGAATTATTTTACAATACTATGCAATATATGTGTTAGCTAAGGCAGTAAATATGTCTTTGTTGAAGGGAAGAGAACCTCCAACCCAACACCATAGTCAACAGGGATCAACAGACTTAAAATAGTCTTTCAGTTGCTTTCACCTTGTACAAGGTAACTAATCCAAGAACAAAGGCTTTTTGGAATAACTTTCCAAGGAGGAATAACTTTTGGTATAGAATTCTCTTTGTTTAGGATTTCATCTTTATTCCAGGCTTTGTCTGGATAGTAAAACATTGGAGAATGCTCAGATCAAGTTTTCATTACATTTCACTTTCAGTCTAAGAAAAAAAATCTGAATCGAATGCACTCCAAGTAGAGTATAATGCCCTATTTGGAACACCTCCAGATTCCATGGGATCAGAGCAGGGGAAGAGGAAAATAAGGAAAAAGGAAACAAATCACACCCCCCCAAAAAAGGAGGCTAGTTCTATGTGAGAGATAAAACATTCATTCCAGCCAGCAAAGAAACAGATTTCAAGGGGAGAAAATACGCCTACAACATCTTACAGCCCAGCAGATAATGGGAATGACAAGTGTGAGCTCAGGTATTTCAGGGCAAGATGGAAAGGGGCAAAGTTAGATAAGTGTATCAACTCACTGTTAAAAGTAACAGTTGTCATTAGCAGGCTATTGTGAAAGAAAAACCAAATGATTTGACCAAGCTGGCAGTCTGGACTGCCCACTACACTGCCTGCTCACTTCCCCTTGGGTGTTCTGAGCTGGAAGAGTATGGACATTGTAACTGAGGGAAAAGGACTGACTCTGTCTTACTAGTACACCAAGTAAAATATTTTCAAAGTTACTTATAATCCAGTGAAAGGAAGCTAAATCAAGGCATGAGACGTCTGTTGGTTGTATTTCTTCAAAGTAATGGTATTAAAAATATTGCATCTTGCAGTTGATTCCAACAGTGAATTTTCAGCTCATCTGCTGCTGGTTGCTTCTGTTTCATTCTCTAATAAGCAGAGTCAATAAGTAATAAAGTCATAGTCAGAATTAATTGTGATTACCTGCAGATTTTAGGAATGTAAATGGTATTCCTATTATTTACTTTTTTTTTTAATCACTCTGTAGACTGCCTTCACAGTTTCTATTCATTTAGGGCATGGAGTTAATAATAAAATGTTATATTCCCTTTTTGTTCATTAATTAGGACAGAAATTAAAATTCTTTCTAATGCCAATCTCTGTCATATTAAAATTGACAGCTAGAGTTCAGTCCTAAGCAGCTATGTGATAAAGACTTAAATGTCTTTGCATACCAGCATTCAGCTCTAAATGGGTACACTAAATCTCTCTCTATACTTCTTTCTGTAGCCATTCAGTCTGCGTAATAGGAGTCTTCCTTCTAGTTTTGATTTGGAAGAGTTTCAAGGGTTATCACCCATAAACATTTCAGTAACAGTCCAGAGATATTTTTGACCCTGTTTAAGTACAGAAATGTGCTTTAAGCTCTTCCTGGAGCCTTCTCTTCTCCAAGTGTCTCAGCCTGTCTTCATAGGAGAGGTGCTCCAGCCTTCTAATCAGCTTTCTAACCTCTGGACTGGCTCTGTCAGTTCCACATGCATCCTATGTTGGTTATTTATGATTTTGTCAATTTCATGACACAGGGAACATGCTACATGATCTAGTATCATTTAGGATTTCACAAAATGGGTTTGACTTTTGTTATGCTTGTCAGTTCTCTCATAGCACATCATCATCCCAATAAGAAAAATCACAGCTATAGGTTTAGTATTGCTATAGGACTGTGGAAATGTTTTTGGCTTATAGGAATTGTGAAGATAGTTTGTAAGCCCATACATCTGTTGAACAGACAAGGAGTGAGGATCCATCTCTGCAGCACTAATCTCTTATCCCACTCATGATTTAGAGTGTACATGATGCATGTCTCAGCTCCAGAAAAGCTAAAAACCTACTTCTCTTTTTTCGTCTTAATGGATCCATTTCTACCTTATTTTTGCTTGAACTGTTTCAATCTGTCAAGTGTATGGATCTAAAGTTGGACAACAAAAGAAAAGTTCAAATAGCCACTTGGAACTTAATTAAGTGTAAAGACTAGCATTTAAACTTGCAATATGAAGTCAAGAAAGAAAAGAAAGGATTTTGTAAGGGACATGACAGGAAACTCCCTCCTAAACCTAAAAATACATGGTTATCAAGAGACTGAGGTAATTAAGCTTTGTGATCTCTACTGCACAGAAAGGTAAGGTAACTGCTTATGGCGTGAAGGTAAGTTCTAGAGAAAGCAAGATGGAAAATCAGTTGGTGTAATCAGGATGAGAAACAAATGTTATCTTCCCATGCACATCTCTGACTTACTGTCTACATGGCAAAACCCTTTCTAATTCCATTAAATTTCTGCCTACCACCACAGAGGTACGATGCTTTTGCTGTACCATTTGCACAGAAACGGGATACTTTCTTCAAAACAGTGTTCTTCAGGGCAGTGTCACATGGCTGGTTAGTGCATTAATTACAAAAGTAATATAATCTATGGGTATCTGAATTGTCATTAATTGTACTTCAAAACTATAAATAAATACAAATTTTTTTAAAGATCTAATACATTCTGCTATTTTTAAAAGTCTACTAAAGGTTTTCCTTTTTCTCCCCTCCATCCTAGAGTTCTGAGTTCTTAGGGATATATCTGTATTTGAAGAGGATAGATTGTTTCACTCTGTAAGAATAGATTGGCTATTAAAAAAAAAAAGGTGTATTTCCTTGTGTGAGACTTTTATGGAGATAAGTACTTGAGAATGGAAAATAATGCAAGTCTTCAGTTTCTTGAAAGCTGTTTTGATCTTGAAATCTAGCTGCTTAGTTAAATTTCACAAATATATTGCAGTAATTCAAATGCTTTTATCCCACATAATTTACAAAACCCACTGGTTCTGTAATTATGTTTATCCTTCAGAAAGATGATTTATCTCTTGGTGTTTAACCAAAATAATATTATCCATTATGATGTTCTTCCCTTGATATATATACTTTGTCTATGTATTGTTTTTAGACTTTTACTAAGAATTTCATGAATTTCAAAAGTGTGGATATTCATCTATTTGCAAATTATATGTCTGTATCATCTTTCACGTCCTGTCTTCACAGAGAAGAAACTGCACTGGTTTCTGGGGGATTGTTTATTACTTATACTATAGTTTTAGGCAAACTTACTTTCTTGAAACCTGTTGCGCTTTGTGAAAGCACAACCAAAATCAATTATGTGTGACACAGTTTCATTTTCTATATACAACATTCTGAAGTGCTCTCATATAGGTGTGAGATATCCTCCCATTTCCTTTGGGGTTTATAGAAAAAACCCAAATAAATCAACAAAAAAGCAACAACAACAAAAACAACAAAAACAACAAAAAACCCCCAAAACCAACAACAAACCAAAACCACCCCAAAAAAACAACCCCCCCCAAAAAAACCCTCAAAACCAAAACAAACCAAAAAACTCCCAAAAGATCAACCAACAAAAAACCAACTAACCAACAACAACACAAAAAAATAAAGAAGAAAAACCCCCAAAAAACAAACCTGAAAGAACCAAACCAACTAAATAAAATCAAACTATATCAAACCAACAAAAAGCCTTAACTGTAATCCCCAAACAGAATAACCACTCAGGAAAGTTAAATGTTTAAATTATAAATGTGGATAAAATGTATATATATATGTGTAATTTATATATAATGTTATAGCATCAAGATTTTATTCCTCTTGGTTTTTTTCTCTCAAATGTTTACATTGGGATATGTCTATCCTGGAAGATTTCTTAGTAACACAGTGCTGAACTGAAAGGCAGGAGGGACTGTTGGACCTCCTTTCATATGTCCTTGAATAGTAGGAGAATTCATCATATTTCTTGCAGCATAGAAGTTTTAGAGGAAGTATCAAGCAGCACATCTTGAAATAAATCTCAAAGTATTGCAGTGTTTCTTGTGTATCAGATCTCTGAAAAAAACCCCTGTCATTATACCGTCTTCCCAACAGAATATATGTGATTAAATATGCTGCAGTATATATGAATATGTTACATTCCATATTAACTTACATGTTTATGTCTTTCCAAGGATGCATTCTCATAGCCTCACTCTGGAGCTAGTGTTCTTTAAACAAACAGGTGTTGAATTGAAGAGACAGTCCAAAACCTTTGCACTGCAGTTATCTCCAGACTCTTGTTTTGATCTTTGAATAGAGAAACAAGATGTATAATTACTAAGTAGGCTTCTTTCTGTTCATGTTCACTTTTTCTTATTTTATTTGACCACTTCCAATATCTTTAAATGAAGTTTTGAATTGCAGAGTATCAAACACATGCTGAGAAAAATGGTTTTTCTTACTAACATATATATCAGTTTACAGGTAATTTCCTCTTTTAACAGCTATCAAAACTGTGTAATATGTATTCACACACCACCCTCATCCCCAAAATTCCTCTCCTCAATCTCTCCTACCAAATTTCAAAACAAAGCATGAAAGCCTTTTATCATCTTTCATGTGGAGTTTGTTTGAACATGTTATCTTCTACATGTATATTTTTTCAGGATAGCTGTACCTTTGCAGGGCTAACTTCGTTAACCTCACAGTTCCGTAATAATTTCCAAAATGTAGCTGCTCACTTGATTAAATAAAAGTACTAGTGATCCCATTACCAGAATGAAAACACATGCATCATAAAGTGTTGGAGAATAAAATTGTTGTCTCTGTCTAGATGGCTGTTTAATAAGTAAATAGCTGTAATGAATAAATATACTTGAACAAAAAGAGATACATTTGTAAATCCACTAAAACTTCAGCTGTCTGGAAGCAGGTTCACTGAATATTCACCAACAGCCTGAAATTTTTGTCAGACTTCATGACTACTGTCAAGGCTCATTAAAATACAAATGCTGGGGTTTTTTGCATTGAATCACTGTATGTTTAATTTTATATATTTTTAAAGGATCTCTAGCAATCCTTTTAATATTCCAGGGACTAACTTGTGTTCTTTGGAAATGTGAAATAGTAACATTTTCTGTGCTTCCTGGATCCATTCTGGTTAGATGAAATGAGGAAAAACTCCAGCAGACTCTCCCCACTACCTTAACAGTTTTGTTTTCATAAAAGTTAGTAAATTTAAGTATTAATTAAATAATATGAAGTTGATTATAAAAAATATGAGTTTGAAATGACATAAAAATAAAGTGTAACTCTTTTACACTCAAAGTTTATTTCTACTGGAACAGAGATGTTGGTTAATTATGAATGGTAATATTCATCCCTACACAGGAAAAAGGGCAAAGTACAAGGACCATTGAACATTGCATTTTTCCAATGTTACCTAATTATAAGAACACCTGTGCTGAATAACTTTCAGCTGATCTATTTGCAGAGTGTTTAATAGTCCTTAAAATTCCTCATTTCTTAACAGTAATGGGCCAGCAATGTTTGCACATTAAGTTGTGTAAGAAGTACCTTGGCAGAAGCTGCTCAAAATACTTGTTTTCCTACATTATATTTAATCAGTACTTCCTAGCAGGGTGCATACTTGAGATTTATGCCAATAGTACATTAAATTTTCATGGATATTCTGGGTCATTTTTGTTAAGGGTGAAGTGTTTTTTCTCTGCTACAAAGAACTCATTCTAGGGAAAAACCCAGTGACTCACCTACTCCCCTCAGAGAGATTATTTGCATGCCAAAATGCATATATACTTCTAAAATGCTAAAATAGAAAGTCTTTGTCTCATTCTCCCTCTCTTCCTTGTTCTTTCCGACTTTTTATTTTATTTTTTTTCTTTAGTTGCATGGTACTCCTCATCCCTCAGTATACTGGGAAAAACGAAATATCTTCAATATCAAACTCAAAATTAAACATTTTCAATATCAAATGGTAGTTTGTCACTACTATTGTTTCTAGAGAAACCTGGAAATAATTATTTCTGGATTCTGAGTATTTAAGTGTAACAGAATTTTTTTTTCCCCAAGGCTTAGCAGTGAGTGATCATTACAAATGCAGACATAAATGTTTATAGTAGCTCTGCAACAGTCAGGCTAATGGCTATTAATCATCTTTTGATTGCTCATATCTGTTAAGTTCCTCTGAAGTGAAATAGAAAACTAGTTCTAGCAGTTAATTAGATGAAAGTCAGGGAGAGGAAAGGAAGTCAGGAAATGCTTTTAAAGTTGTTTAACTGCCACAATTGCACAAAAAAATCTTTTGGTTTGAATAACTCCGCAGTTTGTGCTGCCAAATAAAGAATTTAGCAGAGGACAACTCTGAAGGGTGTTGTGTGCTTTTTTTAAGTATGTGTGAGGGGGAGGTAAGATAAAATGTTGTGGTGCAGACAGATTTGTGAATTCAGAGATAAGGTTATTGTAGAAGTTTCTGCAACCTGCATTATAGAAAAGGTTATGCTTTGACCACAATGATCTATTCTGAATTTAAGATCTATAATTTAAACTCTATTTTCTTCTCATCTTGGAATTTCTTTGACTGCTACTGAACTGCTCCTCCTTCGAACACTATGCTATATCCCAGGCTATTCCTACCCATAATCTCTTTTCTCCAGTAGTTTAATGAGATCATGGGTGATCCAGTTTTCACTGACTGTAAAACTTATGTTTGTCTATTTGCATCAGAGTATTTCCATGGCAAGGAAAGGCTTCTGTGCAAACTGTCTTAGTAGCTTAATTATGGAAAACTCTATATGTTGCTTTATCTTTGTGTTGGGCTGTGTTTTTAAAGTCAGACTCAGAAAGCCATGATGTATCTGTGTAAAAAAAAACCAAAACTCTGGCATCTTAAACAAATATTAAAATCTGTTACATAAAATAAAATTATATAAGGTCATAATAATTAAATGTTTAGGAGGTTCTTAGTTTCATCTGTTTGAAAAAAGAATGTGAATGGATCTAGATTTCAAATTAGAATCTCCTAAACTTGAATTCATTGTTGCTCACATTCTAACATAGACTGAACCATAAACAGATTTTTTTAATGCCTGCAATTTCCCAGTGGCGCCTGTGATAAGAAACTCAGAAAGGTAACATTTTCACTGCACAATTGCAGTGTATTTTAGAGGGCAACAGCAAATCTGAATTTGACTTTTAATACTTTTAATACTTTTAATACTTTTAATACTTTTAATACTTTTAATACTTTTAATTTGTACTATATTTATAAAGCTGTGAGTGCTGATGGCTTAATTTAATTATCTAATTTTTCAAAAAGGTAATTAAAAATTTTTGGTTTATATTATTGTGACATTGTAGTAGCTCTTTCTGTGGATTGACATTTTTAGATGAAATGTAATTTTCCATACATGATTCACAATACTTGGGAAATCTTTATTGATCTTATTGTCTATTAAGCAAGTGATACATGTAATAGGCTTAACCTTATTTATGGATTCCCAGTCCTTCTGCTATAATAATTGCTCTTAGAACTGCTACTTGCATAGAATAAATATGTATTTTTGTTTAAGACAGGTGTAACCTGACATCTTGAGTTCTTTCTAAAACTGGAGCCTCTGGTCGTATACTTTCCCCCTTTGCTCCAACTTCATATCAAAATGTCATCTATACAGATGTTCATATACTGTAGCCCTTGAAGAATATGTGTGTTTTCTGCTAAATCAGCCTTATTGATGGGCCTAGACCAAATGGCAGTTTGAGAAAGAGCATATTGGAAAGGGAGTGTTATATGCACCATGTATGTGTGTGCTATGGGTTTTTAAAGACATGTGCCAGACTACTGCAGATGTAAGAGCTATAAGAAAACATTTAGTATCAAGCAGCTCTTCTGGAATTTTTCACTTTTGTAGGTAGTGGAAAATATTAATTTCATATATAACAACTGTACTTCTTTAATTCAATATAGACAAGACAATTTCTGGTTTTTTTTATTTTTTTTTTCTTTTATTTCCGTGTCACGAGTGTTTACCTTCTGCTAGTTTTCATTTCTTGCTTTGGGCTTGTCCAGCCATATTCCTAGGGCAAGTGAGACATTCCCAGGGCTGTGACTAACGTAGCAGCTATACTTATTCTGGACATTATCCACTCAACTAAGTACTCCCCTACCCATGTAAGATTTTTCTTTGACTCTCTCAATTATAGCATTTTTGCACAGTTCAAATGAAAGAAAGCTGTTGGTCATGCTGAATACCCTTCAGACGGGCACTTTTCCCAGGTAAAATTTTGACAGATGTCTTTTCTGTCACATGTGCATATGCTCAGTTCATGTTGGAGAAAATAGTCTTTTACCTTAGTTCAGTCTTACTCCTCTTTCAGTTTAGGTAGCACTATTCTGGCAACTTGTGGCCTTGTATTCTTGTTGCCAGCTTCAATTCAGTATTTGCTTTTCCTTAAGACTGATACTGCCTCCAAGGTAATAATGCCCATCATTCCCCATGAAGAATTTTTCCCACTATAGTAATTTTCCTTCCAGATTTTTCAAACTTGACGGGTGTTTTTGAACACTGTAAGGTAATAATATACACTGTCAATCTTATCTCATTCCCCAAACTCTTTCTTCTCTTGCCTTTCTTTTAGTTTACGAGACTATTTTCTGTCTGCTCTGGCTTTGAGAAAAAATTTCAGATAACATTTTAGATTCTTTGTCGTGTTTCTTCTTGTCTGTCTTGGTTATAGCGTGAGGAAAACTGACCTATTCGTATCAGTTTAATTTTGAGTTAGACATTCTCCCACATTTGGCCTTTTTTACTGCATTGTTAAGCACAAACTGTGAGCTTTCCACAATAGTGGCTAGCTAAAAATAAGGATATAAAATATGGAGGAAATTTTGGAAATGACAGAGTGTTTTAGGTGTGTTTTTTTTCCCTAAATGTATCTGACAATTTAACTGGATGAACTGGAGAATTGAGGAAAATAATAAAGAGAGAGACTTGGCCATTGTCTGTGTCTCAGGGCAGGATGTGTTTGTGAACCTGGTCTCATCCTTAGTTACATCTTTGTGATCAAGTGCTCTGTTTAGGTATCATTTGAAGATTCTCTTTTCCTAGTATTTTTTTGTATGTGAATAGTTCTGCTTTGGGGCAGGAAGAGTCATTACTTCTCAGATGAGTAATATTAGTATAGTCCCAAAAGACCTTGACAAATATATTTTCCTGTTTGTTTATTTTTTTGTTTTTCTCAGCAGAGATCTCTTATTTTTCTTGGTTGGATTCTATTGGAAGTGTTGATATATAGCCCATTTATCTTTTAGGTGTTATACGATAAACTTTCATGTGTCTCTGTGCAATGTTCTTGAAATAAAAAAGAGAAGTTTCTTTGGACCTTTTATGGTGAGGGGTGATTGAGCTGTCCTTGTATTCTTTCAAAGCACCTATTTTAAACTAGGGGCTTAAAAATACTTGCAATAATCTTTTGATTCTGCCTCAGGTGGTAATGTATCATTTTTCTCTATTTGGATAGAGGTACCACTGAAAAATCTCAAGGCAGAGTTTCACCTGTAGCAAATTTTGGTGTTGCACATTTCTTACTTATTTCTTCCATTTACATTCTATCAAGCTGTCTTCTTGCACCACTGCCTTGTAAGAATTATATATCTAAGACAAGCTTAGAAGATGGGGTGTTGAAGAAAAGTCAAAGTGCAGATTAATTAGATTAGCTTAATTAATTAAAGATCCATTAATTAGAGATTCATCTTTTCCCCTACACACTTGTTTCATACTTGTTCTACAGCAGTATATGTTAATTTAGAAAAATAGTACTCCTATGTGAAATTGTAAATAAATGCTGAGAATTGTCTTTAAATCTGACACCTCAAAAGAACAATGATTTGTACCAGGAGGTGCTAGTCAGTTATGATGTTGAATAAGAAAGGATATCAATTCTATAAAATCTGTATCATTAAAGTGTCATTTAAAATACTTTTTTTGAGAACTAGCACAATTATGAAAGAGAGAATAGTATAGACATTCATAGAATCCCAGAATCATTTAGATTGGAAAAGACCTCAGAGATTATTGATTCCAACTGTTAACCTAGCACTAACAACTTCCTCACTAAACCACATCCCTAAGCAGGACATCTTGACTTTTTATGAATACTTCCAGGGATGTGTGTCCAGTGATGTAATTCCACCACTTCCCTGGACAGCCTGTTCCAATTGACCACCCTTTCAGCGAAGAATTTTTTTCCTAATATCCAGTCTAAACGTCCCCTGGTGCAACTTGAGATAATTTCTTGTCATCCTGTTGGTTCTCCTTGGGAGAAAGCCCAACCTCCACCTCTCTACCACCACCTTTCATGTAGCTGTCCTTTAAGACACTTCTCATAAGAATTGCTCTTTCACCAGCCTAATTGCCTTTCTTATAATCTTATATCCCTTCAAATGCGGGGATCCCTGAGCTGTGCAGCACCAAATATGCCTCCCACCAGCCTGCAGCACATCATGCAGGCCCTGTCTGTAGGAAGGGGTTACCCCATTTTGGTCATTCAAGCTGTTACTCGATTCCCTTACTAGAAAATAGTTCTATTCATCATTTTTACAGTTGAACAGAGAGGATGTTTACATGAGAACTTCTTGCTGCACTTTTAGATAAAGGCAAGGTGATGCAGGAGGTGTAATTGCTGGAACCAAAGGGGAGTTACCTGCAGAATCCTCCTCTATAATGAACATGCTGAGGATACCCTGCAGGCAAGAGATTTGTCCAGCATACACTGACCTGGAGCCTAAACTCCACAAGTGGCACAGCACCACACTGCACAGAAGTTTCATCCTAGTCAAGTTAAATGTTTTGTGGCCCACTAACTACTCTATATACAAATGGTCTTCTGCTCAGGATCACTACAAACCATTATTTTCAGAAACTGTGGACAATTCTGTATGTTCACTATTGTTCTTGCTAATAAAAAGATCGAAAATCACACTGGTTTGCAAGATAAAATGTCCTTTTGAATATTGAGTGGTCCCTCCAGGTGAGGGTTAAGGCACAGAAAAGAAAGAATGAAAAGTCTTGGCCTCATCCTTTGCCTGTGGTGTTCTTGTTTGGGGAATAAAATATTCAAGTCATTATATTGTCAATCTGTCAGCTTCTCTGTGCATGAAGGAAGGATTTGGAAACTGCCTAAGTAGGATGTGAACATGTAAGAAGATCAGGTTCTTTTTAAATTCCCAGAATAAATTAAAATTATTTTGATGGATGTCAACATTTTCTCCCTGCTTTTGTGGGAAAAAAATAAACCCAAAAAAGGTTTATTTCCACTTTTTTTTTAATTTTTTTTTTGGAACAAAGTATCACTGTTGTAGATTAGTTTTTCTTTTTTCCTGGCCCGTGAGTTCCTTAACAGTATTAACTGAGGGAAATTTACATTCTGAAATGTGTTCATCTCAGAACTAGACATGCCTGACCTGCTTTGATGATGTGTTGCAGGATGACAGCAGGCATTTTAGTGGTGCAGTCCTGTAAGACATCTTCAGATTGAGAGTTAACAATAGTGCATAAACTTGTTTCTTAATTGCCATTATTCTATGCTTTGGGCTTAGGAAACTGGTTTAAATATAGTGTCACAGCAGAGTGTTATGATATTACTATTAATAAAACAGTAACATTTAGCTTATTAGGCAGCATTAGAGCTCAAGTGCTTTACAGAAAATCTAGGAATGGGAAGACTGAGTGAAGAGGTAAGTAAATCTAATTTTAACCCCTTCAAAAATCCCAGTTTACTTCTTCCCAAGCATCTCTTAAAATGGAATGGTTGAACTTGAATAGACATTTTTATTTGAATGGGGGTGTTTTTAAGTCACTTCTCTTCAACAACTTAGGGAAAAAACTTGTGCCACTGTACAGTATCAGCAGAGGTTCCCAGCCCTTCTCTAGGAAAAGCTATTGTAGGTAATAGATGCTGCTTCTGAATTAAGATATATTTGGCTATGTGCTGCCCTCGACTGTGCCAGTGGAATTTCCAATGCATCAAAGTCCATGAAATGGCTGATTTTCCAGTGGTATAATTGAGGACAGATTTTGTCTTACTGTTAGTGGAGTACATAGGCAGTGTAAGAAAAACATGAAGTCTTTTGATATGCTTATAACCTCTAGTAAAAGTATGTGGAGTGATCTGGCAGAATGAAGCTCTTCTGCAGGTTATTTCTGCACTCTTAGTTATGAGATCACTGTCCAGCAGATTCTTTAATTCATTATGCCATGTGCTACACTATTACATTTCATATTGTAGCCCTGGGATTGTGTGTCCTCTTAACCTTTAGAGTGGTTGCAATTTTTTCCCAGCGAGGATGCACTGAAAAGCTGTAGAGACTAATAATTAAATGAAAAGATCTCCTGACAGATTTTGGGTTTTCACATTTCATATTGTAGCCCTGGGATTGTGTGTCCCCTTAACCTTTAGAGTGGTTTTAATCTAGGAATTTTTTCCCAGCAAGGTTGTACTGAAAATCTGTAGAGACTAATAATTAAATTAAAAGATCTCCTGACAGGTTTTGGTTTTTCTGGGTTTTTCGGGTTGTTAGCTGTTTTGTTTTTTTTTTTCCCTTAGTTTTATTTTGTGTTTTTCGGGTTTTTTAAAAATTTGTTTGTTTGTTTTTTAGGGGGAATTTTATGTTAAATAATTAAAACATTTTTGGCTCTTTATATCATGTTGATTTTGGTTGTTTTTTTTTTTTTCCCCCTTAGTTTTATTTTGTGGTTTTGTGGTTTTTTTGGGTTTTAAAATTTTGTTTGTTTGTTTTTTAGGCGGAATTTTATGTTGAGTAATTCAAACATTTTTGGCTCTTTATATCATGTTGACATTTTAAATTTACAGACATTTAGGAAATTTATGGAAACATATAAAATTGCTTTTGGTGTTCTTAGCAGAAAAATTCATCACTGAATATTACTCTTTTGTCTATTAAAATAACAATAATTCTCTCAGGATTTATATAGGAATGTTTTGGTTCAATCTTAAAGACAGACTCTCTCTCAAGCAGAGTTCTTGTGCTGGATCTGTACTTTGTAGTCCACAGCAGGGCCACGGTAGTCAAATCCATTCTGGTAATACAAAATAATGGCAGGAAGAAATCACCTGAATACACAAACAATTGCTCAAGTCAGCCCTGAAAACCATGGAGTGTGTGGAGAACCTTTCTTACCTGTGAACCACTTCTGGAAGTGCTCTCTCCTTTTGTGTTGGTGCTATGATTCTGTGGCTCTTTGCCAAAAGTTTTACAGACTGGGGAATGCTGCCCCCCTTTCTTTCACTTTCATGTTGGTACTGCAAATTTCCATCAAGTGTTTTGATGTGCACTGAAATACTAACAGGGCTGATATTAAAGTACCCTTAGTACCTGGTTGAACATCACTGGTATCAAGTGGGAATCAATTTAGCAGAGACATTGTTTCAAGCTTTATGATGGATTGTCTATTTGTCTGTAAACCTTGCTTCTTGTTTTTAATCTTTGCATCTGAAGGAGACAGATGTGTTTCAAAATTCTGAATAAATCTGTAAGGCTCTTTCACTGTCACTATACTTCTATAAATGCTGACCTTTACATATACTTATTTCAGAGTTTGGTGGGCAAACCACAAACTGTCCTCAATTTGGGTTTGTTTCATTTTATTGGCAAAGTACAAGCTGGAGACACCTGAGATCTGGTGGAAAGAAAACAAGTGAAAACTTTCCCATGTGAACTCTTGCATTCATCCTCTGGTCTCAGCAGGAAATGGGACAGCAGGAGTTTCCTTCACGGCATCAGGTTTTCTGGCGAGGAAATTTTCAACAATTTCCTAACAATTTAGAAGCTCAGTGAAGTATATTATTAAGTGGAGATAATGGCTTCTGCAACTATATTAGGAAAAGTTTGGATTTGTTTCCTTTCAAATGCATATCTGTTTGTTGTTCTAAACAAATATGTCAAATATTATTCTTGCTGTCACTGGTCCATTATCTCAATTTATAACAATTTCTTTCTGTCTTTTCTTGTGTGGAGTTTTTGTTTGTTTGTTTGGTCTGGTTTTTCTTTTGGTTGATTGGTTTTAATAGATTTTTCAGGCTAGAAAATTGATTAAAGTTTACTTGTAACTCATCCTAAACAATTTGTGACAGAAAACTTTTTGCCCAAGTTACCTCCCAAGTACATGTATTTCCATAAGAATTACACACAATTCATCAATCCTTGGGAATTATTTTCATTAATATGGTTCCTGCAAAATAGGACTGTGATGAAATAGGATTTGACACTATAAAGGCATACAGATACGCCTAGATCTATGTAGAGATATATTAGAGATGCTTTCAGAGTCTGGGTTGTCATTTTCAGGACAGATCAGTGTCCTCATGCCTTTAGAGTAAGAAACCCAAAAAGCTTATTTGACACAAAATACTTGGAATTCATAGGATATTTAAAAAAAACCCCAACGAACTAACATGGGCAGGGGTCTCACCATTTCAGAATAAAAACTTCATGAAACATTTTGGACTTTATTGATTAAGACCATTGTATAGTAACATGAACCAGACCATGACATGAGTAACAAAGTGATTTGATTTCTGTCCTGGAAAAGGCTATAAAATATTGTTCAACTTTATCTGTGATAATTTAATTTTAGGAGTTCTTAAAACTGAACTATTTCTATGTCTAGATGGTACCCAGACAAAAGGAACCAATTCCATCTAGCATTTCAGAGAATGAAGTAACAAGTGAAATAATAAGATCTAAAGGATTGACTTGGAGTGAGTGCTGCTTAGAAAGGAGAATATTAGTGATTTGAATTAATCTGAATAGTTTAACATTGTGCAAATCAACTCTGAGATGCAGAGCAATAGCAGTTGTATATTGAAAATGGGTAGGAAAGAACCAATTTTCAATGAGAAATCAGTAAGATTCCCAACTTGAAAAATATTTTTTTTTCTGGAAGTTCTTTACAGTGTCTACAAACCGTAAATATCTACAAGTCTGCAAAGCCTTTTTGTCTATTTGGCAAGAAGCTGGTAGTTTCTGCTCTATGCCAGCCTTTATGCCATAATTTCAGCATTTTTAAAAGTTTTTATCAAACTCTTTCACTTTTCTAAGACACAATCTTTGTATTTGAATGCTATGGACCCCTCAGGAAATATGTGATGGAGGGAGCTGGTGCTGTTCAGTTACTCAGCTGAGCAGGAAACCTTTCCTACAGGGACTATTTTATATCTTAAATCAAACTAAATTCTTAAACAGATATACACATGTTGCACAATGTCTATGTGGTAATTAACAGTATCTGAGAAAGATTATTGATAGCAAAAATAATATTTGGCACCATTTAATTCTATACTTTAAAATAGTTTTTGCAAGTTATATTTCCCTGTGTTTATGTGAAAACACAAAATATCTTCATTTTCAGAGGGTTTGACATACTTTTTATGTTCAAAAAACTTAACTTTAGCTCAGTTATCTCAGTAGGTATCTCAACATCTGCCCCTCTCTTTCCTTCTGTCAGTTCCACCCCCTGTCCCCAATTTCAGATGTAGTTTCTCTGAACAGGTCTTTATCTGCAGCAAGCATGTTCAGTCTGTAAGGATAACACTGACAGTCCTGTCTCTTCCTGGCTGGGCTTTCACTGAGGACATTATGTGCACTGCAAACTGACATGGGGTGTTAGGATATTTAGTGCACACAGAATTAGATTCCTAAAGTCTGAATATGTGCATACTCTGTCTTTTCAACAGTTTGCAACTCAGTCAAAAAAGGAGACTGATTTTTCTGAGGGAAAACAGGCTGGACTACTTAACAGCTGCTCTCAGGCAAAAATTCATAACCCTGCTTATAAATGGTTAAATAGTGAAACATTGAAACTACTCTTTGTCAAAATGTCAAGTTTGAGATTTAACGTTATAAAAATGTACTTTCCCCAGTCCAATTTTTTAATGTCCATTCTCACTGTGTTTTCCTCAAAAGCTTGTGGCAGCCACCCACCATAAAGAATAGCATCTCAAGTAGTTACATGTTAGGAAAGCTTTTATAAAGGCAAATGAAAATGGCTTCTTTCAGAGGGAAAAGATGATCTTTCTGAAAGGAGACCAGATGAACAACCTGCTTCTGAAAAAAGAAAAGACCTAGTACAATACAAGGAGTGCTTAATAACTATTTGCATCATTAGCAGTTAGAACTCAAATAGCCTAATCAGGATTTATGTATATATTGCTGCAAATATTCGTTAACATGAGTAGATGGTTCAGAAAAAAAACCCCAAAAAACCCACTGTGCTAAGGGAACAATAAATAAATCATGTCAGAGTATGATTTTTCATCTTGAATTCATAAAAATGCTGTATTATTAATAAAAATCTTTACTGAACTGGCATACAAAGCAGAGCATAAGCTGTTCTGTATCTATCAGGACCATAATTACTCTGCTAGGCAATACAGGGGTTAACTGTTTGTTGTTCTCATTAACAGTTGCAGAAGGAAATGGTCCTTCACTAATTGGCAAATGTTGGCTTAACAAAACAAGGCTGGCCTGGGACACTAAACAGCACACGTTAAGTAATCAGAGAAATTAAGAGAAAATGTATATATGATGGCAATACAGATGTTACTCCTTTCAAATCAAGAGGAAACAACTCAAAGTGATGGAAAGGGTTGAATCTAAATTTCCTGGGGTTCATCCCTAATTCTGGTGACTTCTGAGCATTTTCAGAGAGAATGAGAGAAACTGAAAATAGTGCCTGTATTGTTTTAGTGAACGGCATTTTCCATTTAGTCATATGTAAGGATAAGGTTCTTTTTTATTCCCTAAATGTAAGGAAGTGAAAGGAAAAATGTAAGTTTGATTGGGTGTCAACAAATCTCTTTCTCAAATAGAATGTAAAATAAAGTATAGTTAGTGCATTCACCTCAGACATATGAAATGGAATTTGTGTTGCATTGTATCTGGTCCAATACTTACAGGCAAGGATTTGGGTATTGAAAACAGTGGCACAGTACAGTTAATAGCTTGATGTTATCAAAAAGAATGTATTGGGTTCCAATGTTTTTAAAACCTTTGCTTCTAAAGTTGTTTTTTGCTACAGAAATGGCATAGTATTAACTGCCAGAAACATAATAGATCATCTAGGAGACCACAAAATCTTCTGAGATTCTTGTAAAAATATGTATTACAGTAAGATGTTAAAGTTCAGATGGAAAAGTGTGATATAATTTGGTATAAATGTTCAGGCAGATAATACAGAATAATTTAAAAGATCAGGAGTTGTCTCTCAAGAAAAGAATATGGTATGTGATGTAAGATTAGTAATATTAAACATGTACTAATATGATGCAAGATGAAGTACAAACATCTGTATGACATAATGCATCAGAAACATTTTGGTTCTGGTAATTTCTTAGGTTGATTTAGGTGAAATTGAACAAGAGAAATCAGTTGATGTTGACTGCTTGGTTATTACCCCACAAACTATGTATCTCCCCACAGACCTGAATTTAACAGCCAGCAGAGTTCACTGTGTGGTATTTCTCTGTCAGACACATGCCCTGCTGACACTGCAGACGAGGTGAAACCCTCAGCTGTGTGAGCGTCAAGGCTCATGTTTATTCCAGCTGGCTGCAAATGGTAGAAGGAAAATATTACTGCTGCTAGTATTCTTGGGACATTGCATAGCATGCTTTCTGAGAGGAAACACAGGCAGGGGCTATTTCACCTCAGTTTTCTCAGAGGAATTGTAAATTACACTCATGAGATACTCAGTAACACACACAAGATCAGCTGTTTATCAGCCTGTTTCAGAAGGGTTAGTGTAATGGATTCTACAGAAATTTTCACTCCTTGTAATTTAAAATATGGCTCCAGGAGCACCAATATATGAGATTAAGTGCAGCAGACTTTAAAGAAGAAAGGGGTTTTACCAGCCAGCAGAGGAGGAAAGGGCAGAACCTTTTCCCTTTAAATTGCGAGGTTTAGCTAGATTAGCGAATTACATTTCTACCAGCAATCTGGCCAGGAATTGCTGGAATAGGAAGTAAAGAAGATGGGGATAGCGAGATAGAAGGGAGGAGATCCTTCCTCTTGCTTCATCTATGCAGAAGTTGAGAGAGTTTCAGTATGAACCTCAGTCTTTCATGACTTTGGCTTCCTCATTTGAGATTGTTTGGAAATTTTTTCCCTGTTACTTCTCAGTCTTGCGCAGCCAGAATAAGAATGAAGTCTGACGCTTTTCTGTCTTGCATGTATCAACCTTTCCTTTTAAAAAATTGTAATTATAATCATCAGTTTTTATTATGACTGAGAAGAGAATATCCCTTGTCATTGTATTGATTGTTGTCATTTTCACCCCTAGGTAAGATATTTGGTAAGTGTAAAATTTCAGGCAGGCAGGCATTCCTGAAAAGGGTTTCAGCCCTCTTCTTAATGGTGGCTGGGAGTGATTTTAGAAAGCAGGCAACAACAGAGATGAGAATATACTGAGCTCCTACAGCCATGAGAAAGGCATTGATTTTCAACCTCATCAGTGCCTCATGCTATGAGAGAAAAGCAGAGTACAAACAACCATCTGGCATCAAATTAAAAGATGGTTGTGCTGGTAGTACTTGCTTGGAATAATCAAATGAAAATTATGGTTTTCTAAAGTCTAGTTCAATACACTACTGTAGTCTCAGGCAAGTCAGCAAATATGTAGATTAATTCAGCCTCACTTCTTGCTTTTTTTTTATTCCTTGCCTACTTTCAGACAGATTGTATTTATTGCATAGGCCAGCAGTACTCCAATCTACAGCAGGTTCATTCCTTAAATGTCAGTTGATTTCATGAGCTCACATTTAACAAAAGAAGATGCAGAGTAAGGGAGTCTCAGGTATTTATGTGTAACCCAAACTGGATATATAATACCTTTCAAAGTACTGGGTTGATATAAAAGGGAAAAATAATAAATGAGGATACTGATTAGCTCTTGCTCCAGATTCTGGGAAAGAAAAAGAACAGGAGATGTTAGCAGAACACACACAAAGCCATGTACACCTTAGTCTTACGTTAGCAGCATGCAAGGCTGTGAGACTCTGCAGGCAAACTGAAGAAATTCCAAAAGTATGTGTTGGCAGGCTTGGGAAAGGACAGATGCTTAGCAGACATGAATTCTGAAGACTTCCTTTATTTTTGTTGTCCCATCCAGAATGTAGTTATATAATTATGTGTTGAGCTGGCTTTTTTTGTTGTTCATGAATGCACTATATAAATGGTAAACCAAAAATTTGATAGTTTCTCTTGTGCAACAATCAAAAATCTCTCCCTTGTGTGATGCTGGGAGAACTGTTCTGTGCCATAAGATTTCAGTGGTGTTATTAAAAAGGACATTTGTCTGAGTCTCTGAGTTCCATTATGGGAGCAAGCCTTATCTTTCTATCTATTTGTAACATTAGACAGAAAATCACTTTTCTTCTGATATGATGATGTGTCCAAGACAACTTTCTGCTGCAGCCGAAGTCATGACAAAGCACGTGCTGCCTGCAGGGTAGAATTTTCATTAATGTCTTAGAGCAGCACTGTCTTCTGGAAAGATTCTGTGTTTCAGATCTTGCTTAATATGGATGCTTTAATACAGACCTACTTTCAATGAAAGGGCTGCCTCAGGAGCAGTATGCCTACTGTTACAAAGATTTAGTGGGCATTTTCTGGCAAAACCCCTTTTTTGGTCTGTTTTTTTTTAAAATAATTTTAGGTATGACTTCAGGGAAAACAATTCAAATTTTTTCACATGAATATTAGTTATCATTATAAATTATTACTTAATGATTGGAAAAGGTGATGAAAAAGAATACAGATATATATAAAGATTTTTGTAAACCTGGTGAAATTCCACAAGACAAATTTCAGCATTGAGAGAAGATTATTTTTATCATTTGTATTTTTTCTGTTTTGATGAAATCTAACTCAAGGATAGGATTTTTATAATTACCATTGATGCCGAGATAAAATTTTAATTGTTCCTTTAAAAGTTGTCCTTTATCCTCTTCAAACGCCTAGTAGAACCAGTTAAAGGCTTCCTAATACAATAGTATTTAACACAAGCAGTGAAATAAGTAGGTGAAGTGTCTTAGATATTTTTTTTAGTATTAGAAAATGGAAAGGACTATTATCATCACATTACCATAATATAACTTCCATGATAAGCTACAGAGTTTTTAGAAAGGTACCAAGTTAAACTGGAGTGTGCTTGTAATATGGGGAGTTCATTGAGCATGGAGCAAATAGGAATTTACACTAGTGCACTAAAAGGAAACTCCCAAAGATTTCTCCGGCTCCTGAGATTAAGTTGCATTTCTCCTCTTTGGGCACTGAGCAAGGAGAGCTCCACCCACACCGTGGTGGATGACTCCTCAGGCCTGGTACCATATGGTGACAGCACACAGCAGTGACAGGTCAGGCTTCAGCATTCCATGGTGGGGCAGAGGCAACGTGTCCTTTTCCAACTGCTTAGTACTGACTAGCTCATCCCTGAATTGCTGCTGTTCTGGGCTGTTTGCCCAGAAGTCTTCCCAAGAAAGACTAAACCCTGACAGCAAGAGAAATCGTCATCCATCTGCCTCTCTGTGGGGAGAGGAGAAAACTCAGCTGCAAAACTGTGCTCGTTGTAATTCTCTGCAGTGAGAACACACCTGTAAACATGACAAAATGGCAACGTCCCTGAAGTACAGCGGGAACATCTGTTGAATTCAGGTGGCTGATCATGCCAACCAGTGATGTGCACAAGGAGTGAGAAAGAGAAGAGTAGGAAAGACCAGTAATGTGCAGAGCAGAAGCTTGGTATCCATTTTGTCACAGTAGAATTATCATTTTTCTGCCACTATTGATAAACTGTTACCATGTCTAATAAACCTCAGCCGCTAAACTGATACAGTTTTTTTTGGTTTTTTTTAAGGGTAAGGAAGAGTGGCTTTGGATCTCTCTCACAATGATGTCATTGCTGGGGTAATTAGGTTTTCTGTTCTCGCACCAGAACTTCAGTTTTATATGTTTGCTTCCCCAGTTACTTGCTAGCTAAAAGGGGAAATTTTATCACTGAAAGCTTAGGAAGAACTAGCATGTAGATATAACTCTTGGGTAATATGATTTTCATTAATGTGATGTTTAGAATATAGGTAATGGAATGGTAACTCCAGTGAATTTTTGCTGAAAGGAGAGTGAAGAAGAAAACTGTCATGTCTGAAATTGTTGTAAAGGGATCAGAATCTCCTCATTTGAATCTGCTGCTATGTGTGTGTTGAGGAAAAAAAATAGATGTTTAATGTAGATTTTTTAAGAGAATATACTTAAAACTGCAGAATTATTTCAAATAATATTCCATTTTGAATACAGGTAACAACCAGTGAAACATAATTTTGCATTTGTTCTAGAGAGCATAAAGTATTGAAAGGAAATGACTGAATTAATACTGTAAACACTGAATTTATATCAAATGCATCATTGTTCTCTAGTCTACATAAGTAATTAAAACTGGAAAATAGGATTGCAAATAAACCTTTTGATATGACATCAACCAATCTACTGTAAACAAAGGATGACAGGCTGAACCATGCCTTTCACTAATCTGATTGTGAATGAGTTTTACAGGCACAATTGTACAGTGAAACTTACTTTTAAATAAATTATATTTTTTGTGCAATAGAATAGATTTTTTATGGAGGCATATTTTATATGCATCAATCAATGATGGCTTAAAGCAGTGACTCATAAAGCTGATTTTATATGAACATGTATTTTGCATATCATGTAGGAAGGACCAAAAAACCACCATATAAGGTAATATATGAAATTACATTAAGTATATCTCCTCTGTTTCATGTTAAAGATCTTTTAGTTAATATCACATTTTAGATTTAAAAGCATTGCATTTCTTCTAATCAGCAAGTGCTGAAATGAGAAAAATTCTTTAATGTTTTGAGTTGGGGCTTTCACAAATAATAGGTGGTGCCTTTATCTACTGCCCTTCCTTTTTGGAGTTACAAAGCAGCTTAACCAGCAGTGGAAGAATGCTACAACCCAGCTGTGTTTCTGTGGTGCAATTAGGAATTTTCTGCCCTGTACCTGCTGCTGGGGACTGAAAGGTATCCAGACTAGGTTTTCTCTTTGGGGGAGGTGGTAGTGTTCTGCATCTATATTTCAATACTTTTTGTGATCTTGGAATGATATATTGCTATACTCCACATTGCCCATGGGGTTATGGTTTCAACCTGAAATCTTGCCTTTCCTGGCTAGTGAGCAATTAAATTGGGATGTTCCTTGCATTTTAATACCTTTGGACCGATCCTGTCACTATTGAAGAGAACATCAAACTGGCACTTGTTTCAAAAATTGGTACCATGTTATGTAACGGATATAATTGCATTTCATATCATACTTAATGATTTTGTGCTTTCCGGAGTGCTCAAATATCAGGTTTTGGGTGTTTTTTTGATCTCTCCTGTTTAAATTTAGCATGTTTTGCCATTTAGTGAGGAAGAAGAGACTTAGCAGCATTATTAATGGACAAATTAAATGTCAATTAGCACTTACATTATAACAACACACTTTTAATCCACAACAGAAATTTGGTTCAGCATACTAATTCATGCTTACTTACTTCTATTTGTGATGTTAATATTTATCCACAAAATCAATAATGCATATGGAAAATTTTTAGGTTAAAATTCTGTAATTTTTGGAAGAGTCTAGGGTCTCTGTAAAATACATTCCTTGAAAATGTCATATTCTACAAGCATGGTCTCAACAGGATTTTTTATTTTATTGCCACAAACGCCATGGATTTCCTTGGGAAATAAATAAAACCAACAGTTCTTCAGCAGCCCCTCTTAGGTACATGCCATTTATATCTAACATATTTATTTTTAGTTTTAAATATCTTTGTAAACTTAAAATTTACCAATATTTCCATTTTAAAATTTACCAATATTTCAATTAAGGGAAAGTAGTAGCATTAATATCAGTATCTGAATTAAAGAAACAGAAAAAGTCAGTGTTTGTTATAATTAAATCAATTTTTAAAAAATAGAAAATAATCATGCACTATTTGTAAATTATTAGCCCTAAAGTTACTGCTCTTTTAAGCAGAAAACCTAGAGTTCTGAACACTGAATAGAAATTATGTATTAAAAAAGTTTCAAATGGTTTGCTGATGTTTAATAATTGAATTGCAAACTGGTGATTCTAATACTTGTGATTTTTCTTCCCCTGACTTGCTTCAAGTCTAAATTCCTTCCTGAAGCTGGAAAAATATCAGTTTCTTGCTTGTTCTTTGTTTTTTCACTTTAGCCATGTGTCGTGAATTCAGCAACAAAAAAATACAATTAGTTCAACTTAAATATCTCAATATACTTAATGGATAGCATAATGCTCACATTCTTATTTGTAAACATATGCATAATTGATAACTAAATGAGTATCCAACAAACATGTGTCTCTGTCAGTAAAGAAACTGGAACTGTGAAAAATAGTAAAAAAAATGAAGGGACTGCAATGTCTCTGAAATGCTGAGGTAGGGAAACAGCATGCATGGATCTGATGTGAAACATGAGTCAATGGGTAATTCCATGTTGAAGAACCTCAGAATATGCTTCAAAACTGGCCAGCTACAGATAACTCTGCAGGTCTCACACCTGAAACTGAGCAACCTGCCAGCATTTTAAATCAGCATACTGTGCCTCTTCCATTATTTATGCATGCTTTGGAATAAGCACTCCTAGAAAGAGAGACAAAGTGTAAAGCTCACTCACCTAGGCGAACAGATAATGCTGGCTTTCCTTATAAACACAATTGTCAGAGCTGCAGTTGTAGCAGAAACTTGCATATTGATTCTGGGAAGGCAGTGAACTGAAACAATTAAGAGATTAAATAAAAACAAAGCTAAAGTACTAGGAAAAAATACCCTCAATCTTTATTATGACTAATATATACAATAAGTCAAATCATGATTGCACAATACTTCTCTGTTATCAATAGCCAATAAGGACTGTGTTTGAAGAGTTAGGGGTCTGTAAAGATGCCATTAACTGGACAGACAAAATGCTGAGTGCCAAAGTCCCTCATTAAACACTTCAGGAATTTAATAATGATAATAATAATATTAAAAATATGTGTATGGATCCAATTCTTGGATTTACCCAGTGGGACAAAACTGACTTGGAATAACAGGAATACTTAATTCATCTGTTGTTTCTGTACATTTAGCTTGCAATTAGAAAAGCACCACTCTGGGACCTAGCAAAGGAAATGAGTTATGGGTGTACTAGAAGAGAGATATTTCTCATAACATTTTCTATATGGGATTTTGATCTAGAAATATGTGTCCAGAAATATGTTTTCTTTTTCTCACTAGCTTGGTAAAATTTTCACTTTCTTGGTATTTTGTTTAAATATATTTATATTTGGCTTGTTAATTTTTTTTTATCATGCAAAGACATTTTGAAACTCAATGTCTCTATTCTGGTATACCCAGAATATAGGTGGGTATTGTGCACCCAGCTTGAGTGACTTGACATGCAGATGTTTACCACAGCAAATTATCAGTCTGAGCAGCAAACATATCATAGTTACATCAGGATATAGTGTGTCATATTTAATTCAAGATCATTTTTCAATGTTTGAGATACAGTTGTTAGATTATTACAGTGTGTTATGAATGACAAGAAAGTCATGAATATTAATAAATATTGTGTCTAACACATTCTGTCACTTTGGCAAATACTTTTAAAGCTAGAAAAAGCTTTGTAATTTGATAATGGTAAAAAGACTGATCAAGAAATATATACAGTATGCATTAGGGACCTCCTGCTCTGGGAGTTAATTTTGTCTGGTTTGATGACTGTATCTTGATCTGTCTCCATTTTGAGTAAAACCAGTAATACCATAATTTCTTGCATCTTCATATTTCCAAGTAGTGGAATGGAATTAGTTATATTTCTTAAGCGGTCATGTAAAGGTAGTTAGCATTCATTGACATCTGGAAAAAATTGTATAGTTAGAAATTATATATAGAGAAGAGTGAAATTATTTAAGAGCTAAGCTTGTCACTAGGTAATTGACATGTATCTTTGTAATGATCCTTGCATATATTCTAGCAAATGAAAATGTTCCCTTCTTTATTTGGCATATTGTTTAAATTAATATTGCATCATAACTTGCAATTTTCATGTTGTGGTCAATGAATGGTATAATTTGTGAAGAGTACTTCTATTCAGTGTTAAAAAATACATTGGTCGATCTGCATTCTGCTGTTATTGATGATAATGATCACAACTGAAAATTGTGCAAGGAACATAGTGAAGAGAAAGGCCCTTGAAGAACATGTCAGCTTTTTTATGATAAAGGTAGCTAGATTTATTTCTGTAATAACAAATAAGTGAAAGAAACACACAGATAATGTACATGTTAATTCCCTTCATTCAAGAAATATTTGACTGCAAGTTGTTCTTTCAACACTGTTCATATTTTGGGAGCACTCAGACAATGAAACCAACCACATTTCCAGTAGAGAAGACAGAAGATGGCTTTTAGGTTTTCAGACTTAAGGTCAAGTGCTTCAATAATGTGAGTGGCTGGTATGTATTCTAAGAGGTTGTTAAGAGGTGGTTTGCTTTTCACAAAGTGAGAAAAGGAGGAAGGGCTGAATACAAATCGACCCTTCTTTCATCTGCTGTGAATTGTTTTACAGATAGAAATGACAGTTTTTATTTTCCCTGAGGGTTCTTATGTTCACTAGGAACCTGAACCTGTAAATCTTTAACATCTGAAGTGTTTCCTTTGTAATTTTTTTTGTTTCTCCCAGCCAAATACAACACTATTTATTTAGCATTTTAAATTGTATCTTACTGTTTTTGGAAAACCACCTTATTTCCTTCTGATTTTTTTTTTCTGTGTGTCAGCATTTGTCCTGGAATTTCCAAATACAACACTATTTATTTAGCATTTTAAATTGTATCTTACTGTTTTCGGAAAACCACCTTACTTCCTTCTGATTTTTTTTCTGTGTATCAACATTTGTCCTGGAATTTTAAAAAGGTGGCCTCTTCTGCTTTAATAAGTCTATTTACATTTGTGTAAAAAATACTGAACATAGCTAAAATATTCCTTTCAATTCCTTTTTTAAATTGTATCTTACTGTTTTTGGAAAACCACCTTATTTCCTTCTGATTTTTTTTTTCTGTGTGTCAGCATTTGTCCTGGAATTTCAAAAAGGTGGCCTCTTCTGCTTTAATAAGTGTATTTACATTTGTGTAAAAAATACTCAACATAGCTAAAATATTCCTTTCAATTCCCCAGGCACATTATTCTGCTTCTGCTTTGGGATAGTATAAATATAGTGTGTAGTGAACTAACTGAAGGTACTGTATTAATTGAAAATGATCCTGTAGAAAATATATGTATTTTCTGTCCACAGTCAAATAAGGGGAATGGTATTTCCTATCACTGTATTGAATTTCTTCAAAGGGTCATACTTGAATTTAAACCTTACCATAAAACTATAGAATCCACACCTTCTTAGTTACATATAAAAAAACTTCACATATAACAAGTCCTAACTGAATATGTACATGGCTTTAAAAAAAAAAACCTGGAAGACTGTAATTCTTATTAGATATCAGAGGCTTTTATTTTCTTTGCAGACCAAAGTTTTCTTTTGTACTTGTAATTGTATTATTCTGAAAAGGATGATTTTTCTTTTAGGAGAGAAATACCACCCCCCAAATTTGCAGTGGTTTTCCCCAGAAATCTTTGGGTTTCTTATTATTACACCCTTCCTTTAAAATACTTACCCATTGTTTCTTGTAAGGAAAAGTTCTTTTCAGTATTAAGCTTTATTTTACTGTCATTTGACTGAAATAGTTTTATTTTATAAATAAAGACCTATTTAAATGAGTTCAATGTTTCTCATAAGCCTCACTGAGCAGTGGATGAAGTTAAAAAATCATTCTGCTCATTTTTTTTCCTTCTGGTTGTTTTTCTCCTCAGTTCTCCAGGTTAGTTTGTGAAACAGCTGCAAAACTTCATCTTGGAGCTAGAAACAGTTTAATAGAAAAAAAAAAAGACCCACAAAAGGCAGGATCTGCCTTAGACAATGCTTGGCTTTATCTTTTATATAATCTCTGGCTGAGATTCACAGAATAGCTCAGACCAGTCAAAAAATAAGGCTGATGAACTCCTGTATTGCTTGTGTGGATACTGGAATGACACATCAAAATTAAGAACTATTTCAGGGAGCTGATTGGGCTGAAAACCGTCCCTACCAAAAGCTTGCTACACAAGCATGCGGGTGAGAGAGAAGGCAAGAGCTTGCTAAACAGCACGTCTTTATAAATTCCACAAATAACAAGGGGACAAACCTGAAAACCACTAGTTTGCTTTAAAGACAAGAAGCCCTAGAATTTTAAGAAGTGGCCACACACATTTTGTGTTTGGACATGATTATGGGAAGGAAAACCATGGCTTTTTATATCAATATCAGAACTTTCACTGACCTTAAGCAAAACATTTTCATTTCAAATTATTTATTCTTCCATCAAGGCTCCTCCTAACTGGGAGTTTAGCAAGGAACACATGCAGAACTTTAAATTTGTTTCTAAGCTCAGCAATATGGTAAAAAAACCTGACCGTTAATCATATGAAAAATTCTTCCGGTTCATACAAATTTTACAGGATTACTTGAAAATTTACTCCTTTACTGTCAAAACCCTACATTTCTTTTTCAAATTTTATCATAGGGAATTAAAATATCCTGACAATTTTGTTAATATTATGAACTTCTAGTGCCAAGAGTATATAATTTTGTAATATATTTATATATTTATTATATGGAGAACTGCCAAAGCTAAAAGAGATTTAGAAAAAAATAATAGCCTAATGCTCATTGGCATGTCTGTCAGTAGACTGATAGGGTATGTAATTATGAGTACCTGTGAATGGGATTTAAGACACAGTAGAAGCCAGTTTCCCTTTAATCATGTTGTTCTTGATGCCCATGGAAGTCAGGCACCCAGATGGGCACAGGTGATTTTAACTGAGGAAGTTTCAGCATTAAGAGCTGGGTGCATCTGTGAAATACAGAGTGATATAAGTTATGCAGGCAGTAAATTTGTTTGCATAAAGTACTCTTTGACAGGAAAAAAATCATGGGCAACATAAAACTGAATACATTTTTATAAAACCTTTTCTTACTTTATACCTTCCTGCTATTTTTATCCTTCCAAAGGATCACAATTCTATTTCTTAGAGAATAATTTCCACCTAGCTGTCCTTGTTGCCACATTAAAACCTCTTATCATAAAAGCATTCCTTGCTTAGTGGGTTACTTAAATATCATTCATTGACTAATTGCCAGAAGGGGAAAACATAATAGCAGCAAACCTCCATGGCTATGTTAACCTTTAATGAAAATAGTTTATTGATGGAGGAACTGATTACATGTGGAAAGTCAGAAATCCAATGGCTTGTTCATTAGTAATCTTCCACACTTTTGTCTGCAAAGTCAGGAAAGAAGAGTCTGAAGTAAATCTGTAGATAAATGTAATCAGTTTGCAATTGTCTTACTGGTTGACTTTTGATAATACAGTATTTGCTTTATTTATGTCCAAAACTATGATATGTTTTTCTCTGATGAATCAGAAGAGACTTGCAAATGAAGGAAATAATGTACATACTGAAAACAGTGCTGCAGAATCTCTTCTAGGACTGTAATAGATCAGTACCCTTTAAAAATCAGGGTAAGAAAGAAAGGGAATTTGAAACCTAAAATAGATCAGAAGTTTTATCTACTTTAGGAATTGCCCTCACTTACCTCTGCTTTGGTTCATGTCTTGGGGCACTTGAGTTGTATTCCTTTCTGAAGAAAGTAGACTAGGAGGTTTGCTCCAGGGCCTCACAAGTACTCACCTGTGAGTGAGTATTCAGTCAGTCAGATTAATTCTACTCCCAAGTAAAGATTCCTCAAAATACATATATGGATAATAGGTCCCCAACAACAACTTGTTCTGTTCTATAAATGCATTCAGACTATGCTGCTTACAAAGAAATAGATCCTGTGCAGTAACAATATATTATACAATATTGAGATAACACTTGCTCATGGCCTAGATTTATGCCCACAAAAAAGTGCATTGATTCATTGTCTAGCTGGGCTACCTTTACTGCAATCGTAATTTTTTTATTGTGTGATAGATTTGCATTGTATGTTGCTGTTTGGGTGAGTGGTCCTAGAAATCCTTGCTGCACTGAGATCATTATGGGTAAAGATAGGTTGAAAGGCAATTCAAATAAACTTTGGAGGAAACAAGACTGTACCAGTCTCTTTCCATTCTGATATTTCAATCTCATCAACAAATTTCTAAATTCATTCAACTGTGCAAAATGGGAATTTCCAAGGCACAAGAGTATTGAGTTCTAGAAAACGATCAGATGATGTAACACTGACATTTTATTTTGGGGACCAATTCTGCAGAATTTCATTCACTCTGTAAGTTTGTCAGTCTGAGAAAAATAGTTTCTCATATAGGAACAGAATGATATATCATAGAAGACGTTTAATGTGAATTCCTTCTTTGCTCAGTGTAACTCTTACCTGAACTTCTAAATACTTGAGAGGTTATCTACTTGCTTGGCAGCTTTTTCACTCTAGTAGATGGACATGCAGGCACAATAATGTTAACACGTACAGTTATTCAGAAATCTTTAAGGGGATACTAGAATTGTGTGTCTTGGAAATTGTCCTTCCTTGTTCCCATAAACTGGATATATGTATGCCTCCAAAAAGAAAGGAAATACATGAAGAAAAAGGATACATTGAAAATAGACTCTGCCTCAGACAGATTTATTGGATGGAATTACATTCACAAGCAGAACAAATAGGTTAATTTATTTTTATCCGTAAGTCAGCTAACTGCATGTGAAGTAGGTAATCTAAATTGAAAGAGACAAAAAATAGTGTTAATTAGATTTTTAAAGGCTATCTCACACCAGCTGAACTTCTAAACAGAGTTTGTTAAACTTTGAAGCAATACTTGTGCTTTGAGGTTTACGAACAATTAGACTGCCAGATATACAACTAGTGAGATGAAATGTACTCTATTAATGATCATATCAGTTGGTAATTCATAGTTATATACAGTTCTATTTTTGCCTAATATTTGTAGCCATAAAATTAACTCATAGGTTAAGGAATTAAAATAACAGGGAGCTGACATAGTAAAGTTAGTCCAAACTCAGGAGTTCAAACATTTCTTGGTTAGTTTTCGTTGACAATTATTAACTATGAGATTTTGAGAGATACAGTATCAATATTTTTTTGAAGGACAAGTTGATTATATATTGATATTTTGTCTCTGAAGTAATTTTTTACTTTCTGTATGATGCAAAAGGCAATTGAATGCTTTTGAATAACTAATTTTAGAATTAAGCAGTCAGCTTCACCTTTTTATCTCTTTTAAGAAGATGAAGTTTTCTTCTTAGAATCATGGCCTTCTTACAGTTCAGTGCTACAATTATTTGCTGGTCTCTAAGGCTTCGAAATTGTGATGTTACAGCAGAAACATAGGGCTTTTTTTGGCATTCTATGTAGGGTTTTTGCATGTGACTGCAAGGCATGCATACACACACACACACATACACACACACACACATAAAAAATATCTGAGTGTGGTAGGAAAAGAGAAAGAATGTGTGTGAGAGAGTGGGTAAGACAGCTTCACTTTCCTATGTGACTGAAGTGAGGGTAATTATATCTGTCCTTTTGTGCTGAATAGATTCAAGATCTATGGTGTCAGTTTTGGAAATGCTTTTTTTTTTTCCTTTCCTCTTTTCTTCTACTTCTCTCTTTCTCTATCTTGCTACATGCAAACCCCATATATACACAAACTACCTAAACAGATTGTCATGGAATCTTGCATTTAAATGTTTTGCCAAAATAAAATTTGAAATTAGAAGCTCTATTTAGGGCATCAGGGCAAAGAATAAAAGATTGTTAATCCCGGCCTGAGTAGGGGAGGGGTGGATGGTTTCTTCTGGCAACAGTCAGAAGAAATAAATTCCACATAGAATGGAACTAATCTGAAAAAAATCTGAAATTATTTAAGTAACATTAGTTTCAATTGTACTATCCTGTTCTTAAAATATAAGTTATATATACATTCATAAGTCTGCCCTTTTGTTGTTGTTGTTGGATTGTTGCATGGCATAGGGATGTAATTGGATTTTTTCCCTCTACCTTGTCTATTTCTCCCTTCTGGAAGAGCTGATATTCATTATCCTGTTACTCACTGAAAATGAAAAAAAAAAACCAAACTTCACAATACTCTGGAGGAGCTGATATTCATTATCCTGTTACTCACTGAAAATGAAAAAAAACCCAAACTTCACAATAATGCTGTTTTCTGAGACAAATGTTATGTTTTCTGTTACCCAGTGCTGTGCAAAGAATGTGTCTAAAGCATCTAGCCTTTGCCTTGGACTTGGTTTTAGAGTGTTCTGCTAGAAAGGTATTGCAGGGACAAAGGTCTCACTCATTGCATTATAAAGATGCTACCAACTCAGCTACCCTTAAAATCATTGAGGGTGTACAATTTGTCTCAGTTTTGCATCACTTGATTGAAGAGTTCATTGAAAAAAGTTCAGTAAGGATGAAGGCAATATTTTCTGGTTATGGAGTGCTCTCTAAGAGGTTGTGTTTGGGGATGATTGAATTACTGGATTTTTTCCTAATGCTGGGGTCTGTACCTCTTTCTTGCATGTAAAGTACTAAAACTGAGCTTGGGGTTTTTATGTATTTATTACTATTTCCACAGAATATGTAGAAACAATAATTTTTAAGCAATAAAGGTATTGCAAAACACTGTTACAAGTACTGCGAAATTCAGAAACTGTCAAAATGAAAAATTATTGACATTAGACTCCAATACAAACATAAAATAACATCCCTATATTTAAATTTACAATGGCTTATGAAAACTGCAAACTATATAAATGTGATTGTTGTACTTTCCATGAACTCCATTAACTGCTTCCATGAAGATAATTGAAATAGTTTTCTCCTAATGAAAAGGTGAAAAAAATGATTCCACAAATGTCTAGAAAGATCTCATTTTTCAGAAAGATAACATGTTACGATGACTGGATGTTTTTATTTGAGCATTTTAAATGCTTTAATAAAATGCTTTCATTGGCAACATTTGCATTTTTCTTTGCATTCATTTGCCTCATTTTTTTCTTTTATTTTGGCTTTAGAAACAGAGTAGATTACATTTCTTTCAAATTTAGCTATCAAGAAATTTAATTGAGTAGTAGAAGCTTTGTACTCAAGCAATTCATAAATTAGATACTCCATCTAAAATGGGTGTGAAGAGTATAATTAGTTGTGTCAATAAGTGATATCAAGATTCTCTGAAAAATGCAGTGAGAATATCACAGAAGTAAACAGATTTTACTCCCCTCACTTGTCAGTTGAGTACCTTCATGAGTATTGACTAATTTAAACTAGTGTTTCTTTTACCCCTGAAAAAAGCAAAGTAAAACAAGCAATCATAAGATGAATTTAGCTGGTTATCCTTTTGACAGGTGATGCACTGAAAAAGTTGTGCACTTTGTGTACCTGAAGTACATTTTTCTATCCATCAAGTGCTCGCTGTCATGTGATGCTTACTTATCTGTGAATGAAAAATTTGTTACAGCAAATGTATTTCAGAATATGAATCTTTAAACTACAGTGCACATTGCTCAGGATGTGTCAGAGCTGAAACCATTCCAATCATAAAGCCCCATGGTACTTCTTATCTGTATTTGCTGAACATATTTAAGCAGGCTGCTAAAAAATAGCTTTGGGGAGATGGATTGTGTATGTTTTTCAGAACATAAAAAATAAACAAGAGTATAGCAGACATATACTGCACAGAAATCTACCTCCTTTTTCTGCCTTTTCTCATTACTATCAGAACCTGAGACTTGAACAGTCATTCCACTTTACAATTACTGACAATTTCTCAGAGAAATCAAAACTTAGAAGCATTTATTTTCTACCTCCTCCCTATTTACAAACAGATTGAATTTTTAAAAGCAATATAGAAGTTTGGGGTTTTTTTAAGAGTGAAAATTGCTTTTGCAAAATTATTTTTCTACAACAATGGAATGAGAATTATATAAACATTGCCTACAGGAAGGACTAGCAACAGAGAAGGTAAAATGCTCCTTTGAGATGGGCCATCATTGGAAGGGTGGTATATGGAAATGTTTCAGAAATTTGAAGTATGAATAATTTTCTGAAAATCAGATGTGGTGTACTGTATCTTAAAAATCCATAAATAACAGCAACTTTGTTCAGCGCATCTTCTTGTGAATTTATGTGTTTTTTAAATAAATAAATTTCTCTACAGAAAATAGCTTTCAAATATACAAGTTAACATGGATATAGCTGAAGGCAATATAAAGCTACCTGTGCTCCTGTTAAGACCCTTATCCCCAAACCATCCTTCTATTATAATAAGAAAACTAACTGTCCAAAAGAAAAAGGCTGCATTTGTCAATAATTAAACTAATATTGCACAGAACATTTAATTGTTTAAAGAAAGACCAGAAGGTTATTTTTGGAGAGAAGGGAGAAAAAGGGAGAAAAACTGGCTTTGTTTTAAATATTCCATCTATGAAGAAAGGGAAGGCTAATCTGAAAAGGCATAATGGAAAAAGTGGGTGCTGCAATTAAGTTTATTCAGGTGGAAATGGCATTTCCTGTAGTTCAAAACCAGAAGTAATGACTCCTCTACTCAGATTACCAAGGACAAAATAAATGAGGGGTTTTTTGCTTAGTCGTCACAGCAATGGAGCACTGTGTTACTACACAGTGCAGATCTGATCCTAAAAGGGCTTATGCAAAAATTATACAAAACTGCTCTTCTAAGGAGCAGAGAAGACACTTCTTCAGTACTACCCCAAGCCTTCTGTCCTTTGTTGATAAATTGTTCCTTTATCCTATGATTCAGAGTATGTGCCATGGTTTAGTTGAGGGCATGGGTTGGACTTGATGATCTTGAAGATCTCTCCCACCCTAGAGATTCTGTGTGATTCTGTGTGATTCTGTATGTGATTTACACATGAAAAGCATGCTGTGAATTTATCTTTAAGTTGGGGGCTCAAATTAACAAGACACTTGCTGTTTCAGACTGAATGCTGTGTTGAAGCAGGAATAAATGTTGTGTTATAGCCAATTTCAGGCACAGTGGGGTTGCTGCAGGGTGTAGGGATGAGACATTTTCTTTTGAGTTTCCTAGCTGGAAACTCAGACTCAGTGCAGAATTGTCTTCCTGCGACTGAGAGGTTGTGTAGGTGGGAAATTCTTCAATGAGTCTTCTGGCATGAGGTTATCAAAACTCTGGCAACACCTGAAATGTCCAGTCAGGGAGTCTGTTTCTTTATTCCATTGTCAACTTTACTCCTTCCATCACTCATAGATCTGTTGCCAGATTAAATTTAGCATACTTCCATCTGTTACCCTGAGATTTTTCCATGTATTATTCAAAATATGGATTAGGTATTTCACATGTCATTTGCTTCAAATATTTCAGTATTTTCTTTCATAATTTACCAAAGAAAAGCTAAATAATAAGAACCTATATGAGCAAGGCCCATGAGGAAAGAAAAAATAGGCAGTTAACAAACTCAGACTCACCATATATACTACAACATGAACACTGAACAAGCAAGTCTTTCAACCACAGCATGTATTCAAAGACCCTCACTCTAGTGAAATGCATATGTTTAACCCAATTCTTTTTGAAATGTATGTAGTCCAAATAGACATCTCTAAATTCCAAACTTCTCTAAACTGGAGTCTCACTTTCCTTCATGGCATACACAGAAGCAAAGTCCTAGCAGTCCTTCAAACAAGATTCTCATGTTGAAACCTGTTGCATTAATGTGAGCTCAGGTTTTTGCTGTTCCCTCTTCCTTCTTGTGCTGTTCAATCTTGGAACCAGAAGGAAAAAAAAAAAAAAGAAAAAAAAGAAAGGAGGTAGCATGATTTTCATTTTCTCAATACATTTATGTTAGATTCCTATTTCATAATGATTCTTACTTGATGTCATATGGATATACCCTTCTGTTTCCTTTGCATTAATAGGTGAAGAGTTCCTCACCCAGTCTAGAGAGTTTGACTATCTGGCCCTTGTTTTCATTGTGATATAAGCAAAAAGCATTATTTTGATTTCTTGTGATTCTATTGAACAAATGATGCTGTTTCACTCCTTCAGGTCCACATGCCTTCAGAGCCTTCTGTGATGCCAGAGAATGGCAGATCTGATTTTCATCAAAGGCAAGAAGGCAGTTATGCCGATGATTAATGATCCCCTGCTGCAGGAATACCGTCCGCTGGTGGATGCACTCCACTAACTAACTTCAGATTTCTCTGGCAGCATGATCTATAGCAAGTCAGCATTTGTATTCAGTATGCAACTCTCACTTTATATTCAGTCTAAAAGTAAAAGGTAGCTTGTTCATAGCCTTAGCCTTTAGTTCTATTATATGTTCAGAGAAATTAGAAGAATTTCCTTGCTTTGGGTAAAACAGAGGTTCTCTGTCCTTCTCATGACTTAGCTTTTACTCTGCACTGTACCATTTTATTTTTTACCACTTTGAATACAATTGTTTTGCTTTTGTTATCTAAGATCCTTGCTCTTTCTGCCTCCACTCTTCTACTATTTGCACTACCAAAAATATATGCAAACATGGTTTGAGACCTCAACTCAAGACTTTTAGCTTATTCTTATACTACATCCACTGCATTTCTGCTGCATTTTAATTGAGGAAGGTAAGATTTTTCTTTTCAGTCAGGAAACTGAAAATATAGTAAAGACAATAAAGAATAAAAACTACTTTGTCAAAAACTCCAATAATACTAATTTTAAATAGTCAGATCTGAACTACTCAACTAGTAGACTCTCTCTGCACATTTCCTCACTCTCTTTTTTTCTTAGTTTAGGAAATTTTTGAGTAATCATTGCATTCAAAATTTAGATAATAAATTCACCTGTTAAAAGACACTAAAATAAAACTTGCACAATTTCTGAAAAGGAGATTTTTTGGTTAAAGCATAAACCTAGATGGTTTCCTTCTGTAACTGGTTTGAACCTTGACTATGTCTGCCTGTCTGCTTCCTTTGACTATTTTATTGTTCTTGTCCTAAAACTGTAATACTTTAATATTCACAAATGATTCTAACAATTAAAACAAACCCATAGTTTATGTGGTTTTAAGGAACATGTAAGTTTCAACAAAGTTACTGTGAATATTTTTTCTTAGGTCTGAGGTGGAAAGGACAGTTCATATCATCACAGAAAAGGGAATGTGAGCAGGGTATGAAAACAGAATTGAGACTACCACAGTACAAGAATAGTCTTGGTATTCACCAGTGCTGGTTTTTTCTGGGGTAGAGTTAATTTTGTTTACAATATCTAGGGTGGGTGTATGTTTTGAATTGTGCTGAAAACAGAGTAAATAACATAGGGATGATTTCATTACTGCTGAGCAGCCTGTACACAGAGTCAGGGCCTTTTCTGCTTCTTGCGTTTGCCAGCAATGAGGCTGGGAGTGCACAAGAAATTGAGAGAGAAGGCAGCAGAGACAGCTGATCCCAATGGACTTAAGCAATATTCTATACCATATGGTATCATGCTCAGCATATAAAGCTGGAGGAAGAAGAAAGAAGGAAGGGGGAGCACACTCAGAGTGATGCTGTTCTCTCTTCCCAAGTCACTGTTAAGTGTGATGGAGCCCTGTGTGACTGGGGATGGCTGAACATCTGCCTGCCCATGGATTGATATTTTGCTTTGTTTGTGCATGCAGCTTTTACTGGATATATTAAGTTAATTCATCTTAGTTCATGAGTTTTCTCTCTCTTACCCTTCCAGTTGTCTCCCCTGTCCCATTAGAGGGGAGGGAATGAGAGGATGTCTGGTGCTTAATTTTCTGCTGGGGTTAAACCACAATATCACCTATATTGTGCAAGACACAAGTTTTAACCCTACAGCAACAGTTTTAGACAACATGACTTTATCAGGGATTTTCTATACCCTCTGAGCCTAGGCTGGGTTCATGGTTCTTTACTGCATAAGCCTTTCTTTGCAGCTCAAAAGACCCTGAGAAAATTTAAGAAAAAAGAATGATAGAGAGCACTGTGAAGTGAGAAAAAAAATTTCTCTCTGATCTCAAACTTCTTTACTTACACAATATTTATCTTTGTAATCTTTTTAAGGTGATCGTTAGCAGTGTCCAAAGAAGAGGAGAGTAGTTTTATTATTATCTTTTTATTCAGAAAATATAAAGTAGTGATGCAGGTAACAGTGAATTGTGTATTTCCCTAGGGGTGAATCAAACATGACATTGGGAAAATATTTCAGTAGAGAAATGGATGGATTTTATATTTTAGTCAGAGGTCTTATGCAGTAAGTGTGGAAAACCCCATGGCATAAAATGGACTTAAAGCAGCAAGAACACTGTTTTGAGAATGTATTTTAGGCAGGTGACAGGTTGAGAAAACAGAAGCTGGTGAGGACATGGTCATTATATACTAGTGGCAGGAGTTTCAGCAGTTATTACAAGCTGAAAGGCACACTGAAGAAGTTTGCGAGGAAAGACAATTTTCGGAGGCAGAAACAAATATGTTTACTGACCCTTGGCATGAAAATTGTGGTTTTCTTTATTTTTATATCTTAGAAGAAATAAGGCTGGTTTTTACTAAACTTGAATTGTGAATATTTTGTGATAACAAGTTTCTTCAGGCCTACTTCTTCAGGCTCTTTCCATTTCATGGTTTTTTTTTTTTTTCTTTCTGAACCTGGAATAGAAAAGACAGTAACAGCTGCCAATATAAGGTTCTAAACAATTGACATTTTAATATTTAACTCACATTCTAATGGGTTTGAATGATCCTGGCATGCTCAATTTGTGCTGAATCTTGTGACAGGAATTTTTTCATAATGACTGTTGGAATGAGATTAAAATGGCAGGAAAAATAGCAAGACTTTGCATCGTGAATTAAGTGAAATTAATATATGTACAGCTGCTCACCCATACACCACAATCTAGTAATTTTGCAGAAAGGTTTCCCTTATGGCATTTGCAGGATTCTCCCCCACAAAAAACATCCACTGGACATGGTGTTTTGTGAGTAGAGTTCAAATTCTTGTAACATTTATGCAGAATTCAGAAGTAACCAGGGGGCCTTGGGATCACCTTATTTGAGATGCCTTATTCATGAAAATTACAAATGGCTGTTTGGTCTAGGGCTTTTGAGAACGCTTTTAAAGAAGGCATAAAAATTAAAGAGATTCCTTTCAAAGGAAGGCATTCATGCTTAATGCTAAACAGACACTCCACATGCCAACAGTTGTAAGAATGCCAAAAATACAGGAATTGCACAGTACAAATGTCTGTGCATAAAAGAAAGAAATAAATTATAAGAAGATAAATATTCATTTTTGTCCTTGTGCTGTATGCAATAGGGAAAGAAGGAGGTGGAGCACAAGCATCATTGTTTTCCCAGGTGTGTGTCAGGTCTGCACAAGGACCAAAGTATTGAAGTTACAGCAAGTTGTTCAGACTACGGGCCTCACTTCTGGTTAACACAGTAGAGATGAGGGTGATTGGCATGCCTGGAGAGAGGTGGTCTCAAGTATAATTTTGAACTGTCAGCAAGGACTAAACTCTTCTTTCTCATCTTTAGCCTTAACATCTGTCACTAGACGGGAACAAGCTGACATATATGTAGCACTGCTTTCCTGCTAATGCAGCTGCAAGCTTTGCTGTGCCCCCTTTGCAGCTCATCCTTTTTTATCTTGTGCTTATACAAGCAATACTCAGCACCTCTGATGTGTAGGATTAAACCCTTAAAGCTGGCAGATTATATTTGTAAAACATAACTTCTGCAAAGCAGGGTGTTTGGTCTGTGGTAAGCTTATCCCACTGTCTTTAGTTAATTCACATGTATCCACACAGGAACTTTCAGATTAATATGTCTGTAGGGGTTATCTTTAGAGATACGAGCAAGCAGATCAACCTCATATCTTCTGTGTTTCAGCACAATTAATTGTGAGTGACAGTCAGAGTGAGAATTACAGTGCACATGCTGAACACTTCATCCAAAGCAGAAGAAAGCAAAAAGTAGCAAAGGACACAGGAGCAATTCCTAGCATGTTTGCTAAGCAATAGTGTCAAAGTTGAAATATCACTTCTGACCTCTCTACATTATTTGTATTATTATTATGTAACAATGGCAGACATGCCTGAAGTTCTTGAACTTCAAGTCCCTAGATAACTTTTTTTCAGTTATTGTATCTTTAAATTTAATATGGTTTTTTTGTTTTTGTTTTTTTTTGAGGAGTAGGGCTCCAGTCGGTTATATTGGGTGGCTGTACCAATGCAGGTTATTCCTAAGTAATATATTGTCTTGAGAAAGAAATAAAATAGAAAAAAAAAATAAAAACCCTTTCAGTCTGTAAAGCTTTACTTATGATGTGAATACAACCAGTCTTGTGTCCTGCCCAAACCGTAATGAAGCATTCTCAGGGCCTTTATGGTGTTTATTATCTGCATTTTATCTTCAAGTTAAATTGAGATAGAGCAGTGGTTTTTTTTAAACAAAAAATTTAAAATGGGGAATATCCTAGAAAGACTGTTTTAAAGATGAATTAAGTTGCACATGAATGGTAGGGGTATTTACTCAGTGATTTATATCTGACATGCTTCCTGAAGCTAATACTCAGCAGGTGTCTTGTTTGCATTTGAAAAAAAGACACAGTGTAAGGTCGTGTGTAAGTTCTGTGTCAACAGCAATTATTTATAACTAGGTTAGGGTGTTAAAAGTATGTAAGGAGACTTTCATATAGCTTTTAAGGAAAGTTATCTTAAAAAATCCAAATAGTCTGATTCATATGCATGCTAAATTCAAAAAAATATTAATTTACAAAAACATCAATTTTCTCTGTTTGAAATCTTGACATGAGAATGAAAATCCTGTTAACTATTGTGATTAATTAATTTAAGAAGAGTTGCAAACACTTCTAAATAATTTGTATATCACATACAGTAGAAAAAATTGTAAATATTTCAGTGTGTCTACTTTATTGTGTAGGGGAAACTGTTCTTTTTAGACTTTTTGCTTCTATGCCATTCCATTCCTAAACACATATGCAAAAAATGGCTGAGAGTTGTTTTACAGATGATCGCTGATACTCATGGTGAATTTCAGAGAAGTTTCCAGATCTATTTTTTTATCATTATACTTTTGTCTGGTTGGCATATGCATGCAAAAAGGCTTCTCATAAGCAATTAACTGCTGCTTCAGGACTGCAATTGCGTTTTAAAAAAATAGAATCTCTTACACGTTCCTTTTCAGGAAGTCCAAATTTATTTGCTCCCGGTTAGCATCTTTCACCAACACTTACTCTCCCTGCCCTTTCACAGTCTGTGTGGCAGAGTTGAGCTCTCCTCTGTCTTCCCACCTCAGCTGGATCAGAACTGATCTCTCATCTGTACATCCGCTCTCTTACACTGATCTCTTTTTCACCTCTCTGGTAGACATTTCTGCTCTTGAAGACTTTGCTCTCTAATTTCTCTCTGTATTTAGCTTAAAACTTACAGTCTCTGCAAATTATGTGTGGCCCAGAATGTTGTTATAAGAACATAATATACTCTGTAAATGCTTGTGCTGTATCAATCATCGTGTCATCATGAGTATTGTTTGATGTAATCTTCTCTTATTTTTCACTATTGTTCCCTGTACTTAGGTTTTCTATTAACTGATTTAGTTGTACTTTCATTTCCTTCTTTAATTATACTCATAAAAAAAAGGTGTACCAAAAAATATCCAAAATATTTTTGGATAGAAGAAAGAAGAGAAGAAAGCAGAGCTAATACTTGGGGAATTTTTTTATCATTTAAAATCTTTAAGATACTTAAAATCATCACCATGATATTAATTTTGAAATACTGATCTTCTTGTAATATTTTAGTTAGAGAGACTAGCAAAGCTGTCTGCAAAGAAAAAAAGTCATTAAAGAAACTCACTGAACATTATGTCATATTCATATTCCATGATACTTAATTCTGGAGATAGAAGGACACAGATGTCTCAATCAGTTATGTCTGCATTTCTTTATTTAAAAAAAAATAAATTCAAAGCAGCAGATGGGTGAGACCCACTGTTTTTGAAACAGAGTGAGCAAGAAGTGATGTATTGAAATGGTTTCTGGCTTGGTCTGACAGCAACTCTGTGATTTAATGTCTGATCCTGCATTCTGACCTCAAGCAAAACCCTCTTCATGCCAGTAGGAGTCTTATTTCTCTAGGAACTGCAGTATCTGATTCTTCACTATATGGTAAAATTCTGTGGTATTCTGGATCTATAAATGTTAACACTTAATATTTGTACATTTCAGAGCAGGTCTGTGCCTATATTTGCTGGAAAAGGTGACTGTTCAGAAAATCTGTATTTTTGCACTTGCTGTTATAAGGAAACAATAGATTTTTACAGTCTTCGGCTAAACAAATTCTGGAATGGGAAATTAAAGGGGAGAATAAATAAAAAAATAAATAAAACTCCACTTTATTGCACTATACAGGAGGCCCTGCTGCCTCCACCTGCATGGTCACATTCATGGCAATTTCAGAGGAAGATGCGAGATGTCTGCACTGACACACCATCTTTCTGCATTCTTCCTGCCTTCCATCGCTCATTGCAGCACTGCTGAACAAATTTTAGGATTCTTGCCTTCCATCTTTATCTCACCCATGTCTAGCTCTGAAATCTATATTAACATTTATCATGGTTCAAATTTGTTGTTTTTATGATAAAAAATGTTGGGGTGTCCCTAGGCACAAGATTAAAATTATAAAATATTTAGTTTATTAAAACTATCACCAGGAAAACAAGACAAAAACTGAAGACAAACAAAAAGGAGATATTGACACCTCATTCTTCTTATGATCAATATATGGAATTTTATGAATTTTCTTTATTTACTTTACAGTTTATAAGACAGCTGTGATATAATCTCAGTCTACATTCATTGCACGGCTGCACAAAAAGAATAAACCCTTCCCCATAGTTTTTATCTCTCTCTGGTAGGTAAATGGTCACAGCATGACTGAGATCCACAGTGATCTGCTCAAGGAACAAATTTAGATTACATTTAAAACATAAAAAACCCCAAAAAACCTACGTCATTTGGATTCTATTCCTTGGGTCAGGACCCATTTTCTTTCTACATTCTTTATTGCAATATTTTGGCTCAGAGATTCTGGATAAATCTGTTGACTTTGGGCTTGTAATTTGGCCCTCCTTACGCAGGCAGCTTACTCATATATGGTTGCATTCTTGATTTGACATCATTAAATTGTGAATGTTAAATAAATGTTTAGATGTTTGAGTGAAAACTTATTAGTTTAGCTCTTTTCTATGAGGCTAACTCACAGAAGAAAATCTCACAATGTCCTAGAATTACTGACTGTACTAAAAAAGTCCAAGGAAGGAGTGATATTCATGTCTTGGGACAGTCAGGGAGCCAAGAATCTTGTGTAGATTTTGTTACTATTATTGCATATTCCATCCTAAAGAAACTATAAAAACCCTAAAAGTACAGCAAAGGTTAAAGAAAAATATTTTTGTTTTATTTAATTCATCAGACTAACATTTATTTATCATGTTCTTTATTTCTGTCACAAATAAGAAGATAGAAATAAATATATTATGAAAGAAAATCAATTTTAAAATCAAACAATTTACATCAGGGATAGAAAACAGTCAGCAAATGGTGGATTGAAGACATATACTGTAATTACAGCATTATTGTCAATAATTATAAAAAATACAATAAATACAATGTTTTATGAAAGATACAAAATGAGGGATGCTCAAAAGGGCATATCTTAATTTCTTTGATCTTACTACCAATGTACTCACACACAGGCACACACAAACCCACAGACACATGCAGAGAAATCAACTTTTGCTTTGTTCTTGTATTGGAGACAAAATGGATTAAAAACCCTAGCAACTAAGGTGCTTTTCAGCTGCTTTAAAACTGCCAGAGGCCCTGCTAGCATGTAGTTTTGTACATGGATATTAATTCACCTTCCAGCCATCTTCCATACAGAGATTTACAAATAACAATGCTTCTGTCATCTGAGTGTGAGCTCTGATAAAACATATGTATGCAGTGATGATTAAAATGCTATTCCATTTTTGTTCTCGTATTTTTCAATTACTTTTTCAAGGCTGCAATTTAAAACTATGTGATGTCGAACAAAAGTTTTGCAAACTAAAAACCTTTTGCCTTCTTTCACACTTTCCTGAGAATATTTCTTCACATTCATTGCTTTCAAATAGTAAGTTGTATGAATTCACTGAAATAGGAAAGACTTTAGAAATAAAAATGCATATTACACACAATGTATGTGAAGATGTTTTAGAAGATGATTAGGTAAAGGCAATGCATTTTCTTGCGGACCTTCACAAGAAATTTTTTTATTAAAAGACAACCCACACTGAATTCTCTAAACCCTTACTTTGTATAATACAGCAGCATACAGTACAGGAATACTCCATTCTTCCATGTGGATACAGGCAGAGCAGAGCAGCCTGCTTTGGTTTCCATACATAGCCACCTTCTTTCCATTGACTAGTTATTTATGGCCAGGAGTGGCAGTGTAACCTCGCCCATGCCACACTGGGGTCTAAGAAATGCTTGTTAGACTTTGGCCTTGATGAACAGCACCTGGGCTGGGCTCCTCTTGAGCTTACCAGAAACTGTCTGCTCCAAGGAACTAATGTTGTCTAATGAGCTTTAATGAAGAGCCTCAGAAACTTATTTTTCTCTCCTGAATAACAACCCAAGTGGAAAAACATTTTTATCTCATCACAATTTTAAAGAAAGTTACCTACCCAAATTGTAGCCAGGATGAAAAATTATTGTGACTAAAGCCCACTCTTTTAGAACAGAATGAAAACTTTTGAGCCCTCCTGGGTGTGTTAGGCTGCAAGCAGCAAGCTTACTCTGAATGGGCACCTCTCAGAGGCAGCAAACCCTCAGGTTTGCTGCACTTGGAGAACCGACACCAAACACCACTGATGGAGCCTGGCCTGATACCCCCATGCCTCAAGACTCAACTCTTTGCTGTTGAGAAGATGCAAAAGTGTCCAGTGTGAGTAAGTCACTGAATTTGAGGGGAATTTTTCACAGGTGTGTCTTGCACATGTTCCTTACATCTGTGTGCATGCAAGTGTGATTACTCTATAGCAAATGAGTGTTGCTCTCCTAGATTCTTAAGAATTTTGGATTTATTATTAAGTTACACTATGAGATACTGTTGTGCTTAGTAAATTCTATATGACTGTTTTGTTAAACTGTGTAACATAAGCTACTGATTAAGTGTTATTTGTGCTGTTGAAACTTTAGGCCCAGTTTAGCAAGGGAGGCTCTCTCTTATTCCTTTTTATCCTTACCTTCCCATCCCATTCTCCTTGCCCCTGCCCCCAGCCTCTACAAAGGTTGACTTTTGATTAGATTGATTGATTTTAGGTTTTAGGCTGTGTTTCCTTTGTGTACTTTAAGTATCTCTTAAATAGCAGAGAGAACTTTTTCAATGAAATTTTTAATGCATTCACTTTTCTATTAAACCTGCTTTTGCTGATGCCTTTGAGGTGATTCTTTAAGGGACCCTAGAACACTCATTTGTGACACCAGAGAGGATGGAATGTATGAGAACATTCTTCAAATATAATGGAATACATAAAATCAAAGATTGTGACTTGTGTGTATATAAAAAACATATACAACACTCCTATGGGATAATGTAAGGAACAAGTACTATTATGTGATAAAAAAAAAATTGTATAGTTTAGCCAAAGATGTATGGGAAAAGTTGCATATTTCCTAAATAACCAACTTGAGGCTGATTATGTGTTTTCCTGAAAATTTTTCATCAACATTTGATTCCAGGATGCTGATGCAAAATTTGAAACAAAAATGGCTCCTTTTGTGTCCACAAGGTAATTATTATGGTAGTTCCTCTGTTCTGTTGCTAATGTGGATCACATATACTTCTTGTAAATTGTACACTTGTTGTACTTCTCTTGGCTTTGCTCTGGGGCATGAGGCATGGAATGGGTTTGAAGTAGTGGGCTGTAACAGTGACTAATAGCAGTATACATCCTCTGATCTCGAATAAAGGACAGTTAGCTGGTTCTGTTGTAGTTAAACACATTCCCCAAAGCAAAGGAGGTTTTTGCAGAGTTGATCAATATCTTGCATAACTATTGCAACAAAACTGGTCATACATAGTTACCAGTAATAAAAGATACTGTGAATCAAAAAATAAAAATCAAACAGCATAATATGTTTTTTCACACCTATTAGGCACAATTATAGTAGCAGTTTCAATAAAATCTTATGAATGGCTTGCTATTTATAGAAGCTCAACATATTTCTGTGCTACAAGATAATAAAAAAAAAGCTACAATAGTTTGAACAGAAGTTTTCCTTTCCTTTACATATAGGTATTTAAATTACTAAGTTCTATTATGGACCATGGATTCCCTCCATCTTCCTATTCTTTGATTCAAAGCTTTCTTCTGTAAGCATTTAGCTGACACCACTTAGACAAGTTTTACAGGGCTTATCTTTAAAGTGCAGTGGATTTCAAGAAAAGATGGAAAAAGGAAGTGTTGAGTGGAGGGCTTTGAATTGAAAAATGTTTCTTTTTGGACAGTCACTAATCACTGTATAGCTGTCTGCCCTATCTACATATCTATCTATTTATACACAAACAGTCACCACCTACCCCTTTGTGTTAATATACATATGTGTATATATATATATCTATATATATATACACACCTCAATCTCTGCTCAGTTTAAATGCACTTGGATCCACAATGATTTAAAAGACCATTTTTTGTACTTAAATATAAATGTTTTTTCACTTCATTCATGAGAGAATATCTCTACATAGATCTTATCCCCACAGAGATCTGTAGAGAGAGACTCAAGACGCCTTCAGGTCCTTGGATTTTACCTACTGATCCCCAAATCATCATCTCTTCTATTCAACTCTCCTTATTTCCTTGGCCTGACTTCACATCCTTCACATGTGAGGCAGCATGTATTTACTTCTCCTGCCAGAGAGCATCATCAGTCTCTATTCTTAGACTGGGTTTTCCCACAAGTGCCCATGATGGGTTCAATGGGACTCAACATCTGAGATTCTGCACTTCAGAAATCTTTGGCAATGATTGCATTCTTAAAATTAAAAAAAATCCTTTTTGTTAACAATGTGAAGACAATGCTTCTACTTACAAGAGAAGTAATTTTTCATGCTTTGTTTCTGTGTGTATGTGTGTGTGTGTGTCTCTCTCTGCACATGAGCAAGAGAGATAGAGGGAATGCATAAGTCAATCACCCGGTGTCCAAGTATGTCATAGGGACTGTAAGCAGATATTGGAGAACATATGACAAAATAGAAGCCTTGTGGAACTTCCTCCTTGACTTGCAATTTGTATTATCATATGTTACAGACCATGAAAACCTTTATTCTGTGAATGTCTCCAAATATTTTCTGAACCATTTTCTTATGGTTCAGGCCTCCGTAATTTCCCCCAGAGATCAGAGAGTTCAGTAGTATCTTATTTGCTTCATGAACAGTATCTCCTCTTTGTTTTAAACTAGTGACAATAATTTTTTGACTAAAATTTGAAACATTATTAATAATTATTCCCATTAAGCTTCTCATATGGTTGTTAATTTAGTTGATTTTTGTCCATCACCATAATTAAAGATTTTAAAGTACAGTAGATTTAAAAGAGTAACAGTGCTTCTGTTTGCTCATTGATCCTTTCTAGCTTTTACTGGCATCCATTTCCTCTTCACCATCATGTCATAGGTAGACACTTTCAATGAAGCATTCAAGATCTCTCTCTTGAATTCAGAGTCCTCTCTTCTTTCTATTCTCACCAATTACTGTTTTGAATGTTATTGGTTCTGTATCCTTAGCCTCTTCTCTGTGATTTCCCATTGTGCTTCCTGCAGTACCTACAAACACTCTCACCGGTATTAAAAATCTCTGTTTCCTCAAAGCTCTCCAGACTCTTCTAAATTCTCATCCTTCTCAATAATATTCTTAGTTGATCATAGCCTCCTACTGTCAACCTATTTGCATGAATTAATGCTATCCCACTTCTTCAGTTCATGCTTCTTTATCATCTTACTCACTTACTGTCTTAGCATCCTGTGAATTTTTGTCTCTGCCTTCAAACTCATTCTAATCCTATCAATGGGCACTAAATTCTAAGACTTTCCTTTACCTACCACAAGATCCTGGTAGCCTTGTATAGAAGAGGCTCTTACATAAAGAATATTATCTCCATGGGTTCTGTACACAAAATTTCCCCTTAATCACCTTATTCAGCCTTGACTATTTGCACTTCAAAACACTTTATAGGCCTGTGCTTGGCCTAATCCACAGTCTCAGTGTATACTACTTACCACATGACCTCTTTACATTTCTGCGAAACTGTGTGAGAAAACCCAATGCTATGCTACAAGGACAGTACTATTAAAAATCTGTAATGCACAAGTTGTCTTGGTAATTTAACTTAAGTACTTTTTCTTTATTTGCAAAAGTGCACATCTTTCTTAGGCTGATACCTTAAATTTTAATACTTACTTCTAGATTGCTTTTGTGGTGAATCTAACAGATACTTATAGGCAGGTCAGTGGAGCATGAAAGCAGTACAAAATTCATATGTGTATCATGAGGTCATGTTTGTCAGTGTGCTATGTTTAAAATAACACTTTTCAGTAGAACAGTGGATACATAGGGGAATGTATGCGTGAGGTCTTTTAGTAATAAAAAATATCATTGTAGTGTGCAGAATTTAGTATGCATTTCCTAAGCAAGCACAAACTTTTTTTTCCCCCTTGAAATATAAAATAGCCTTAAAAATCTTAAATAGCTTCCTTGGGTAACTTGAAATTTAAATGAAAGTTTTATCAAAGGGTTGGCAGAATATATTTATTCAAAGACCTCAGGAAATTACTTTTTCTTATGGCTCTGATTAAATATTTCATGACACTACATGCTTATTTATTTGGATTAAATATTTCATGACACTACATGCTTGTTTATTTGTACTTGCTCTGTCAAATTAAAAAAAAAAAAATCAAACAAACAAGCTCCTCTTATGGTAGTAAATACACTTATTTTGAATATGGTCCCTGTCAAAATGAGAAGACCTGACCCAGGCAGACTGCTGAGCCTGCAGGGTGAATTGTCTCATGCTGAAAATGAACATGCAGGGGCATTCCTCACTGACAGCTTTGGGAGCTGGTTTGTTAATTTAACACTTGAAGAAACACATCGAAGACCACAGGCAATTTTTTGTACTGAAAGTAAGAGGAAGCATGTCTAACTTCAGAGCTTCACATGGGTAGAGAATCAACAGTAGATAATACAAGCTGTTGTCTTTCCTATCTTTAAAATTAATGACCCCTTCCTTTTTCTTGAATAGATGTTGTAATATATCTTCCATGTGTGCATTTTTGATTACTAGATCTCCTGTAATTAAACACTGATGAACAAATCTTGCCAAAGGCTTAGGTCCATTCTACCAGGCAGTGTGTAGCTACCACAGCCAGCACCCCTTTTTTCACATCCTTTCTCTTCAAACTTTATTATTTATCTTATGAGTCTGCTCCTTAGCACTCTTAAATCTGGAGTTATTTTTTCTTGTATGTTTATTCATAACATAACAAAAATATTTTTGCTTAAAAGAAAACTAGAATTCAAATCTTAATCTTCATATGTAGTGGAAAAAGGTCATGGTAGAGTCTGTGAAAATTCTATTAAAAATGAGCTCACAGGGTCAAAATTTCTTCAGTTTTCTAAAATATGTAAGCTTTATGTTATTTCTGGTTGTTAGTCATTTTGCTATGATTTTGATCCTAAATATATTGGCCTCTATGTTGTACAGTCATATGCTGAAAGAGAAACATCTGAAAGATCTTTAAAACATTGTCTGATGCTCTTGACATGCAAAAAATTGTATGCTTTTTTATAACCCCACATGAAATCACTTCTCATAGCTGCCTCTGTGGGGACCACCTCTGGCTCTGTGTTAGGGTAGATGGGATTACCAATTTCAAATTCCCTCTATAAAGTTCCTAAATCATCAATAAGATACTAAAAGAAAGCAATTAATCACCCCTGCCAATTTTAACAGGAAACAATTTTTATTGACAAACCATAAATATTTCATATTAACAAATTTGAAATTTTTTTGGCTCTTGCAGCCTCCTGGAAGCTTAAAGGCATTCTCTGCCTGCTTTTAACTAGATGAGCAAGGGGTTTCTCCAAGTGTTTGAGATTTGGGAAAATGAAAAAAAGTATAGAAATTGGTGGAAGAAAGAGATATTTTGCATTCAAAACTTTTAAACAGTATTAACTTCCAGCAAAATTTGGTCTTCATCCAGTGGAATTCACATGCAGCTCTACATTATTATCCATAAATTATTGTTTCTCTTCTAAGTTCAATTTTTAGGCTTTCACTAAGTATTAATAAAATTTTCCCTCTTTTTTCCATTTCACAGATGACAGTTATTGTTGGGTAAACCTTTGCAGTTGGCAATTAATGGAAACAAATTTTATGAAATGGACTATTAAACCTCAAAATAATGATAAAGATAAAAGTATGAACAGTTTTATTAAACAATATTTTTTAAAAAACCCAATCTTGTGCTTTATGTTTATGTTCACCAAAGTAAAGCAATATATCAGTGGACATAAAAAGGTGAGCAAGCCTTTAAAAATCAAAGTTAAGCAGAAAAAAAGATAATATTAAGTTGTTTTACTGGAGTTAATAAACTCTACATTCTGAGACAAATATCCTCAAGCCGTTTGTTTAAACAAGCATTAAGTTTAGCAGTGCTACACCATAACATGATACTCCAAATTAAACTTTTGCATCTCAAGTGACCTTTATTTGAATTTTATAGTTCATAAATTCTTTACAATGGTGCTCTGTGGAGTAGTTTTAATAAATCTTGATTGTGCTGTAAATGTTACAGCACATACTTAAAATGGCATCTCCAGTCCTAACAAACACAAGTGTGGAATGATTCCCCTATTCCTTATGGAGAATTTTGGTGCAGTATTTATGAAATATTGGAAAACATTACAGTAATGAGGGGGAAAGTACCAAAAGTAGCCCCATTATACTGGAGAAGAAAAACATCGCCGATAAACATGTTTATCAAAGCAGGTGGAAAGCATACTGATTCCTCATATTCCAGTAGGAAAATCTTCTGCCACTTAGAGAGCTCCTAAAGTACTCTAGGATAGCTGGATAGAGACAGGATTATGTTTTCCATTTTCTCTTTAAAGACTTGTTTCCTGGCACAGTATCACATACATAGAACTCTAAACTGTGTGGTTGGTTTCACTGGCCCTAGTGCACTGGGAAAAGTGCACCTTGCTAAAGAGTCTGCCTAATCTCATTTGTCTGTTTAACATGATTTTATTTTCATGCAAAGTGTCATTAAATAATATACTGAAAGTACCCTGGTAATGTGTTAAATCACCTACTTCAATATTTAATTAATTAATTTATTTTTTTTGCTGCTGTATATGCTCCACCCTTTAATCCAGCTATTTGTTCACTTATTGGCTTCTTAACATCTTTTCATATATTGTAGTTATGCTTGATAGAAAAATCATCAACTGTGAGCCATCATTTTGAGGCAGCCATGAAATTCTCTATCTTAACAACTTCCATCTAATAAGAGTTAATTTATAAATGTATTTTCTCATTCGTAGACATATAATTTATTTTCTTGCATACATCTGAGAGCCTTTTCCTGTGTTCATAATTTTCACAATTTTTCTTTCTCGATCCCAACTCAAACTTTTATCCTCACTGTATTTTTGTCTTTTCTTCCTTTTCCCCAGATGCAAGAACATGAAAAAAATCATCCTTTCTTCCTCATATAGTCTGTTAAAGGTGTTTCTACTCAGATAAATGTAAGCATTTGAAAGGAAAAGTTTTTAAACTTTGCTTTTTCTGTAGATGTTGCTATTGAAAATAAGCCAAGTTTTAAAAAACCCCACATTTCCATGAACATTAAATTATGGATTTTGAAGTCAGATCTCTAAGCTTTTACTTCTTTTAAGGATCTTATTCATAAAAAATGCACAAGTTAATGATGAATTAGTTAAAAGATAAGTACTGCCATGAATGTTCTGGTCCTTCCCTAAAATAAGCAAAATCTGCAAGATCTATAAAGCTCTGTCTGTTTCTTCAGGGATGAATAGTGTGACTTTGAGAAAGTGTCATTCTGATAAATTAATTTGCTTATACTGAACAATATATATGGCACTTTGTGATGAAATAAAGATAATATATTAGATAGAGAGGTACAATCAAATTCAAATAATAAATGTTAAGGTCTGGTATAAATTATGATTGCAGAAATCTATAAGAAAAAGATTTTTATAAGTGGTTCTGTAAGAAAATGTATAATGCCATATGAATAAATCTGAGTTACAGACCCATTATTAGTACTAGAAATGGGGTTTTTTAGCAGTAGTTATATGTTGATCCTTGAAGACTGTTTAGTAAAGAATGACAAATCCAAAATATGGTCTATTTTTGCTAAGGATAGAAAATATGCAGATGAAGGTATCTAAGCAATTTAAAGAAGACAGAGGTTAATAGTCTCTATAATTGCCAGAACCTGTGACGAATACTTAAAGCAAACAATCAAGTTGCAATATAGAGTATCTATAAATTACACCAAGGTATAAGGAGTGGGAGTTGTTCTACTACATTGCTTTGATGATATTGCCTATGATTACAGAATGTGATTTTTTTTTCCATCTGTGTCTAACACTTTACATTTACTCTGTAAACAGCTAAACACATCTGAAAGGATTGTGGACAGCAGAACATGATGTTTAGTGAAGGTGAGACAAACTATCCTTATTTTGTTTTCTAGATGCATTTATAGATAGTTTTTTTTATGTCTTGTAGAGGGAATTCTTGATATTTGAAAGTTTTTGGTGTTGCACCTTTGATTTTAGGTTATGTCACATAATATTTTTAAATGCATCATCCTAAGAATTTAGTATATTACACATTATGATAATGACTGATAATCCATTGGTCTCAAGCATTTAATTTATACTTTCTGAAACAAGGATTGTATTGGATTTGGAAATTAGAGGACACTTTTAAACTCTCTCAGCTGTCTTTATTTTTATTATTTAGAGGATATCATTCAGGGAAAGCTCAAGTCATATTGGATTCTGAATGTGCAAAAGGCTATAGCAAAAGTTCTGGAATTCTCTTCAATCCTGAAATAGGGAAGACAGAAGTGGGAATGGAGGCATGAAGAAGCATTTTTGTATGGACACTAAGTATCAATTGAGCTTTCTGATTAATCAGGGCAAAAATTAGTCACAGATTAACTACCACACTATGACAGTGATCAAGCTGCTTGGCCAAACCATCCTAGAGCCCAGACTCCGAGAAGTTTAGCCTTGTGCAGATTTGTATGGTTATGAACCAGTTCTAAAATAACCTCTGAATTAGGAACGCCCATGATGCAGCATTTTTCTTTGTGAATAACTTTCAGACAGAAAAGCAAAACTCAAGTTGCACTGAGAAGGGTTTTCTGTGAAAAATCGTGCTGACTGTTACCCAGTTGGCATTCTGACCGCAAACTGGATAGAGTTGCACTGAGAAGGGTTTTCTGTGAAAAATCGTGCTGTTACCCAGTTTGCATTCTGACTGCAAACCGGATAACATCCAGTTAAGTCATCCTCTTCTCATGTATAACCATCACCTGAAAAACATACATTCCAAAACACATGCAAAGATTTATAGCAAAAGGGATCACCTAGAACAATGTATTAGGCTTAAATATAAGTTATTCCCAGCTGGAGTGACAGTGTTTTTATTGCCTAATAATGTGGAACTTGAGGTGTTCAGAATGACAGATTTTACCTGTTTAATAATAAATAATTGTTCTACTTCATATGGAAAAGTATTTTGGAACATGTAATGAACTTATTTTCTTGGTAACAGAAATTGGTTTAAACTCCCATCAGTAGAGAAATAGCTCAAGGAAGAGTCATCTCAGTGTTCAAATAGAATTTTTCCCAAATAATATGAACGTAGTTTTCTGAAAAATAATGATGATGTCATTAAAGAAGAAAAAAATGTCCAGTTCCAGTGCAGTTTTCTACATCTTGCTTCTATCTTATTAATTGAACCCAGCATCATGTCCTTCTTTAAAAAGACTATCTGTTTGCTTTGAAAATTATTTTGGCATATGTTTTAAAATAAAAAATGAGAAAGAAACCAATGAATTTCAAATAAATGTTTTCTGTCTTTTGGATGTCAACAGAATTTGGTTAGTAGAAGTTCCTCCAACAGAAAGAGGAAAAATATCAGACATTGGAAAACTAAGCTGTAACTCCTACTTTCCTAAGTGAAATAAGGAGATGCACATCCATGAGCAACAACAGAGAAGTCAATTATCTATGAATAATTTCATTTGGGTGTAGATGTTCCGCTAGAGACTGAGGTTACATAACTCTATGAAATCTGTCCAGGTTTGACACACATTCCAAAACACATGCTACATCCTTCACTTCATCATAAAATTTGCAGAAGTCCACTGGAGCTACACATAAATATTACATTGCTGTGTTTTAACTGGGTACTCCATATTAATTGTGACAAGGGGATAATGCAACTTGCTCTGCATAAAAGCTGCTCCTGACTACATTTCAAGTTTCCTTTCTTCTTCTACCCTAACAGATTTCCAAGACTAAGTTCCTCCAAGCACAATCTTCATTCAGAGCTCAGTTTCTGGAAGCTTAGGGTAGGCTTGTGATTACTTCTCTTGCAATTTTTGAGCACTGAAAAGCTAGGTGTGCTGAAAAGGCTTTTGTCGTGTTAAACGTGATAGTGGTCTTGAAGTATAGAAAAGATTGCTGCAGTGACGAAAGGGATAAACTGCTTTCCATATCTGAAATATGTGTGAAAGAAAATAAATTAAAGCAAGGTAGATTAAGCCTGACATACCTCGGAAAAATTTCTATCTTTAAGGACCATATTGCTTTGGAAAAGTGTGGAAGCACCATGACTGGATGTTAGACAGTATCTGTCAGGCATGAACGAGGTGCACTTGATTTTGGCTTGAGGAAAGAAATGGAGTAGATAATTTCCTAATGTTCCTGCCAGCTGTGTTTTTTATTATTCTCTGTGACTAGACATTAGAAAGAAATCATGTATGATTTATCTATGTGCCAATGGATACACTAGTTTCTTTCCATTTCAGTGATTAATTGTTCTAATGTGAGGCTCCCAAAATTTTATACTAAAACTAGTGAGACTTTTGCACAGCCAAGAAGTTGTTAAAATCTGACATCCAATTCCACTTTAAAACTGAGTTCAACCAAATGCTTCTAATGAAACTTTTTCAAGTTTCTTACTCAAATTAATAAAATTCGATTATTTTTTGGATAGGTGAATAAGTCCTTCATTTAAATTACAAATTCTGTTTTATGTTTTCTTTCAGATTTGAAAAAAAAAGTTTAATTATTTATGAATGCTATTGTCACTGCTGACAACATCATCTCCAGAGACTGATACTAACAGATATGTACAAGTATAGTAAAATACTGTATCTCATTTATGAGTGATTAGACCAGATTTTTGACTCAAGATGGGACAAGGCTATTTTTCTGAATAAGATTGTATAACATGGTCACTCGTGATATTTTAGATTTTTAAAAATATTTTGAATTTTTTTTTCTGATACAACAAAACTCATATTTTCATTTATTCATTTGTAGAACTTGCACAACATCATAGTTTCTATGAAAGTAGCATACATTTACCTGGATAATTAATTTGCAAGAGGGAGGATCTGGTCCAACAAGCAAATTAAACAAAGAGGTAAACCTAAGTAATTCGGGAAGGGATGGAAGGAGGGAAATGAGTGATAATTCAAATTTGCAAGGCAAATTCATGGCAAATGACAACTGAAGGTTATGGTAACCTTGAATAAAATTACTCATACAAACATATATTACGAGGATATTTCTCTTACATTGTTTCCCTGTCAAATACTGGGAATGTTTCACTTTTCTGAAAAGAATTTCTGTATTGTTAACAATACAAGTTCACCCTATACACAGGTTCTGGTAGTTTCCCTTTGCAATGTTGAGGGTACCAACACAAATTTGGTTTTTGTTCAAATTCTGATCTTCACTTTTTTTATCTTCTAGACTTCAACATCCAGTACAGAATAAGTCTTTTATTACTGTTAATTTATTTCTAAGTCATAGCATTAAGAACTACATTGATATTTAAGTGTAATTGCATCACTTCCTGGAAGAAAGACACTTCCTGTGTCTCTAAAGAACCTTGCATTTTCCAATAAGGAAAACTGGATGTTGCAATTGATCAGAGAGATGTGAAGACTATACCATTTCTGTTGCTCATTCTTATTTCAGGAGTAGTGTATTAATGGCACTGAGATGAAGAGTCATAGGCTGTAGGAACTACTAACATAGATTTTACTTTGCAAGCTGGATCTTTGTATTGGGTTGTGTGGCAAGGTTTTGGTAGTGGGGGGATACAGGAGTGGCCCCTCTGAGAAGCTGACAGAAGCTTTGCTCATGTCTGACAGAGCCATTCCAGGATGGGCTCACTGCTCACCAAGGCTGGGCCCTTCAGCCATGGTAGTACCATGATAGCAGCCATGATAGCATATTGAGGAAGGAAACGAGTTATTGCGCAGATGTAATTGCAGCCAGAGGAGAGAGGAGTGAGAATGTGAGAGGGCAATAGCTCTGCAGACACCAAGGTCAGTGCAAAAGGAAGGGAGGAGGTGTTGCAGGCACAAGAGCAGAAATTCCTTTGCAGCCCCGCTTAACAGCACAGTGAGGCAGCTGTGCCCCTGCCGCCTGTGGAGGTCCATTGGGAAGCACCTGTAGCCCTGAAGAGCCCCATGCTGGAGCAGGTGGATGCACAAAAGAGGCTGTGCCCCTTTGGGAAGCCCACTCTGTAGCAGGATTCTGGCAGGACCCATTGAGCCATGAAGAGAAGGTTCCACACTGGAGCAGGTTTGCTGTGGGACTTGTGATCTAACAGGGGACCAGCACTGGAGCAGCCTGTGCCTGAAGGACCGCAGCCTGTGGAAAGAACCCACACTGGAGAAGCTGGTGGACACTGTGACCCATGTGAGTTTCCCCCACGTTGGAGCAGGGGAAGAGTGTGAGGTGTCCTTCCCCTGAGGGGGAAGGAAATATGTGATGAACATTGCTTTCATTCTGCACGTTCCTGCACCGCTTGGAGAGTGGTACAAAATTCCGGACTGACGTTTAGCTTAGGAAGGTAGGAGTGGAGGAAAGATGTTTTAAGACTTGGTTTTATTTCTTGTTATGCTACTCTGATTTGATTGGCAATAAATTCAATTAATTTCCCCAAACTGAGTCTGTTTTGCACATGATAGTAACTGGTGAGTGATCCCTTCCTGCCTTTATCTTTGTCCCAGGGGCTTTCATTCTGTTTTCTGTCCCCTGTCCAGCTGAGGAGGGGAGTGATAGAGCAGCGTCAGTAGGCATGTGGAATGGTCACAAGGTCACCCACCACAGTCCCTCACTACTTAAAAAATAAAGGTCCAGAGAATGCAACTTAACTTGTGACAAAAGGTCTTAATGAATTCAATCTTTTCCCAGAGTGTGTATAAAAATCCTGTCTCTGAAGTAATTATAGGACTTTGAAAGTAAGTCATTCCATGTAATTTATTATTTTACTTTCATTTCCATGGAACTTATAGACTGGGCAAGAAAAAAAAATCAAATGTGAAATAAAAAAGGATAAAATTTTCACTTTGAATATTTCTTTTAGTAACTGGAAAAATCAACGTGTTAATTTAAGATGTGGAATGCATTAATTTATTTATATCTACAAGGTCACTTAAAAGTGGTGTAATTCTAATTTGAGACAGTAAAACTCTTCTGGCTAAAAGTTATACTGATTTCAAAATATTGCCAGCTCTTCCTATGATTATTTGAGCTGGAAGAAGAACCTGTCCTCCAAAAGAAGGACTTATAGATAATTAAAACAAAAAATAAATTAAAAAAATAAAAGATAAAATAGTTATGTATTTCTGATATTTAGGGAATATCAGAAAAATATTCTAGAAAAATTGAATTACTTGAGAAAGTTTGATTTAGGCATTTTGAATTGACTCTTACTCGTCTTTGGGTGGGAGAACACCAAGAGAGGTGTGCATGCAGAAACCTCAGGGGTAAGTCCTTTGGGATGGTATCTCCAGGAACACAATTCTCACACTAGAAGCTCTGAAACATGCAACAGCTAGACACTGATTTGTTCTCGAGTATGATGGAAGGTCTTCAGTTAGTGGATGACAGGTACCTTTTTCCATTTGTCACTGTGTTAAACTAATGACTTCACTGTCTCCTGCATTAGAGATTTATGGCCCTATGACTGGTACTAGATGTATCAACAGAACTGACCTTGCCTCTAAAAAGAGCCATGCAGTAGCAAAAAGCTGGAGAAAGTGGACCTGGCTATAAGAGGAACAGCAACAGATCATTGTTTTATCTTGTGTTTTTCTGAAGAGAAGTATAGTGTCTCCCTTTGAGAGACAAAAGATCAGCATTCAGCTTGTGCCAGATGATAGCCTGAACCTTAGCTATTTAGAGGTAGATTAGAATTAGTCGGGGAACAGGAATGTATCCACTGTATTTGAGCTGGTTTCACATTGCTGGGGGGGGAAAAAGAAAGTTTTGAGCAATTATTAATTAGCTGGTAATCCTCATCCAGCACAGACTGTCTTGTTGCTGCCTAACATGCAAAAGTGTAAATATGGAGTTTCAGAAGACTTCTTCATTGTAAAGATGCATTTCTACTGACTATCATGTAGTGAATTATTCTGCACTGCATGTACTCCAGACTCAGAATTTTCCTTGCTTAAACTATTGTCTATTTTCCATGCGCAAACCTGCCCCAGTTTTTGCATGCACAATTACATTTTTTATAGGTAGTACATTTTAATTCTATATAAAACATCACCTTAAATGATTATTCTCATTTCTATCCAGTTGCAGAGAAAATGATAAGAAAAATAAATCAATGTCTGATAATATGCTATAAATCTTGGGGATTTCTGGTGGGTTTAAGAGTGTCCTTGTAAAATAATGTTCTGATTGCACAGAGAAGTGTCAGCCTGGGTAAATTATCTGAATAAAAGTGGCCAATAGATGTTAAGATAGTTATTCTTAAGGTCACCTTGAAAGCTGTACTGGAAACAGGCTCAGTCCCAGTCTCACATTAAAACCCAAGAAAGTAGAACTATTTAAACATGCCTTCCTTCTGTTTCTTGGGAATTTTTGTGGGCTTTTTTTGGGGTGTTTTGTTTTTTGGTTGGTTGCTATTTTTGGTGGTTTTTTTTGTTTTGTTTTGTTTGTTTTGTTTTTTGGTTGGTTGGTTTTTTTGGGTTTCTTTTTTTTTTCTTTTTTTTTTGGTGGGGGGGCTTTTAAATTATTTGGTAGGAGGTTTGGTGTGGTTGTTTCTAGTTTACTTTGGCTAGTCTTTTTTTTGAATTTGGGTTGTTTTTTTTATAATAGGAAAACACTAAAGGGTGGACTTTGACTTCAACATGCACTATAAGATATTGATAAATTATACTTTCCTAGTGTAACCTTAGGCTTGTCAGTCAGACAGAATTGATGCTTCGGGCCCTAAGGTCAAAACAGTCTTTCTGTGAAGGACTTGAAATATGCAAATAAAAAGTACCAGATCAAATATTACCAGGTGTGAAACAGCAGACAGTGGCAGAATACTGTTGGTGTTAGATAAATGCAAACAACTTATCTTGAAGATCAAAAATGCAAGCTTTTGCTGCCCAGCTCTGGAATAAGGACTCAGCTCTTCTCTATTTGCCTCTACAACTCTGCTGTTGTGGATTTATCTAAATATGATTCAAACCAACCTCTCTTTCTAAACCAACTGATGGTGAAAAAACTGAAAATCCTTAGTATTTCTACTCAAGTATCCTTATCAAATCAAACCTCTTTCACTAATCTTAAGATATCATGCCTACAGAGATGAAATCTTCCTACAATTTTCCCTAGCAAATATGCTCTTTGAAGTAGTTTCAGAGCAAATCTGAGTGCTCTTTTTGTGCATAAGATTCTTCAATCAGATAAGAAGTTACAGAGCAATTTTAAGAAATATTTTTGCACTTTTCAATATGAAGATGTACAAACCTCTCTTGTTAGTCTCTGCTCTGATTATGGATCTATATTCATTGCTTTATATGGCCGCATGAAGAAAACAGAATATGTTTTACATGTAACCATTGTAGTTCCATAATATGCATGTAAGAAGAGGGAGGTTACATGATTCCTCCACCACATTCTTATTGTTTCCATTAAGCCTTAAAAAGTGAAGATAAAGCAGTGCAAAATAAAAAGATGACTAATGCTGCAAGATAAAATGTGACCTTTCCTCACTGCACAAAAGAATATTTATGGTATTCAGAGTGACAGAAGCAGAAGAGTAGATGTGGCCAAAATAAGATGTAGCCCACATTCATACAGTGAGATAGGATCAAGCAGATGTAGACCATCACCATCTGTTGTTGATAACATGTTTTACCAAAACAGAAAATTACAATAAAATATCAAAACCTTTGGACAATGTCCACAGAAAGTGCTTTTTCTCCTGGAGAATTCTCATTCCTAGAATCCAAATTAAAAATATTTTTTATACATGGGGAAAATAGATCTGATCTCTGGCTCTGTCATTTAACCAAATGATCATGTGTTATCCATCCACCTGGATGCCACCACTTTTCTTTGTGCCTTTTGTTAACCAAATGTTGGCAGTTCATGGCCTTTTGTCTCAGGCTCCCACCCAAAGCTCAAACTGCAGCTTGCAAACAGATCTACCTGCACCAGATGTACTCCGCAACACTGGTAACTGGCCTAAGAGAATGAAATAATATGATCAGCTCTTAGGAAAACCAATAAGATGCTACTATCTAAACTTCTAGATATTTTAGAATTCAGAAATTCATTGAGGACACTAAGAAAAATCAATATGTGCATTTAAGTGAATAGTTATATGAAGGAAAACTGCTATAACTGTACTATAGTGTCTAATTTTTGCTTTTTAGTGCAAGGTTTGCTTTTATTTTGGATATTACAGGCAAATTTGAGGGGATAGTTATGTTTAGTTAGAGATCAGGAATAAATAAAGCTTATGCTTTATAGAGTTATTTTCTTAGTGAAAAAACAGTTATTTTATTTTCATATTCTTAAATATATTGTCATCTACACTGTTATTTCCTGGTTAAAAATTAATTTATTACAGATTTTACTCCAGAGAGCTTCTACAGATGCAATTTTGTTTCTTTGTTATCAGAAAGACTTGAGAACAGATACTATTGAATGCTTCAATCTTTTTTGAGTCTTTCTTAATCTTCTCCACTGTTAAGCAGCTAGCCTGTGTTTTGATTTTCTCTTTCTGCATTTAGTGAACCTTATCTTGTTTCCTTTTATGTCACTGTGCTTTTTGATCTTATCCCTAAGGGTCTTGAGCTGTTCCTTTATATTCACATTAAAACCTATAATCTTCTTTCCACTTTTTGTTTGATTCTTTTTGGATTTTCAGGTCACTGGAGAAATTCTGAGGTCTCCACAATAGTTTCTTACTATTCTGCCATTTCTTGCTTCACTTGCAAATAACTTACCACCATGCATTAAATACCTTCTCTTTCAGTAAGTTCCAGCAGTGCTGCACTCCTGTGTCCTTTAACTTTTTTCTCTTCCCAGTAGGCTGTCTCCTGTACTCCAGGAAAAGGTGAACCTTGCCTTCCCCCTCAGCCACCACTTTCCTGCTTTTTTACCTTCACACTTCATTACTTCTCACATATTTTTTGTAATCTTTCACAATTTCATTTTCTGATTGTACCTTTGGTTTACATGTTCTATCATTTTAGTTAGTTGAAACACCATCTTAAAAAGGAGCATTCTTTAATCTCCAAAACAAAAATTGCCTCCAAAATATACTATGCACTAACTGTGTCATCCTACTTTGCCCTTTAGATATGTCTGAAAAATTACAATCTCCTTTTGTTACAAGGCTTTAATTAAAAAAAAAAAGGGTTAACCATTTTGTCTTCTAGGTTATGTGGAATATGTGAATTCTTTGCAATTATGATCCTTTTATAAAACACAAATAATCTAGCAAAATTCTCTCCTTTCCATGAACTTGTGAAAAATGCACCTTTAATAAATAGTACACCTTTCTTTTTCTGACACCTGTCATTCCTAAGGAGACTGCCTCTCTATATCAGTAATGAACCTCTCTGGTTTAGCTCAGCAGCTTTCCAGGATGACATTTTCATTGTGTTTTGGCTGTGTTTTAACAGTTCTCTCTACATGCTCCCATATTGGGACAGCTGTGTTGTAACACCCCAAGAACTGATCTCTTGGTTGACCCTCTCATAACTGTGATTCATGTCTCCCTATATTTAGGCAGAAAAAGGGCTTTTGTGCTGATTTCTTTTCCTCTCTCTTCACTTCTGAGATTTTATCACAGATATAGGCTATTTTGAAATCTCCTCCCCTGTGTGCAAAGATCTTCCTCTTCCTTTCACAACTCCTATAAACCTTTTTTTGCTCCCTCCTTTGTGTAATGCCAGACGTCATGACACCTATATACTTTCATTAGTTGTTTGAAATGTTCACCTCCAAGTCCTCTGTCTCTATGATCTTTGTCACACTGAGCTGCTGTCTTCTGTTCCACTGCTCTGCTCTCAGATTCTCAGACTCTCTTTTATACTGCATAGGATTCAATGTAGCAGTAGCATCTGAAGGTGCATCTAAATAAGTAACATGGTGAAGAAATCCAGAGGGATGGGGATACATTGCTTGTCTTTCTGAAATAGCCTTTTTATTATGGGTACAAGCAGGAGCACGTTCCTGAGACAATGTGTTGTCTGCACTTTAAGGTAGCCAAGGTCAGGACCTTCCAAAAGACCTTTAGGTAATGATTTTTCTTTGCAAATGATCTTAGGTGGCAGTACAGGCAAGAAGCAATCTAGGATTGATGTTCCTATTTTAGACTATTCCACGTGTGGGCACGTTTTCTTTCAAGAAGAGGTAATAATAGAAAACTAAGAATAGAATGAGTCAGAACAAAATTAAAATGTAACCTTGACTTTCTTGCCTCTTAGTCCTTCAGGAAATCACATGTGGATTGTACAGATTGCTGGGTATTTTGTACATTCATTCACTTTGAGTCCTTTTTGGGAAGCAGAAGTCATTATGTCTTTTCTGTTGCAGAGAGAGGCAGCTGAATCCAACCCTGGAAGCACTGGAATAGGCAGAAACTCAGGAGAGAATATACTTCATATACCTCTGGGACAGAATAATTATAGGATTTGTAATATGCCTTTCTCTCCTTTCTATATTCAGTTTCTGTTTACTGCAGTGTTTGGCCACTGGTCTTCTAGAACCATGTACTGGGTGCAATAAAAAAGACAGATGTGGGCCAAGAAGAACATAATTTTAAAATGCATAATTCTGCAGTCTATACAATTTTCTCAGTTTCTTGTGTTTTGGTGGTTTGTTGTTGTTGTTGTTGTTGTTTTCTTTTGTTTTGTTTTTTTTTAATTTTATTACTGAGTGTGCCACATCACTATATTTTTAATTGCAATGAATAAGACTTTCTCTTTCTAATGTATAATGCTATATTTGATTAGGCATTGTATTTGGCAATGTTTACCTTGCTGTGATCATGTGTTATTCGGACTGTTGAAGTTGTGTCAGCAAACTCAGTATTTTCAATCTTAATTTCATAAGCCCCACTTTTTGCAGGTGTGTAACCTGATCACAATACGTTTCTTCAGGCAAATAGTTCTCTAACATTCTCAGCACAAAACCTTTTATTTATTTTAATTAAAATAAACCATCAATTTAATTTTGAAATATTTTTATATTAACCATACCAAACTAGAGATAAATTATCCTTGCTTTCTTTGAAGTTTTTGACCTTTCCCAAAGGTCATTAAAGGGGTTCAAATGAGTTGTTTAAACATACTCAACAGATATTTTAACATTTGTCAGTACTTCCATGTTTATAATGCATGATCTCATGCAAATTGGACTATTTTACATCAAAATTAATCTTTTAAATATATTATGGTACTGCTATTCATGCTGATTTTGACCCATACAGGAACCAACCTTTCTAGGGCATTTCAGAAGTTGTCACAGCTGTCTAAAAGAGAACAGTGCAGTTTAAGATGAGTATATTCAAGAATCAGATTCTGGAAACCTCCATTCAGACTGAGGCCCCACTCTTCAGTCACACACCCGAGACTCCTGCGAGAGAGAACGCTGACTGTATATTTTGTTCCTAACTACCTAGTGCATGACAGTGTCAGAGCAATCACTCTGAGCAGCGCCTGGGGTGCAATTTGCCTCTGTTACTTGCCCTGAGTGTTATGTGCTTACAGAGAAACCTGTTCCCTGAGAGTGGCAGTGTCTGGTTCCTAATTGCCAGTAATGCCCTAGCTCCTTGTGCTTGTTTCCAACCCAGATGAAGTCAACATTACTGGCAGTGTTAGAAGTATTATAAAATCTCCACTATAATTCCTCTTTAATTAGCATCCTATTATCTTAAATTGCTTCAACTTTTTTTTTCTCTAAATCTCCTCCATTCTTTCAGTAATACCTTTTTTTTTTTTTTTTGTAAAATTGCCTCGGTATTTCCCCACTGGCTGGATCTACTACAGTTTTTATACTTTGTCTTTTAATAGCTTATTCAAAAGGATAGAAAGGCTCAATGGGCTCCTGGTAGAGTGCAGTAATATCAGTGTTTGTATTCTCAGGGTTTTTCTTTCTCTGGAGCATAATGGTTGAACTAAGTCTTGCGGTGAAGAGCAAACCCACTGGGCTAATGGCAATAAACTTGAAAACAGTGAGAGGCTTGTTCACTCAGGTTCAATGTGTGAATAGCTCTGCACAGCTCTAATTAGGACTCCGGTTCTCAATAGGTAATTAAATATCAGTTTGGTTATCCAAGTGAAGGGATTAAGGTGAAAATGTACCATTCACATTTTTAGCAGAATAAAAAGTTCTGCATTTCTTTTGGTTGCCTGGCATTATAGTGAACTCTGTCAGAAATACCTTTAAATGTGCCATTGTGAGGCAGAAAATTGAAATGTAGCACACTGCCTGAAAGGAATCCCTCATGGCAATGACGTGGTTACTGAATAACCTAAAGCTGACATTTTGTCTTTAAGGAAGATATCCCTTAGCCTCTGGAAAAGTGAGCATTATTGAGTATCAATAAAAATAAAATTAGTGCCATTATTTCAGCTGGTACTTTGTCTGTTTTGACTTCCCTCCCTCACTCTCTTACCCTCAGTTATCTCATGTATAGCTGAATGCACAATGCAATATGGGGCATATATATTTCTACTTTAAGGACTGTTATTCAGATAGAGATGAATGTTTAATTTTAGTAATCTAATCACCTGAAGCAGGTACCTTGGATTCGCATATTTTATGAGGTTTTAAACCTGTGAAATACCTTTGGCTATACCCACCAATTTCTTTGAAGTTTCATTGCTTCCCAAGGCTAAACCCCAGATCATTTTTCCCTCTGAACATAAATATTTCAGAATTTAAAATACTTTAAAAATCTTTTTAGGCACTTAATTTGTATTACTGCTTTCTGTCAATCCTCATATTGACATAGAAATATAGTTCAAACAAACGTTGCAGAATATAAGGCTGGCAAGGTCCAGAAAAAAATTCAAACTCAAGAATCATTTTCAGAATTTTAGAATTATGCAGTAGCAAGTAATTCTATCTATTCTCCAAAGCAGGACTTCATATGTTCTATTATTTAAAGGATAGAAAGCTGTTTGTGCCCTATACCAGAATAAAGGTTTAATGATTGTCCTGGTTTTGCTGAAAATTAGGAAGGAGAATGGAATTTTATAGGTGCCAAAAAGTGACTGCTAAGGACAGAGGAAAACCTGAAACAGGTCATTGCCTCAGGCAGTACATTCTCCCAGACCCGCTGATGTGCCCTTACTTTTACTCTTCCCACTTGTCTGTATGAAAAGTAAACAGTACGTTTCTACAGAACCTTCCTTCAATTTTCTTCCAGTCCCTTAAAAAAATTCAGTTAAAGGAAATCTCACCTTTGTTTTCCTTCCACACCACTACATAGGCTAAATGAGACAGTGTATGTTTTTTGCCCCCAGATTTTCAAGATCTAGACTTCATTAATTTCAAGAACAGAAAGGGTTATTGTAACGTTTATCTGTTTTCTTTGTTACACTGATATTCCTATTTCCAAGTTCATTCAATAATTCATTGCAAAGGGTGACATTGTAAAAAGTCCCTTACTGAAATTATGCCTGCCTGCCTCCTAAACCCTTGCAATTTCTTTTAAATGATTTCTGTACATATTTTACTGTAAGCTAAAATTAATTAACAAATATTTTCAATAATGTGTTTTCTCTGTAAGCACAAAGCTGCGTAGGTATTGAGTATAGATTTTTCTATGTGATTAAAAATAATGAAGTTTGTGATTTTATTTATATTCTGTAAGTGAGAAATTGTAGTATGTCTTACCCTCTTTTGTGAGCTGATCATGTCAAACTTCTACATTGAGTGTTTTTATTCCTACAATTTCTAATTCCTACAAGTTTTTAATAGACCACAATTACCAATTATTTCATTATTTCGTAACATATACTTTGTTAAAATGATTACTTCATCAATCACATGCCACATAATTAATCAAATGTAATTGACCAAATTAATTTACATTTATTTAATTTGAAACAGAAGGTACTGCTTGAAAAATGATCTTTTAATACAGACTGGAATAAGTTCTCCTGGATTTTGACCATAGTTTGGTACTGTTCATATCTGAATTCTTCAGAAAAGTCTGTGAAGCTTCACCTTACAGGTGAAGATCAAGAGCTGAGATAATGTGATTAAGCCATCCTCAATATCCAACAGAAGAAAACCCTGCCTGTGTTGTTCAAACAACATTTTAAAATATGGATAATGCTGTCTGAATTAGGGTATCTGCAGACAACTTTGGCACATCTAGTTTTCATATCAAGGTAGACCTTGGATGTGAACATTAGGACAGATGATTAAAGGCTCATCCTGAAGAGCACAGCTGGTAGGGAAACCCTAATTGCACAGGCCCTGCTCCACCTCCTCCTCCCAGGGCTGTTCCAGGGGAGCCTCAATCCCAAGGCCTAGGGTGATACCCATGAAAAGGAGTTATCAGAAAACCTCTCAGGGCTGCCTTTTGGACTGAGTGTGTTAACAGCCTTTGGATAGAGGTATGGCACTGACTAGGGGTGTAGGAAAAATACATCTTGGAATTGTAGGAGGTGTTTCTTATAGGGTGTTTAGGAGAAGAATCCAAGGTCGGAAAAGGGAGGGATAAAGATGGTTTGAAATGGAAATGTAAGGGGAAAAGATGATAAAAGGGGTTGATTTCATGTAAGCAGATTTCCAGTCAATACACCTGTGTGGCTGTGTTCTACACTGATCTCTCTAGACACTTATGTCTTCTAATTTAATGCCATTTCTAGCTGATTTTCTGTTAAACAGGACTCTATTCTGTGTGTGTACGGATATCCAAGTGCCAGCAATGGGAGTGGGGCTGTTGGTCACAGCCCTGAGTGCCAGCACCTGGAAACTCCAGAGGTCACGCATGTTGTGTGGGCAGGCACACCAGGGTGTGATCACAGCCCACATCCAGCTAGACTAACTAGCAAACGGGGAAGGAGATTTTGGAGTCCAGTGTTGCAGGTACCACAAGTCTAGGCCTGAAGGCGGAGAAATCAGAATCTTGAATCCAATACTGGAGGAATAAGGAGGTTCAGACCAAAAACTGGAGAGTCCATGATCTTTGTGGGATGACTGCTGGTAAGTTTATGAATCTGGACCAGCTACCAGGGACATCTCTGTTTCTCTGTGCAAGGCAGCTGAGGGACTGGAGGACCCAAGGGCCAGCTATATAATCTCGAATCTGGACCAGCTACCAGGGACATCTCTGTTTCTCTGTGCAAGGCAGGTGAGGGACCCAAGGGCCAGCTGTATAATCTTTTGGGTGTCTGTGGGAGACTGGAACAAATGACTGCCTCAAAACATTTTGTGTGCATGTGGGAGAAGGAGAAGGTTGGGTCTTGCCTTTGGTGTGGCAATGCACTGCCCTAAACATCCTCTCTGCTTCCTGGGCCTGTATCCAAACCTTGCAGGGGCTGAAAATCCCTGCCACACCAGAGGCCATGCTCCACACCTGCCCTGGAGCCCCTAACCCAGCTCCTGAGTGGTTAGATGACTGAAAGTCGCATCTGGAGGAAGGGCCCAGGAAAGCCAAAGGGTACTTAAGCAAAGCATGAGGTAAGTATGTGTCTTAGCTGTACCTGCTCTTAGAATTTATATCAGCTGAAACAATGATGGAACCAGGAGTGGTAGGTATATTTATTATTTTCTATGTCACTCTTTTTCTTCTTCCAATTCTCTCTTCTTGAAGTCTGAGTAACTTAAAATCAGATAGGTTTGGATTATGCTTAAGATGAATGTGCTAAATTAATCCTTTGTGAAATTATTTACGTTGATTGAACATTGCTTCAAACTTTTGCCAAAGTTCCCTGATTTTCCGAAGCTTGCCAGTACAATTTCTGTTTTCTCTTGAGGAATATATTTTTGGTAATTCTCCCTTGCTTCTGACTCAAGATACATTAAGAAAAAATAAGCTTGTTTAAGAGACTCCTCAAGTGAGTTCTGGGCCCTGCAGTGTCCAAGACCAGGTGCTGGACGGGTCCAGAGTGTGGGTGCCTGTGTGTGTAGGTCTGAGTACCTGCATGTGGAGTGGGGCTGCATCCTCAGGCTCACATGTCCAGGTACCTACAGCTGGGAAGACAGGGGATCCAGGGTGGGTCATGTGTCATTGGCCAGCTACCTGAGGAACTTATACTCTAATGGGCTTTCATCCTGATCAGCCAGAAAATGTAACATGAGGTTGTTAGTGCTGGTTTTGCTGGTGCTGACGGTGTGTGTCTGTGGCGACCTGTGCAGCTGGCTGTGCTTGTGCATACGTTTTTTACTGTTGGATTTGATAATCTTAAAATTCTATTCCAACCTAAATTATTCTATATGAGTGTGTGTATGTGCATGTCTACTAGGAATTCAGTCTTGCTACTTGCTAGAGTAGGCTGTGGCAACCTGGCCTCCATCAGGGTATTGGATTTGGCAGCTCCTAACAAATAAGATTCCTTTTTGAGAGAAATCTCTCCTTTATTTTTCTGCTTATTACCTTTCATAATTCCACATTCCTAGTCTTGTGACTTTTGTACCAGCAATGTTCTTCCACTAAATAGTCTTCTGCAGTTCTCTGCAGAAGTCCAGAGGGAACAGCTTTGTTAATGAGGCGCTTAAACCAAGTGTTAGATTAACCAGGGGAAGATGCTGTACTTGGTCTACTGAATAAGACTATTACCTTAATTTCACCTATTCCAGGTTTTAGAATTAATATTCCTCTTTGCAGTAACTCTGTCCTGAGCCCCAAGCCATTAACTTCAATTGATGCCTTTGAAAGAGAGGCCAAATCTAAAGACTCAAAGAGCAATGTATGCAATTTATGTATGTTGTCTATTTTTAAGATACCCTAGTTAGCCAAGAACCATTGAGCTTCAGTTATTTCAGAAGTTAGCCAGATTACTGAATAAATGTGTTACATAACTCTGCTGTATGCTTACATAGAAGGCACACCTAAATGAAATATGGATTTCTTAAAAAAAAAAGATGGAAGTGGGGGGTGGGGGAGAAGATGGAGCAAACTAGTTTAGTTGTATCCTATTAAATACTGGAAACAATAATCAAGAAACATCCCTCAGTTGTTTCTTCTGTTCCTGTTTAAGACTATTCACACAAAAGACACATTCCCTTCCTCTTCACATTACTTGAAATAAGTGACTCTAAATCAGACAAATGCTGGCTCTGTGGCTCAGCAGGCAGTAATTGAACTCTTACAGATTAGAAGTGCTCTTGTGCCCTTTTGCTCTGGGCACAACTCCATTTCAGAATTCGGGGGTTTTTCCCAATTAAAAAAAAAAAAAAACAACAACTTGTGTTACAAGCTGGCCATGTAATTTGAAATTACATGTGATTGATGCTAAATGGGATCTGATTAAATATGAAGAACATGAGTTCAGCTGAGGAGTAGTAATAGTCAAGAGACTAAAACTGAAGTGGAAACTCAGAAAGCATAAACTAAAACCCATGGTGTGAACCTGAATCTGATCCCCAAAATGAGATAAATATTAACCAAGAGACACTTGCAGACATTTGAATATATCTGAATAAAATAATAACAATGCTCCTCTATACATAGAACCTCTCTATTGCTGTCCATTTCACCATAGCTTGAATTTTATCAACCTGCTCTTTCTGAGCTTTGCCTGCTTCTTTTTTTCTTCATTACAGTACTTTCATATTTTATGCTTTTCACTCTTCAAGTATAAACGTGAACTGTTATTCCTAATACTGTCTCTGTAATTCTACTGAAGAAAAGGAAACTTAATATCTAAGAATTGTTGCATTCTTATGCACAGATACTGCTGATCCATGAAAAGGGCAAACAAAAACAGCTTTATTATCGGTTTGTACAAAGGTTTCAGTGTAGTTACAATGAGGTTTTGTTATTAGCACATTCAGAACATTTTGCACTCAAACGGTTGTTTTTAAATTCATTTTATATTAAAAGTCAACCAGGAAAACCATCTGCGTCAAAGTAAGCTGGTGCAGAACAGAGAAAATTGTTATTAGACTTACAGAGTGAGTCACTTGCTGAGCTCTTTTGCTATCTTTATGGACTGGATTTTTTTCTTCTTCATCTCTGAGACGCAATGAATATAATGCAAATTTCTGTTTTTTGTGGCCTGCTGAGAAGATCTGAGCCAACTGCTTTATTTGCTGTTTTCCAGTAGGGAAATATCAACCCTAATTTGTCAGATTTTTGATAGAATAGCTGAGCATGTGATTATGTATATAATATGCTGGATCTAATGAGACTCATTCAGTGCTTCAGAGTGCAATCATTCACTCCTTGATTGGCATATAACTATCCTGAGTTGAAAAATCTGAAGCATCATTACATGATTTCCCAAATTATGCACTTAAATGTACCTCTGCTGTGCATATTCCATGCCACATGAATAATTTCTGTACTTACCAATGAGTGTTTTGGCTACACTTATCCAAACAATATATAGGCTACCTCTAGGCTCCTATGATATGAAACAGCTTTATCCCTAGGAAGAAGCACGAGCAGAATGACTTCTTTTCTACTTCTCCATTCAGACCACACAGACTGGCTTTCACTATATTAGATACAACTTTCTTTTCCCTCCCCTCCTCCCCCGAAAAGAGACTAGGATGCAGACACTTTGCCTCTGAAAAGAACTCCACAAAATTTAATATTAGCCTCCTGGGGAAAAACCCATCAAGCTCTTCCTGATAGGCAGAAATGAATGCCAGAGCACAACTTCTATCTCACAAGTGACATGACAAAGGCACAGAATTTGGCCAGGTAGCTTTGTCATTCAGAAACTGTCTTTAGGAGAGACAGATTGACCACTTCTGCTCATGCTTTGACACTGTACAGCTAGATTGCATTTTTTCATTTTTAATTGATAAGGAAGAGCTTCTGAAATGATCAAGTTTGTCGTAGAAGCCAAGTTAAAGATTTTGTGTGCATTGTCAAAAAACTCCTTTATCAACAGTAAAAGATGCCTTTTACCTGAAAGTTTATGTATGCCATGAGTTTCTAAATGAGTAGTCCTCAAGCACATACAGTGAGTCAAGTGAGACAAAACAAGGCATCAGGTCAGTTGGAAAAGTGAGACAACATATGTTTTCTCATGTAATGAATCCATCTGAAATCATTGTTCATCAGGACCATGGAGCTGTCATGCAGAAGGTAATGACATCATTAATATGAAGAGCTCCCACACTAAAATAGTATAGTTTTTCTTTCCAGAAAGATCTGGGCTCTGTTGTTTATTTCCGTTGTAGTCAACAGCCAGAAAAATGACTTATCTTTTCCAGACGCAATTCTCTTAGGATAAAAGAGACAATCCCTATAAAGTGAAGTCATACTATGAAAAGATGGTGTGGTCCTAATTTAAAGGAACAGAATAGAAAAATCCTGTTATTAAGCCATGGGAAATCTGTCAGACTGAAGGGTGGTTTTGTGTTGATCTTAATCTACTCAAGATTAAAACATATAATGTTTTTTACCAGTGATTGTTCAGTCTAAATTTCTGATAGATCTACAGAATTGTTATTCTTTTGCCTAGTGATCTTTAGGATCATGTCAGTTTTTATCATCTTCTCTATGGATTTGAAAAATTCAACTTAGATTGTTTCAATGCTCTCCACCCACTTCTCTTGGCAACATACTCAGCATTATTGCCCTTGAATCATTTCACTGGCGAATAAAGCAGCATCATCTCTCTTGACATGAAGGACACCTCATACATTCTGTGGACTTCCCTTAAAAATAATTTCCAGCCTCAGATTCACACGACATATCCTTGCTGCTGGAAGATAAATCATGGTTTTGTTCTTTGAATCAGTGCAATGGCCAGTGAGATGTGTCTGCCTGATAGCTTGTGCAGTGCTCTTGGTGTTGCTAAGGTTATATTCTCTGCAGCCCTTTCTCTTTCTCTCTACAGACATTTCCATCATTCCATTTGTTTCCAAACATCTCTAATTCCTAATCACAGATCAGATGCTCTGGTCTCAGCTCTGTCTTTTTTCTTTCTTTTCTCAGGGTTCTGTGGGCACCACCACTCCTCATAGTCCTGACTAACTTCCCTGGCTCCATACCCCATTTCTGCCCAGCCATGTCCCAGAGATGCTGTAGGAATGCAAGTCTCCATGCCTCTCTCTCCTTTGCTGTGCACTGTGGGTAGCTTGTGTCCTGGATGGCCACTTTCAATGTACATTGTGGCTTGTCTTCAGTCTTGTCTTTTTTCCCTTCCCAGTTTGTTCCTGACCTGGCTGGATTCTGACCACATTTGAAAAACGTAATTGAAAGAGATGACAACAACCAAAGGAATCTTTTTTTTTTTTTCTAGCAAGAGCTATGAGGAGACCATTTCACTGCCTTTTTTGTAAGTGTTTATAAGAATATTTATGCTTTCATGGTGATGCTTTTACTTGTTTTGTGACCTTACTTGTTCTTGAACAATTGCTTTTATACCTGTATTTGTTTGTCTTTCTGTTACTAGAAGTCAGTAGCAATATGTTCAGTGAAAGTCACTCAACCTGAGCTATCTCAGGCCTTATTATCATATAGCTGTCATTTAGATTTCATTAACTTAGGCAAATTGTTTCATTATCTATTTGGACAAGACAAACACAGTTTGGTCTTTCCTTCAGATGTTAAGTCCTTTTTTGACCCTTGCTGCGATTTGTCAACTAGTTGTAATTAAGTTATTTGCCATAAAGGGTGTTGTTTACAGGCTTATTACACATTATTTTAGCCATTTATTTGCTCTCTAAAAAAATATAAAATGTTCTTTAATGTTGTTTTAAACAAAATTAATTTTTCTGCCCATATTTTCATGCATTTATAATCTAGTGGATTTTAGAACAAAGGTTGAGCCTAGGGGGAAACAGATAAAATAATATAAAGTGTATTAATAAAGCTCCAATTACACTTATGATTAAAAGAATTTTCTCACTGTGTAATTATATACTTGTATAATAAAGAAACCTACCCAAACTTGCAATCCAAAGAAATGAAAGGAAAAAAGGTGGAGTGCTAAAAGTGCTGAATTAATTAAAACTTTAAGAAAAAGAAAGCTTTTTGAATAAAAGCTGTGATGAAAAACAAGTAACCTCTTGTAGTTTCAGGCTACATTAACTTGGAGTGGTATGGGAACTTAAAAAGCCTTCAGTGATAAGCGTGGAAAAGGATTAAGGGAAGGAACAGTCCTCTTTGTGTGGTGAGAATAGGGTACAAAATAAATATTAAAGAAATAGTATTAGGTCTTTCTGCCTTGAAACTAAATATGGTCAGTAATACTACAAGGGAGAGGGATGGAGTGTTATCACACCAAGACAGAAACAAAACCAAGGTGGTTGTGCCCAGCTTGGGCACAACAGTGAACTGATGGTCTAAAATATGAAAGACTCATGCATAAACCTAAAGATAAGAGCAGCTGTAGATCAAATTGGGAACTAAGGAAGTGCAGTGCCTATTGTTCTGAAATAAAATTCAGAAAAATATGTCAGTTTATCTGGTGATTATGCAGAGGTTTAAACATCTTTTTTGAAAGAATTATTACTATCAACATTAACAGAAGAACAGAGTAATCTGAGCTCTAATTAAAAAAAAAAATCAAATTAACCTGTTATATTTTTATATAAATTTTGAATTTTAAAGTTAACATCCTTTTATAAAGATGAAAAAGGACATTTGACAGCTATAGGACACACTGGTACAGTGATGCCTGCACTATTCTTGTGAAACTACTCCTAAACTAGTAAAGATTGTCCTTAGTACCAGTGAGAGGTAGTAGTCGGAGTAAGTATCTATCCAAAGTCAGCTTTGGATAAACCATCTAGAAACTGTATTTTTTATGAAATTGCCATACCTTATCTAAGCTGCTTTAATCTGGCTCATTAGCTTTGACATAGTGCCATGGTTGTATGGTTCATGAAACAGAGATACCTCACTCTGAACTGCTAAAAAGCTATTGGAGCAGCTCATTAATCAGTCATTCAAGCATCTCTGCTGTAATCAGAGTGAAAAGAAAAATAGCACTATTTTTGTTCCTTATATTTCAAAGCAATTAATGCCACAAGCTGAGTTTCTCTGAATGAAACTGATAAAACTCAGAGATGGTAAAATGAAGCTAGCTTAATTTTGAAGGGAAGTTGATTTAACCTGTACATGTTTCAGATTTAGATCTCTATTCCTGATTGCATTGGTATAAATGAAAAGCAAAGTGGGCCCAAATTCCTATATCAGAATAGAATCAATTTACTTCTGTTCTGCATTTCTATTAAAATAAAGCTAAAGACAGCATTCAAAGCCAAGGAATTACAATATACAAGACAATAGAGAATTAAGTTTGTTGATTTTCATTATTTTCCATTGGATCATACCTTGAAGGCAGTTTACTTTCATCAAGATTACAGAAAATACTATCAAAAGAAAAGCTTCCTTTAGGAGCAGATATAGTGCATTGCAGATGATTGGGAAGCCACCAAAATATTAAATTTTGGTAAAAAACAAGTGTTTACTTATTATTTATCACTATGGTTTTATTCAGTCTTTACAGCATTAACAGTAAAGCTTTTTTTTGTTAGTTTGTTTTGTTTATTTTTGTTTCCGAGGAGAGGTCTGCAGTGATATCTAAGTGTTTAGAATGTTCCTATCTATGGAGAACAATATGAGAATAAATGTTTGATTTTTTTTTTTTTTGTGCTCCTGAAGTAATTAAAGGTTTCTCATTGCTAGTACGTGTGTTGTTTTTCAAGGAATGTAATGGAAGAAACTCTACCTTTATTTAAACTAAGAAAAAATAGAAAAACAGTCTTACACTTCCTTATCTATCAACTTGGACAGCAACAGAACCAATCGTAAACTGACATAAACTGAAATTTTCAGAAAACAATTGTGGTTTCCTAAAATGATCCTCCTAACCTCAACTTTTACCAAGATAGTCATATCTTATAAGAGACCATAAATACTTTTAATGTAAGGCACAATGTACCTGATTAGGATATTGCACACTGCAAAAGACAGTGCATTCAGTGGCCTGGAATGACCAGATAATTTCCTGACCTTTGAAATCTGAGGTTGTTATCTACCTTATCTTCTTTATTACTCCAAATCTGGAAGTTAATTGGCCTAACTCTGATCTATAGCCAAGTAAAACCTAATAAGAATGAATCCTTGTGATGTTACACATCAATTTGAGGACATAGAAAAATCACTAAACCTTCTTTCTTCCTACAATCAAATTATTGAGGCTCTTCAATATATATAATGACAAAATTCTATGTCACTAGAATAAAAACAGTGTTTTGCTGTAACTATGGGAAACAATCATATGAAAGACAGTAAGTAATGATTTTTTAGGGTAAATAGTACCTTTCAGCTATCTTCTGTTCCTCCCCTGAAGGGGAAATAACTGAATGTAGAAACTTCGCCTTGCTCTCTGGTGCAATCTGCACAAGAATAAAAGTGTTGGCGGGACCTTGCCCCACAGCATAGGATTTTACCTACAATAGCTATGAAATCAGTTCTTGGTGGACTCATAAGGGATATGAATGTCAGTTTGGTTGTGGTTTCCTCTCAGTAATTAAACATGGATCAATAACGATGTTTCCCCCACAAAATTGTTCAGGGAAAGATTTTTGTTTATAAAATAATTACTTATGAGTGCTTTATAGAAAAATAGATAAGTCACATTTTTTTTCATATACTGTTATTTTACATTGCAAGAAAGAATGTTCTGCACAGTGTTTTATCACCTGACTCAATCAAAATTAATACCTAGGCCTGGAGTCCATCATTCCTTACACAGTTGAAGTGTCAAAGTGAAAACCCTGGTTTAAAAATTTTGTTCCACTCATAATATTTATAGTCTTATTCTTGTCAGCTTCACATTTATTTGAAGGATTTGACTTTGAAAGCTATTTAACTGGGGTGTAAAGGAAAGAAGGGATGAAGAGTTTGATGGTATTGTTGGCACCAGTGCTTTCCAGTAGAAAATGTCTAATTGCTATTGCAGATGAGTCACATGTGGCAGACACAAGCAGAGGTTTGTAAGCATCAGTTTCAATATTAATGTGGTTCAGTTTAAATTTCTTTTGTTTGCAAGTCCCAAACACATCTCCTGTACCAAAATAATTTAAAAAATATTCTATCAAATGTCTACAACATTTCCTTGTTGCACCTACCCCCAAGAGTAGGTGACCCTTCACTTAGAGTGGCTTTGTCAAGTAGTATTGTGTTCATAGCTCCACTGACTTGTATTATGTCCTTCTTTCAGAATTCACTTCTGCAGGTACAATTTTTTTTTCTTTTTAGCTATAAAATATATTGCTGTTTTAATATGGTGGTGGTAAAGCTAGCACTTTCTGGGGGTGAGAAATACAAAGAAAGAAATACAAAGCACCTGCTATAACTTTAGTTGTTCTGTGCTTATACATGGGAATAGAAACAAGTGCATTTTAAACTGTGAAAGCCTACACTCTGAAAGGATAAATACCTTTATTGTAAAGGCTGTAAGTTAAAAAGCATATGGATGTAAATAAGCACTGCTGTATTGTTACAGCATTAAATGCATAAAATTCATGGTAGTTATGGTGGTATTAATTTATCAGATTATACTAATCATAGTATTTTGATACTTAGATTAATTAATTAATTCTCCTTATAAATATTGCTGTAGTTACTTTACTACATTTGCAGTATTACTGCTTTGCTAAAAATAAGAAATATGTTCGCAAAACCAGCAATGAATCTCTCTCCGTAGTATATGTAGACTACATATTCTAGTTTAATCACTCCAGCTGTGGCCCTTTCTGTGCCTAAGGTCAGACTTGCACCTTATAACAGTATTTGCTAACCTCTTTTCATTGTTTTCATGAATTTTTTGAGACAAGACAAGAATTACTATGTGAGATGAACTCTGTCAAGTCACAGCATCAGCATCTGAGTACACAAGTGAGCTCTGTACTACAGAAACACAGGGTGGCCTTACAAGGAGCAGTGCAAGTGCAGCAGTGACCTGACCTGAGCTGCCTTTGGTCCCCTCCTGTCCCAAGTGATCACCTGAACAGATTTAGCCCTAAGCCATAGACTAAATGAACTCCACTGTCCTTGTGTAGACAGTGGTGAACATTTTACAGCCATTTTACAGGGGTGACCCTCAAACTAGGGGAACAATCTCTGGGTATTCTATCAAACATGAGAGGAAGGGTTGAATATCTTCAGATTTATGAGTGAATGTCCTGGTACTTCTTTGGAGGTAGTTTTTCACACCCAGGACACTCTATGAGAACATGGGTATATAAAATACATTATCTCACCTTGCAGTATCCGCTTCTTATATGCCTCTTCCCTTATCTTGTTCAACACCCAACTTGTGGCCTCCAGCAGTGAGTGCACACCCCTCTGCACCTGGGCTCTTACTGTGTGCATAGTCACCCACTGCCTTTGCAAATGGCTATTTCTGTGAACCATTAACATTCCACTTTCCGGAGGTTAACAAGGGGGTGCTGGATAATGTTGGATCTGAGCATGATATAAATAATATGGAACAAGGGGTGGAGAACATGCTTGTTTCAGCTGGGATAAATTAATTTTCTTCAGAGTAGCTGTATGGGGCAATGTTTTGGATTTTTCTGAAACCAGGGAAGTTTTCATTCTAGTTGAGCAGTGCTTACTGCATCAAGGCCTTTTCTGCTTCTCACCCCACCCACCTGTGAGACGCTGTAGGGGAAGAGTTTGGAGGGGACACAGCTGGGACAGCTGACCTCAACCTGACCCAAGGGATATTTCAGATCATATGGCATCATGGTCAGCATATAAACCTGGGAGCAGAAGAAGAAAGCAGAGGATGTTCTGAGCAATGATGCTTGTCTCCCCATGTCTGTTATCCACGACAAAGCTCTGCTTTCCTGGGAATGGCTGAACATCTGCCTGCCGTCAGAAGCTGTGAATTTATTCCTTGTTTTGCTTTCCTTGCACATCTTTTGCTTTACCTATTAAACTGTCTTTATCTCAACCCACAAGCTTTCTTTCTTTTACTCTTCTGGTTCTCTCCCCATTCCATCGGGGTGAGTTTCCGAGCAGTTGTATGGTGCTGAGTTGCCATCAGGAATCTTTGGGTTCAGGAATCTTTGGGTTCTTTAAATGAAATAATTAATGTGGTCACAGAAACTGTTTAAGCAAAGAGTTTATGTAGAGAAGAATATACCCCTAAATTTTTTAGCCAGCAAAATTATTTTTAACAGTGTCTAAACCAAGTTAAGGTAATAATATCTTTTCTTTTTAAGTTTTTCATAAAACTTAAAAAAATTTTAGTGAGCAACATTATGACCCAAGAAAGTTTTTACATGTCAAAAACCAAAGACAGAGTAGTATGTATGAATGGACTTTTGTTATTTTGGGTGTTTTTGTTGATACAGATACAAAGGTATTGAACTTGCAATTTGTTGTTCTTCTTCAGCTTACATTAGAAAACAAGTGCTGCAACTGGAACGGGGGAACTTTTATCATTACTTCATATATATAAGAATATTAAGAAAATCAACTTCTAACAGTATTTTCCCTCTTTTCTGTCATGAAAACCTCTAAAATTTCCACCCCGTAAATATATTTTATACGTTTTTTTTCCCCCGAAGGTTAAGAACACTCGTCTTAGTTCCATCTTAATAACTCTAGGATCACAAAATGAAAGAATGACTGCTTTATTTTTGGCTGACTTCCCTCAGAATTCAGTAAGAATTCTGGTTTTATAATACATCTAGCATAGACTATTGTACTCTTGTTCTACACAAAGTGTGATGATAGTGTATTTGAAGTAAAATACACATACTCTTTGTTTCTGTGAGCTACGGTATCTTTAACAAGAACTTGGATGTCTTTTTCCTGCTGGCTGAAGGCAATGAATTACTGAAAGTGAGAATGCAAAGAGAATTAGATCTCACAAAGCTATAACAATTACTTTATGTAATGCCTCAGAAGTGACTGTGGTATATAGCCCTAGGCCAGCTTTAAATTGTCCCTTGTACAGGCTAATTCACGCTGAATAAGAGAAAATTTTTGAGCTGATATTATTAGAAACTTAATTTTCAGTCTTGAAGGATATCAGGAACTATATAGTCCATGCATGAAATCCTTGAACTATTCAATTTTATTAGAAAAATGCCATTTATTTTAGATTAACTGGAATTTTCTTTGCATACTAAACTTGAATATATTTATGTAATGTGTAATTGTACTTTGTGGCACTGCAGTGGAAGTAATCCAGTTATATTAGTTGGGGTATTACAATAACACAGTTATGCTACTTTTGGCACTTGTGCCTGCCTAGATATCTCTACAAAGCATTGTACTGGGTATAATGGCAGTCTACTGCAAAAGAGATATGACAGCTGCATGAAGAATGCTTACTCTCATTCTAATCCTGATATTTTGAACTTATATATGGTGAATTGGGAGAGAAAGGAGAAAGCATATTCATTAGAATAGTTTAGTAGAGATTTGTACTACAGTTTTAGAGTGTTCCAATGAGACTGAACTATGGATTTAAAAATAGAGATTAAAAGTACCACACATTTCCTGGAACAAAATTTTCAAAAGCAACTATACATGAGTACTTGGGACTTCTGCAATGCCCTTTCATGACCAAGTTGCTTCAGTCAAGTGTAAAATCATGTTTAAATCCTCTGCAAAGATTTTGTTAAATGAATGAGCTCTCATTCATTGAACAAGATTTTAAAAAATCTAGAGTAAAATATATATTTCAAGAAACTCAAAGTATAACGGTAGTGGAAACAGATAGAAAAAACTCTCATGAAATTTTGGTGATATACTAATGGAATAACAGTCTGCCACCCAGAAAATTCTCTGGTTGCCACAACATTTCAGGGAAAGTAGGTGTGGTTTTTATTTTTTATTTATTTTTTTTCTTTTCTTTTACTGGTTACAAAGTAAGAATAGTTGAGATCTAAGTTACAGAGCAACATCAGTCAGCTTAGTGCAGTCACCTCCCTGCAAAACCAGAGTCCATGTGACATCAAGCAAAATTGTTAGGGATCTAATAATAGCAAGCAGTCTCATACCCTTTCAACTAACCTGGAGACAGACTACAGCCTGTCTGGTGAAGTCTGGGCTTTTTTGTGTGATAATGTGCTTGACATGTTAACATAATTGCTCAGAGGTTACCTTACTAACCTGCAGCTCATCTGTGTGAAAGTTTAGAGGTCACCAAACTCATTATTTAGGTCCCCATGTGCCATCAAGAAGAAAAACTAAATTTTATTGTGATTAGACTTTGCCATGTGATTCATGTGAAATCCCCATGTGCCATCAAGAAGAAAAACTAAATTTTATTGTGATTAGACTTCTTTGCCATGTGATTCATGTGATGGTCTTTTAAACTACTCATTTCTTGATCTCACTTTTGTTTGCCAAATACATGGTCCATAAATCAGCTTGAAATCCCCAGAATAGAAGAAAAATTCATACGCAATTATTTGACATTTGATACAACAGATACCACTTCAATGCTACACACACTTACCAATATTATTTTATTGCTTTTTTTTGGGCATTAGTACCATTGTTTATAAACACTTATTTATTACACTAAGACTGAGGATTTGGCTTCCCCCAGTTTAGTGTATATTTGTATTTACTTATTAATTTCAGTTTTAATTATACTGAAAGTACATTATGACTGAACAGGGGTGTTCAGTATGAGCCTAATCTGTTGTATACAAGCACATAAACTTTCTACTGGGCAGATAATAGTTATAATTTCCAAAAAAAATGGTAATGTGGAATACAGTAGACTATTTCAATAACAGCAGACTTTTATACAGGTAGTGGCATTCCTAGCATTATTAAGAATTAGCATAATACTTCATCCTCTTCAGTACTGACTCTGGCTTTGCTGCAAACAGGGTCCTGTTAGTGAAGGAATTGAATAATTTTCAAATTTCACAGTAAAAGAGACTTTCAGAGTCAGGACTGAAATACTGTTGCAGCAACATTCAAAACTAAATTTTCACTATCTTATACATTTAACCATACCTGAAATATATGTTGGAAATTCTTACACAACATGATTACAAAGGATGCAGTCCGTAAGAAAGACCAATAAAACAAAAGGAAAGAAGATGGCTTAAATGTGATGCACTCATATTGTTTACTTCAAGTGATTTATGTGTAACATGAAGATTAATAAGAACTCATAAGGTGCATGAAAGTTTGAAACAACATAAAAATATATAGGGTATTTTCCTGAGTAAATAGTTTTACTAAAATTGCCTACAATGTGGAAAGAGCTCAGTAGATTTCAGTATAAGCTCTGAAGTATTTCTTGACTAAGGGAACCTGAAAAAGAGTGAATGTATATATGTGGTTTTTGGATTTATTTTTTGATGTTAGATGTCTGTAATATTTTGCTGTGATAAAGTAAACTTTTGATTCCACTTGTTCCAAACTTAACATATGAAAAAAAAGATATCTTGTAAGCTGTTACAGCAGCAGTCTAATTCTGCAGCCTTTGCCTCTGCAAATACATAGACTGTCAGATAACTTCCACATGAGAAGGCACATTAATGACATTTTTTGAGTAGCCAAAGATTGGTATATTGTATATGATTCTTCTGATATTTGATATTTGTTAGCTAAAAATTTACACTTTCCTATGAAAGAGCTTAGAGCTGAAAGCCAGAAAAATCGTATTATGTGCCTGCCCTGTGAAGTGCATGATTAAAGACACTACATTTTACAAGCTACTCAAATGACACTGTGTAGAATTTTTTTGAGTATTAAACATAATTGCACATGCTCAAAGGTGACAGAATGACAGAACTAAACTTATATATAAGGGATATAAAAATGGATATAGCACACAAGTCTCTAGTTTTCAAATAATCAGAGACTGCAATGAGGAATAGAGTCTGCTTGCTGCAATGTGAGTTTGAAGGATGATATGAAAATGGAAGGAATTTTTCAATTTTGTTCAGAATCACTGGAGTGCTAAGAGAAACTGCAGAAGTCTTCTTGTGGTCAACACGACAAATAATATTTCTTGGAGTGGAAGGGGGAATTAAAGAAACTATCTTCTTTATAGTGATGTTTTCAATGTGCTGGCAAACAAAAAAAAATCTGTCTTGAAAAAACATTCTTATAAATTCAATCTATGTCCTTTGGAAATAGTAATGCTTTGCAGAGAGTAGTGTTCAAATTACTTTACAGGTAAGTATGACTGAATATGGTTTAAACTGATTGTTTTTCTCCGGTAAAACTATGAATGACTGATTGCTTTTTCCAGTTTGCCAAATAGGAAAAATAAAATGGGCAAACTGTTTCTGAAGTGAACAAGAAATGCTTTCCTTCAAAATGCAAAGACAAAATAAAGAATAGGGCTTACTGCCTAAATGGCATTATCAGTGTCTCCTAATCTCTTCTGGAAGCATTCAGGTTTACCTATGGAAAAGCTGCAGAGCGTGCACCTAACAGTCTGTCAGGTACTGGAATCAGTTGGCAAAATCGCATCTGTGAATTAAAAGATGAGACACACAAGTGGACAGACATTAAGAGTCTTATTTAGCCTATTTGCCTCATTTGCCTTATATCTCCTTTTAATAAAAACTATGTACTATTTTCGCCTAATGTATATAATTCAGATAAGAGAACTCAAACTGAGCCTGTAAAAAGCATATCCATTCTCTCTCTTATTGCAATAATTCCTTTTTATATTTGTAGTGTACATTCTGCCTTCCTTCTGAGGAACATTTAACATTTAGAAATATTTATTTAATTATAAACCTACTCCATTAACATGATCCTTGCATTCACATTTCTTTACATGTGAAGTGAGACTTCTCTAAGCCTTAGTTTTCACTTCAGTAATCTGTCTCTAAGTGACACCACTCAGAGACATGTAAAATATTCTAGTCTACTTGGCCTACCAAGCCATTTGGTGACAATAGTGGGATATTCAAGGAGTAAACATAGTCAATATTGTCAAACTTGGAGTTGTTTATTTAGACCTTAGGCAGTGTGTTACACAAACAAACTGTATTTAACTTGACTGAGGAACCCATACCATGATGCTGAATATGTTCCTTTAGCATTGTTTGATTATATTCAACCTCAACATTTGTCTGAGAGATCTTATTAGGCAGCTAATAGCATCGACTTTGGTAGATTTTTATGAATTAAAATTCATCTACTGGAGTAATTGGCTGTTTTAACAATTCTTTGGGAGAAAGCAAGTAGCAGTCTGTGACTTCGTTTGGCAGTATTTTTATAGCTCGTGTTGCCTTCCAATTATTTTTTTTCTTTTTTCTGTCCCAGCTTTCTATTTAGCTACACTTCCATTATGCAATGAATTAATTTTATTATAATTCTGTACTGAAATTTCGGAGCCTGGCAATGCAATTTTATGCCAGAATAGGTACTGTGGAATAAATCCAGGTTTTTGTTACTTATGGTAATGGGGAACCTCAATTCCTTTTATAACCGCAACAAAGAAATGAGTTTTTAAAAACAATTAAACAATTCTTATTAGTAGTAATACTTTTCTTTAGTAGAGTTGGAGAGATGGAATCTGAGAGATAATATTTTTTTAATAAATACTTGTACATCTTTAGAAATACTGTTCAAGAAAACCCTACAATTTTATTTCAATATCTATGCCTCAGATATGTGACACCTTATTCGTACAGCCCTTTTGTCCTGACAATCCTTGAATACTTTACAAAACAAAACCCTTCTACCTAAAATATTGACATTATTAGACTGAATTTAATACTTGGACAGTATTCCATATAGGTAGTGAACATAAAGGGTCTTACTGGACCAGTTAAAGTACTCACAAGTTTAAAATCAATTATGTATGGAAATGAAAGGGAAAATTATAGAGAAAAAAAAATAAAACAAATCCAAAAAGCCCAAACAAATCCCAACTGCCTGGTGAAGTGCAGATCAATCTTATTCCAAGAGAGCAAAGACAGAAATGAGCGACATCAGTTGGGCGGTGTACAAATAGTGATCAACAAGCCTTTAGTGAAAGGCTTTTCTCCCCAAAAAGTATTCAGATGTTGACAAATTACACAATACCTGCAAAATTTAAGCACTTTTGTCTATTTCAAATGAATTGCAATATGAATCATACTACATAAGTGTGAAGTGAAAGAGACACCTTTAAGGACTCTAAGGATACATGTAAATAATTGTCATGTCTATTCACAGGCATATAAATCGAGTTCCTCTGCCAAAATGGCAATAAGGTATCTTTCATTCCATAGGAAAAGTTATGTTCATTTCCATTTATTTCAAACTGAAAAATAGTATATGCACTGACACTTTAATGTGCATTCTGTCTCTTGTTCCTCTTGGTTGATCAAAGCTAATTTATAACTCTGTCTTTTTCATAACTCCCAGCAAAGTCTGGAGTTATCAATAAGGAATAGAAATACCATTTTTCCATATAGATGATATGAGCTAAAATCTCATACACCATGGGGTTTACTTACTGAATTATAGCTGATGGGTGGCACTCAGTATGACAGTCCACCGTCATTTGTAAAACTTACAGTAACAAAGAATCACTCCTTCAAAAAATGTAAATTTCGTAGTTCAGAAAAATAATGTGCAGAGATACAGTTTTAACAAAATAAAATGGCAACGTCCCATAATTCAGACCATCAATAACATTGATTATGCATCTCAATGTTGAAATATATGTTTGTCTTTTCTGGAGGTAACATAAATTCAGAGTTTAGAGTATATTGTGTGTATGCATGTATATGAAGGTATAAATATGTATGTACTCATACAATAGAGACAAAACCCAATCAATTTCTAGAAATATGCATATGAAAGTCCTGTTCAGCCACATTCAACACATAGTTCAAACTTTGTTCGGCTTTTTTGGAAACACCCTTTTTTGCCATCACTGGCCTGTTTCTGCACACATAATTTTCCCATAAAATGTTAAGAAGATCATAATATTCACCCTCCTTCCCCTCAAATGAGTGAAATCCTCATGAATCAAGCAAATAAGCAATTTGATAGCCTGCTTTGTTGGTGCCTGCAATCCCTTGCAGCCTGTGTGTGGGTCAGAGCAGCTGCCCTGTCATGAGCAGCTTGGTGTGCACACTTGGGGGAAGTGCTGTGGACAGCCTGTGTGAGCTTAGGGGATGCTTTCTTTCAGACTTGACTTGTGTACTAATGAGTTGTGAGGAGCAGCACAGGTACTCACAAAGCACTTGCCCTTGTTTTTGACTGGAGGTTTGTGAAACATGGGAACCTGCACTCTGGAGAGAGGTGAGAGAGTATTTGTAGCTGTGTGAATGAACTTTTCTAGCAAGGTGTTGAGAAAGTTGTGGATGTTTATTAACATTTTGTAAGTGTGCAAAGTTGTAATTTGTATATATTTTACTTCTTACATTGATCCTGACTATGTAGTTCACTGATTTTGAGTTAATTACTGTCATTTCGGAATCAATAATCCTGATTTAAAATATGTGAAGTGAGCATTGTTCCTTGAGGCTGTATTTCAGTTCAAATTTTTTTGACACTAAATGTCTAAGTGAGCCAAAAAATGTGGTGTGTAAGAGTGAGTTGTCACTAGCCTATTTTACTCATGAAGAATTATGATTTTGCTGTAAGTAATGACAGTATTTTATCCTAGAGCATCCCTGTCTAGAAAGAGTACACACCAGCCAAGTATTATGCATATAAATGCGTAGGACCCAAAAGAAAAAGCACTCCCTAAAATATCAGTCTATTTCTGCCTATTGTCAGTGGGATAAATCCCTTTCTCTCTCTCTCTCTCTGCTTTTCTCCTCAAATACTATCCAGAACAGTTTTATCTAGTCTGCATATTTGCCTGAAAAAACAGCTACTAAATCTTGCAGTTGCTTCTATACCTACAATAATAAATTTTCAGATTGCCTTGAGCAGCAATCCAGCTGGGGCTGCACAATGTTGTTAATCTCAGTGCAATTCATTGTTGAAGATCAAACTTAAAAAAGTGGCTCTAGCCCTGTTTCTTGAGCATTGAACCTTTGTGGCAAACACCTGCGAACTTTTCTGTGGTGGGAGAGTTTTTCATTAGTCAACACACAGAGTCTGGCTTCAGCAGCTTTTGATGAAGTGTGGGTAGATAATTTTAGGTGCTCTATATCACACAGTGGAGGCATCTCTACTCTACTGAGTAGGATAAATGATGCTTGACATCTAATAGCAGGGATGTGTCAAGAGGCAGCCAGACCCAATCACACCTGAGATAAGACACACACACAGGCCAGCAAGGAACACCATCATTTTACTGATCTTTGGGAACATGATTTCTTTTCAAAAGCCTAATTTAGGGTGAAAGACTCATACCATTTTTACTGGGAACTGTTTCACTAGACTTTTTTCTAATACTTTGGATAGCATATTTTTCTCTCACGTGATGTTAAAGATTACACTTTTATTTTCCCAGAAGGGTAGTAAAAAAAGAGTAAAATTAATTATTGCTAGCATTTATGCTTTTTTATTTAATAAAATATTATTTCAGATGAAAATGTGTATAAGATATAATTAATGTTGTCTTTACGGAAAATTAAAAGTAGATAAAATGTTTTATGGAATTTTTAAAAACTATCCTTTTTAATGGATGTCTTTATGATGTCAGTAGTTGCCTCCATATTGGAAAGTGATGAAAAATTCCACCTTGATTAAGTGGTAATATTAAGTAACCTGATTGAGAAAGAGTGTGAGACCAGTTTTCCAGAGGCTGGAAATAGCTATATTTTGAGTCAAAGTCCTAGTTCTGTCCCTGAATTCCTCATTTCTTGCAGGGAAAAGCAGCATGAGGGAGTTCATTAACTGCTGCAGAATTACTTCAACTTTTTGTAGGTGGCAGACAAAGTTGTAGTGACCTAAGCAGTGGAGATTGTCCTGAATACCAGCCACTGTCTTATATGGAGGGGAGAGTGGTGGGGTTAGAACTGCTGTCAATAGAGGTCTTGCACAGGTGACAAAAATATCTTCTCTATTTTGCACACAAATCCCATTTTCTTTTGCTCTTTAGTACTTACATGAAGAAAAGTTAAACATTTTATACTTAAATCAGTTGTCAGGACTGATAGACCTACTTTTCATAAAGTTTTTCTGTTTTGACTATAAACTTCTTAGTAAAGAAACTGAAGTCGCTTTCCATCTCTGAAAGCTGAGTTGAGTTCAACAAGTGGTTTAAAGTTGAAAGAGACAGTGACTTGTAGCTTTTAGTTTTTCTCTAGAGTCTAGTAACCCATGTGAAGGAAATCTGGGTTAAGTGCTGTAGAATTTCCTCTGAGAGCAGGTTTACAATACTACAATTTCTTCTTTAGCTTTGCAACACAGCATAGTCTTCGGAAGTTTCAGAAATATGCTTAACAAACAGTGAATTCAGCTGAATACTAAAGATGAGAGTTTTGCTTATTGAGCATGGGCTTACAGAAGACCGTAAATTTAATCTTTAGTGGTCTGGGTTAATGCAGCAAGACATCTTAGATCCACAAGAATGTGTAATTTAGATTTGTCATTTTCTCATACCAGAGTAGATAATTGTATTATATTTGTGTTTTCCATATTCCTCATCAGGTCTTCTGATAATTTCTGTTACTCTGGCAGTAAAAACCAATAATTTATATCTCCTTGTTGAAGTTCTTGCTGCCGTCTAGATTAAATGTCCGTCAATATGGCAGAACAATGCCCCCATCCATTCAACATTGATATCAACAAATCAAAATCATATATTCTGACAAGAACAATATTTCATTTTATACAATACCTTTCTGGAACAAAGTCACCTCATTTTCTTATGCAGACATTTATCAGATTTTCTTTAGGCTGCAGCTTTTTTCTTTGAAATAAAACTTATGATACTATTTAAGAGTTCCCATTTTCCTTTTAATCTGTTTCTTTGAATTAATATTTTAAAGATGGTTTCATAATATGAAAAATATAATGGAAAAATGACATATCCTTAAACAATATCTTTACCTATGAGAACAGAGGGCATTGATTTATACAGCTTTAATTCTTATAAGAAGTAATTTATCTTCTCAGTGACAGCAAAGCATTCTTTCATTAGGTAACCATGAAACATTCTTTCATTAGGTAACCTTAACAGCAAAACTGAACATGGTCTTGCAAAAATTTTTCACATGGTAGCTTATGGAAGGCAGCTGAATAAAAAGCGGGAAACAAAAGTTCCACAGAACTTACAGATAAGCTGGTCTGCATCAAATAATTAGGACAGAGCAACCCTATACTTGTTAATATCAAAATATTTGATCTTGTTACAACTTCAGAGATTTTCCATATTCCAGCCAAAGGAATTTTTTCTCTATTAGACAAGGAGAGTACTCCTTGACATTTATGAAGCAACTGTAATTATCCACAGGCAAATCTGTCTCTTAAACAGATTTTGTAATTTTGGAACCTTAAATAGTGAAGAGGAGAAACAATGCCAAAATATCTGTGTATCAAAAAGTGAACAAATTAGCTATTGGTAGGTTCAGTTCTTTTCAGTCTAAGAGGAGTTAATAAGAAAAGATCAAAAAGTGTACTGTGACTACGAATTTGTAACACGAATATGTGGAAAAGGCTTAAAACAGATTCTGCCCCTGTGAAGCAGTAGAAGTAGGAAAGGATTGTGACAAGAGTTAAGACAGGGTAATCACCACTATTATCTATCCTCATGCCCTTTAAGAGCACTTCCTAATGTCCACCTCTGTATTCCCACCACATTGTGTATTCCCACCACATTGCCTAAATACCAAGTTTGGTTAAATCACTCTGAAGTGCTTAATGAGGCTGAAAACTTTTAGGATTTAATAGAATTTGCAGTTGTTATCACCTCATTGCTCAACATTTTCATGTCATTAATAAACACACTAAGTACTGGTACTACTTTTCAGATGGTTAGTTCTTTCATCTTAGAATTGGCCTTTTTCTCTGTGTCTTGCAGCTAAAAAAAGATGAAATTAATCCAACCTTTGATCTTAGGGTTTGAGTTTTTTAGAATTAAACCAGAGTGAAATTTTGTACAAGGAAAGGAAATCAGGGACATTTCATAGTGCTTATATTAAATGTGCAGAATAACAAAAAAGTTGTTCACATTCTTACAGATGTGCTTCTAAACTTAACATTAGGATGTCTTTTTTCAGGTCAAAGTATTGCTTTGTTTTGAAGCAGTGATAGATTGCTTGACTTGAGCTTGATAATACTGACAAATCACAGGCAAGGTTTCTTTCTGAGTATGACTAGGTCATTTTGATTCTCTTTTTTTAAAAGGAAGATAAAAGATGAGAAAATTTAGGGTTTTGAAGGATTTGTAAGTAGTTGAGAATATTTTTTGGTATCTTATAGGTGACTTCCATTGTGGGTAACTTGTTTCGCTTCACATTTGTTAGTTAGTAAAATGGACTGATATTTTCAGTAAAATAAATATTTTCTTCTTCTCGTCTTCAGATCCAAGTATAATTGAATTTCAGTTTCTTACTTGTAGCATCAGAAAATACCAACAAGGTTATGTGTGCTTTCTCATTTTGTTGTATCCACCTGTAAAGAGTGCAAGAGGGTTTCTCAGCAGATACTTCTTTAGAAACTTTTTGATAATGCTGTGGCAGTTTATGAATCTTCCATAATAAAAATCTCTGATGAGACACAGAATACATTATTAAAAATTGTTAATATGGTATAAATATCACAAAACCCCTCATTCCATAAGCAACCTGTGCTCTAGCTAGCTATTAGAATACATCTTTGAGGAGATAAACATGATAAAAATGAATGTCAGATGCCATAGATTTATGTTGTATGACTGTTCCATTTCCACATTTGACCCTTCTGCAGGCAAAACAATGCAATTTTTGTGTTAAAAAACTTTTCTATTTGTTTTAATAAATCGTATGTTAATATTGTACTACAGAAAACACAGAATATTTCCTTGAATTATTTTCAGTTCCTAACCTATTATTTATATTAATTGTAAAAAGACCCCATATCTTGTTTTAAGAATCTATATTACATAAGAAACCAAATTCTTAACAGAAAATGAAACAGAAAATTATCAACTTGGCTTAATAGAATTAAAATTTAGAAGGAAAAAACTTCTTTGTTTATCAAGTTGTAGATATGATATACAACAGTTAGAAAAGTAGTGTGAAAACAGACAATGGGACTGAAAGCCTCTAACTGGTTGCAGAACATATTAACTACTTTGAGAGCATTACCCAGACTGATCAATCAGCTCAGGAGTTGTCCTCCAAGTGCACCATCTCTGCATCTTCTAAGGTCACATTACTGATTTTGCAGACTTTGCTGTCATGGCTCTGATTTTGGAAAGCTACACTGAAGCACCCACTGCAGAAGTGGGAGCTGGAACGTGAAATATCCTGGGCCACTTAATATCTTTGACTAATCAAAACCCATTAATTTACTCTCAAAAAAATTAACAGTAATTAAAGCTGATCTCATCAACACTTTGGTTTGAAAGTTATTGCCAGAGTTTTTAGATATTTTAATACATTAAACATTGAAAATATGTTCTTTGACCACTCTTACTTTATATTTTGTTTTTATATAGCAGCAGATGCCTTATCAGTTTTTATGAGTCAGTAGAAAACTGCTATAAATTCCTTAGAAGTTGGAATGTAAAGGGCATTTAAAAATTATTTTTGAAGTTTCATGGATTTTTTCAGTATTTAATCTGAACATTTTAAAAGTAGACCAAGTTCCTTGAAATTTTACTTGTATATAAGGCCATGCTTTTTATTTGTGCCATTTTGAATTGAAAATATTGGAATTTTGATTTAGAAATGAATTTTCAGAGTATCTTTTCTTGTATCATTCACATAGTAATCCCCACATTTTAAAGGGAAAAAAATAGACTTCAAATAATTTAATGTTTTCTAATGAAAGCAAACCAATTTTTGATTAATCCAAAATTAATTTGGTTGGAACACATTCCAGAGCATAGATTTAAGCCGCTTGTTTAAGGATTTTTTGTTCAATTTATTGCTATGCCCCTTTCCTCCTGAGCCCCCTTCTAATAGCAGCCGTTCTTAATTCTCAAAAGCTTTGGTGTCCAGAAGTCTACTAATATAAATGGAAGTGTCTTTCTAAATTGACGTCAGAGAAGCTATGCCAGTGTATACCAGCTGTTTCTTTGGCCTTGTACCTTTTTATTTGGATAAACCCAGTTGATTTTTTGTATCCTTGCTCCCAAATTGTTTCCAAATAAGCATCTCACATTCCAAGGGCCATCTGCTGTTGGTTCTGAGTTAATGGGTGTGCTTTAGTTTTGATGTCCTTGGAAGGAGATGTTATGCTGTCACGTCGTGAAACTGGGCTCTTGTTTTCTTATGAAGTTCAATTTCTAACCTTAATGAATTAACAAGTTTAAATATTTTTTTTTGCCCCACCATGCTCACAGATGTGAATCATAGGGGCACAGAGAGTGCTATACAGGTCCACAGTACAGTCTGGTGATCTAGGTTTAATGACCCTTTTTCAAGCAAGGATACAGACCCATTAGCAGGGGGGACATCTGTTCAATGCCAAGACTTAAAGTGCACTGAAAATAAAAACTCCTTTGCCTATTACTGGTTATGGGGAGCCAGTGTCTTCATCAAAATGAAGAAATCATATTCATAGAACTATTTGTAGTAAGCCCCATGGAAGTATTGTAAATATCTCCTGGAATTTCAAATATAGACTTTTCTTCTAGATATTCTAAAAATCCTTTTGGTTAATTTTTCAAATACATATACTTCTTGTTTACCTCAATTGTATGCTTTGGCTTTAAAGACAGTAATTCTTGGAGAGAAAGCTGTCCATAAGAACCTCTTAGGTTATGTGGTACATTAGGTCTATATCTAGATTACTGTGTTTAGTCACTGTCCTCTGAAAGCTGCTAGGATGGTGATGATAATAATGTGTCTTCTACCTTACTATTGACAAAAGTAAAACGACCATCAGTGCTGTTCACCAGAAAAGTAGTGCTCTGTAGTTGCAAGTGTAGAGATGATCCTTTTGTGTAGAGATGATCTTGACATAACTATATGCTGAAATAACCATAGTTTAAGGCTAGCTTTAGTTAGGGGATTTCTCAGATAAGGTTATGATTCATGATAATTCTTTTGAAAATAAATGTTCTTGAGTCAGAGCTGGGATTTGGGCTGGAAACCATCAGTATGCCATTATCCAACAGCAAAATAAATCCCACAGGCAATGGTGGGTAAAAAATGAACAAATCCTCTGGACACACAATCTAGAGCACCCAGCATATTCTACTATTTGGAATATGTTTCTCTTAGGGGTTAGCTAAATTTTGACCTGTCAGACTTCACTTTGGATATAACAGTGCCACTCCAACAGGGACAAAACTAGAATGGTAGTCTAATTTAGTGAAAATTTCATAAGGTGCCATGGCCAATATAATAAATAAGTCCATACCTGGTCTAGAGCATATGTGTGCCTTTGGGCATGGGCTTGATAAAATCAGCTGAAACCCACAGTTTCAGCAATACCTACAGTACAGGGCAAAAATCCAAGGAAAAAGAGCGCCTTAACTTGAAAAGAGGGAAGAGGGAACTGCCTCCTGCTATCCCATTTGTTTTGCTATTAGAACAAAAATCCGAGATAAAAAAGTCCTTTTCCTTCCATCTTCTTGGTCTTATGGAAGGCATTTCTCTTTTCCAGTTTGATTAAGTAATCTCAGCCTTTACACACCCACAGCTCTTATCCTGATGACTAGCACTTCATAAATTTTATTGGAGGATGTAGCTTTTTTCAGTAGACTATGCAGTTAATGGAGTTCTTCATATACAGGAAGGAATGGAGCTTGAATCACACCACATGCTTATATTTTGTGCTATATCAGTTTTTCCTAGAATATTCTAATGAAAAAATTGAATAATATGAACATTTCTGCAGACTGTACTCCACAGAAGGATTCAGAAGTGTAAGAAGCTTTGGAAAGAAATGTAGTTAATGAATCATGGTTACGTAAGCTACTTATTTCAAGAATAATTTGTTTTGATATTTCTGTAACTTCCAGATTTTCTGCTGGTAATGGAATAAAAGATACAGATGAGGAGAAGGCCTTTTAAGTTATCTTAATTACTGCAAGTCAAAACTTGCCCTTTTGAAGATATGTTATAAAATGTGAATATTTTATTGTGAATATGAGAAGGTCAATTAAATTAAGTTGTGATGTTCGATGTTATTTTTTCTTTTATATTAATTTATTTCAAGTTTTGCTATAGAAGAAAGAGCAAATATTTGCTGGAGAACAAAACTGCTACATGCTACATATTATGTATAGTGCTTAACCCCATTTCATACTCTTATTGTGGTCTACTTATTCTAGAGCCTGTCAAATTTTCTGGGAGATCAATACAGGAATAGATATGATGCTAATAAAGATTTATGTACTGATATTATTATAAACAACAATCTGTCAGTAAAAAAGGGATAATATTTAGGTACAATGTAAGGTTCCTTTTGTATTAAGGCATTTTATTATTGTTAAATGAACATAAGAGGTGTTCAAGTCCATTTGTATATTAGTAGAATTACTCTCAATGGTTCAGTCAGTGACAGGTGTAAAAGAGACAGGTAACCATGACAGCCAGGTCATGCTTTCTCTTAGTTGGTTAAAACAAAACATGATTTGTTTCCGTATGTGGGATAAAAAGAGAAAAAAACAAAAATCCCATGTATTCTATTTTTCTGGCAAACTTTCTAATGAAAGCCTACAGTGCACTATCCTTTAATCCCTGCATTAAAAATGCATCTGAACCTTTTAACACTAGGAACTGTATAATTTAGGAAAAAAATACTTTATCTTAAAATGTATTCTTTCTCCTATTTTACATAATTTTGCATAGGGATTTGTGGGAATTCACATATATTTTTCACTTCTTCAAGTGTTAAGGTAGATTATATGGCAGGGTAATTAACTAGCAAGGAAAGTATCTATACATTCTCCTCCTTTGTGTCATGTTAATTAAGTGAAGCAAAAAGATACTTCTTGGAATCAGATTGATATAGTGCATAAAAATTCAATTAGGTTTTGAATTTAGAGAAAATGAAAAAAATTTTCCCTAAAAAGTATCAACATGTAAAATATAAGTTAAAAAAATATACTGGAAATCCTCAAAATGTCTGAAAAATTTTATATTAGCAGCATATGCGGAATATTCAGAATTTCAAACACTGAACATGAGAAAGGAAGGGAAAAGTATATCTTCAACCAAACTGGCAATTCATCATCAGGAATGAGTTGAATTTGTTGTCTTAATGCTTAGATGGACCACTAGGCTCAGATAAGGAGAAGAGTGCACCTAATAAATATTTTTACAAAGCTGCATGAACTGAACGAAACAGTAAGAATGACGTGCCTTTTCTTCATTTGGTAGCAACCCTTCAGAAAGAATTTTTTTTTGTTTTTTCACAAAAAAATAATTAAACCTGAATTTTCCATTTTCGGATATTTTTATTATATTTCAGACATAGCAGAAGAGGAGAAAAATTTAACCTAAAAACCCCAGAAGGCTTACAAAGGGGATCCATTGAAGGGAATGATAAAATATCCAGTTAAACTCTATAAATAAAATGTAAAAATGGTAAAAAAATGAAGAAAACTACTATTACTTTGTATTTTCCCACAAAGAAGGCAAGACTTCTGAGAATACCAGAATCATTATTTTGAAACCATCAGTGCAGTCCTTTTGTACCATTCAGTTCAATGAAAAAACTCTTTCTTGAACTTTGTCTCTTCCATATTTTCTTCAGTACAAATTTGCCAGTTCATAAACTACCACAAAGAAGAAATATAATGCACCTGCACTGTTAATCTGAGTCAAAAGTATTTTCTTGAACCTAGTAAATTCAGTGGCGTCACAAGAAGCAATTTATTGATCAAATGTTGAGTGGAGTCTCTGAGCTGACTGATGGTGAGTTACATCCTTAGACTTCCTCTCTCTTATTCATGTCCAGGGTCTTAGAGCAAACAGTGGTGAATGGAAAACTTTAAAATCATCTTATTCACAGGTGGAAGAAGATTAGATTCTGAGATTCGATCTTTTATAAATTTCACATGATAAAAGCAATACTGCCTCTCAGAAAAAGGAGGGCATCTCCACCTCTTTAGTTCTTTAATACCAGTTAAAAAAAATACATCAAAAGCTATCTCAGTAATAGCTCTGGAACTAACAACCTGCATGCAATAAACTGGAGCATTATTTGTTCCCATTTGGAACATCTCCAAATATTTGATCAAAACCCCCATAGGCTAGAAATATTAATCTCTGAGGCCAGAATGCTTCAAACCATTTTTTGTGTACACCACAATCTATGTAGTTCCTGACAGCAGTGCAGTTAGAGCTCCATAGAGTTCAGTGTGTAGTGCTTCACAGGTACTTAACTGAAGTAGCCCTTCTGTGCTAGCTTGAGCATGGTGTAAATTGTAATTATGTTTGTGTATTACAGATGTGTAAACAAGAGGACAAAGTGCTGAAGGCAAGGCAGGATACAATTTCCTGTCATAAATTCGGAGATGTTAGAAGGCCGATGCATTTTTCAGACAGCAGAATTGACATTTTTTTTATTTTCAACGGGTAGGATTCATTGTTTTCTTAAATAGACGCCAGTTAACGTTCCAAGTATTTTATACAGAGAACAGTTGATTTCCATGGAAATGATGTATAAAACCTCTGTTCTAAGCTACTATTAATTATGATGAAGTTTGCATCTACTGTATACATGTCATGCAATACTGATGTAGATGAGTAGCTTCTATACTATAGAAAATATTATACACCCCTTTTGCTGTCACAAAAAGTCCATTAGGATAATAAATATGTTTCATACATACATATATACAGACATACAAGTGAAAAAATAGTAAAATTATCAGAAATATAACTACAGAATATACCAGATATTAAGAACTGAGAACAAAGTAATGAATATTTGCTGAATATTTTTCAATGACCTAAATTTTCAGCTCATTTGCTTTGCAGATAAATGATTCACCCCATGTATTGCACCTTTGGAAGGCTTTCTTACTTGTGTATGCCAAGATAAATTAAGAAGGCTAATGAATTCAGAAGTAGGTCTGAGTAGAGAAAACTTCCACTATATGGGTTCAGGGAATGTGTGTTTGATATAACACGTACCCTAAAAATAAAGAACCTAAATCCTGTAGAAAAGAGTATGGCTTCGCTAGCCCCAATAGACATTCTAAGATATGAATTTCCAAGATCACAATGTATGTTGCTAGTATGTTACCATATGAAGGGCCCTTAATAAAATCCAGTTTATAGCTGTGCACTTGCAATATATGCTAAGAAATCCTAGAAATGTAGCAAAATGGCAAAATTAACAGAAAAGAGATAAGTTCCATGATCTTCCACTTTTACATCCCTCCTCCAGTGACATGGTGTTTCTAAGCAATGTGGAAACATGAAAGTGTGCTTCATGTGAGTAATTCATACTACTACCTATAATATGTATGTAATATGTGGGAAAAGTATTAATATTATATTATTGAAGACAAAATAAGCTCAGGTAATAAAAGTGTTGGAAGATGTATTTGTAGTTCATGTTTGTGTTTGAATCTTTAGTGTTAATAGTGGTGGAAGTGTTATAATTAAGCACCTACTTTTACTTAATAATGTAGCTTTTGATAAAGAATTAGGTCATTGATTTATTTGAAGTCCGGATTTATGCACTGCATTTTTACTTCATTGTTGGATGAATCGACTTTATCTTATGTAATAACCCTTTGAAATCTCTGAAAGATAGAGATGGAACTTATTAGACACTTTCTATTCTAGTGGTATTAAAAATCAAAGGATACTTTAAAGAAACTTTAATAACACACTAATTAAGAATATTTAGCATTAGTGACAGTCAAACCTCATAAGTATTGTTCTTTGAGCTATAATTAGAATGCAGCAGCACCTGAGTGGGTATCTCATGAGATGTGTCTTGCTTTCCATGACATTTCTAGCCATTCTGGATTTTGAAGACTGTTATATTTCATGTTATTCAAACAATTCTCTTATTAACTGTTTCACAGTTTTATTCAGAGTTAGTATTGTGACCATTCTACTTCTTACCAGAACACAGAAGTTCAAAGACAGACAAAAATATTTCGCCTATAATAGGTAATAGATTTCTCATCAACTCATCCACATCCTTCTATGACAATGCTTGAGAGCCATCTTCTACATCTTCTGTACACAGTTCTTCAACCGGACAGCAAGGGAAAAGATACTTTACCATAAAAATTTCACAAAATGTTTCATCTCTTAGAAGACACCTTACATACTGATCTAAAACAATACACACACACACACACACACACACATGCATTCTTATTTTATTAAGAGAAACTCAAATTTAGCCAAAGACAGCATGTTATTCCACGTCTTCCTAACATTCTACTCTCTGTGCAGCTGGAATCCTGCGAATTGTTTAACACAGCGGAGTCCTCTTCTAATGGCAAAAAGTAGAAAACTCTGTGCATTAACTTGGCCATCCTGACAACACCAGTGGCGGATGTTGGCAGAAACATCTTCCTGTTTCTTCATTAGTGGCTACATTTTGAATGTAGCCACTAATGTTCCTTCTCAATAGTCCTCTAGGCCTCAAACTGTAGTTTTAGACTCCTTCCTCTGCCAGTTTTCAGCTGATCTTGCCTCTTGCTTTTTGTGATGCTAATGACTTAAATGACACACGATTTTTCATAACAGTGCAATCTTGCCTGTCTCCGGCCTTCCAGGGAGCATGTGGCTACCGAAATTACTTGAGGATCTTATTTCTTATTCAGACTTGAAGCCAAACCCTATCACTCGTGTGCTATTGTTAAGTTGCAAAGACAAGTTAAGGCCAAGCACTGCTTGAGCCTCCAATTCTGCATTTATTTGGCTGTTGCCAACTTTTTCTTCTTAGGTTCTTATCAGGCCTTTTTTTTTCTCTCAAAATATTGTGCTATCTCTTTTGAGCAGTTGGGACATTGATATACATTTTTCCACACTGGGTGTCGTATCATGCCATAACTGACAGAAATTCTGTTCTTTTTCTCACCATTCCCTTTTTTTAACGTTCCAATTGCCTTGAATTTTAATTAATACACCTTCACAATCACATTCTTCATAGTATTGCATAATATATATTCTAAATCCTAATGGATATATGCTCACATCCTGTTACTTTTACTGTCTTTTATTAATCTTGGAATGAAAGTGCTAAAAGTTCCTGAATTCCTTTACATGTCTGCAGTATAAGTAAAGCATCAAATAATTAATCATTGTGCTGTTGGGGAAAACTAGTGTCTGAGAAACACACTGACAGGAAGGCATTCCACAAAATATAGTAATATTGTGGACTCCATTCAAGTCAAGGAGGAAATTTAATACTGTGTATGACTCCAGAGGTGAACTGAAAATAGTTTGCTTTCCCTAAATCAGAGAACAGTGTTTGGCTACAGATTAAAGCAGAGAATGAATGGAAATACTGATGCAAATTGTAGCTACAGGTGAGATTTACTGCATCTACGGAAAGTCTTAATCTTTTGGCTGCATGTGAAAAGTTGGATAGGTCAAATACATCTCCTGCTGCGAAAGTTGCTGCTAAACCCTAACTAAGCAGCAATTCATCTCTGTGGGCTGAAGTGCTCTGTAAATGAAGGTCCATGTGGAAGCAGATAGATAAGATGCCAGCAGTTATCATGCAGTAACAGGTAACTAAGTCCTTGTGCTTTGCAGTGGCAGTATGACCTGTTATGAACTCCAGAGACTTGGCTCTGTCCATTTCTCAGCTACTCATCACTCTGCCTTCCCACATGTGAACCCCAATGCATTTGCATCTTCCCTCATGCATAAGGAGTGCCAAGGCCATATGGAAATTCCATTCTAAGACTATTCCTTGTTTATGCCTTTCTAATGTCCTTTATTATTTAACACTCCCAGATTTTCTAAATCATAATATGATAATGTTCTTCCATAGAATAGCATTATTGTATTATAATGCTTCTTTAATGAAATAAGCAATTATTAGGAACTATATCAATGATTTTAATGGGAAAGAAAAGAAGAAAAGAGTTTTCTTTCGCTTTAAATTGAGAATGAATTTAGAGGAATTTTTTTCTCCCTCTCTCTTCAGCAGGGAGGAATTTTTAAGCTTCCTAAGCCTTGTATTTGCCTGTTTTTCATTAGATTGCATCAAAAGTAAGGCAAATTGGTTTGTTAACCTGTCATAAACTTACAATATCACTCCTTGTCCTTTGTTTTTGCATTTGGGGGGGGGGCAGCTGAATCTTTGGACAACAATCACTAAATTAGAAAATTCTTAGCAGAAGCCCAAGATCTTGGAATGTGCAGAAGACCTATGCTGCCATCTCAGAAATAAGTTGGGAGTTCATCTTAACACTTTAATTCCTAATCTTTCTGTAGTTGCTTAGTTTTAATCTTTTACATAAATTAGCATAAGCATCTTTGTTCATATTCATTTTGGCAGAACTGGTAGTATGTGATATCTGCCCAGAATTTGCTTTGTCAGTGGTTTCAGTATCTGTGCTTTGTCAAAACTGTTTAATTTACAGTTATGAAGGGAGAAACCTAGATTTAATTCATGCTGCAATTTTTTTGCATTTGCCAAAAGAGCTGGAAGGCAGAGTTATTACTAGATGCAATGTCTCTGCTTTCATATCTTATTTCAACTAATAATTTTAGACTCAGACATCACATAGTTATCTAAAAAGAAAATTAATTGAAAGGAAAAAAAGCAAAAAAGAACAAGCAGCATTCACCCAGCTATTCCTGTGTGTAATAGTCATATATGGTTTGAATTCATACTAGTTGCTGATGCCTGAGAATAAAAAAAATTTGTCTAATATAAACCACATAACTTGGAGGATCATTTATGATAATGCTCTCAGAAGAGAAACTGAAGGCCTTTTTCTATATAAAAATTCATATTTAGTTAAATTTAACTCTATTTTTGGACTTGTTGGACATTGATAATTTAGTTATTGATCCTTAGGGAAAGATTCTCAAACTTAAGATCTTAAAGGAAGATGAAAATGCATTCTTAACAAAATTATATTTTGCTTTGGACACTCATTTGTCCTGTTGTTTTTCTTCCTGTTTCATTGATTTGATCTTAGAAATACTACTCTCATCTGAGCAAAATAGGTTTTTAGAATTTCTCCATTATGTGTAGTGAACACCTTAATCACCCATCTACTCAGTACTCTTTAACATTTTCTTTCAAAAATAATTTTGAAATTTTTTTGGCCAAAGAAGCAAAATTCTTGGAGGAAAGGAATTATTGAGATTCACCTGCACTCTAAAGCTTCAGAAATTCTAGAATTTCCAACAATTTCTTGGATGAGCATGCTGAAGATATATTCAGTCTGGTATTGAGTGTTTTCTTATTTTACTCTCAGGGCTCTACATACTGTATGTAGTTTTATTCTGGAGCACAGTTTTGTACTACTCATAAGATATACGCTTGTTGCTATCTCCTCTCCAGAGCTAAAGATTCTTTCTGATATCCACACACAAAGATTGGATTTGGCCCTTTAGGTGACTTTTCATGCAGAGCGAAACTCTAAGCCAACAAACACTTTGAGCGCTCTTTACATTAAATGCTGCATGCTCACTACACTAAATGCTGTCAAATGTCAGCTGTTTTGAGAAATCTTACATCTTTCAAAGGTGATATTGTTGTTCTCTGACATATTTTATCTGACAGATTCTCTGCTACTGCTTGCTTTATAATCCCCTTATGTCTTGATACGCAGAGAATCACCTAGAAGCATTATTTTGAATTTGTTTTAGTCTATCCTAGTGGAAAATAATAGTACAGTATTATCTGAGGATACAGGATACTTTAATTTTTAGGTATAATAACACTAATTAAAAAAAAATCTCAAACAGAATGCCTGAGAAACAGGACTGAAAGTTTTACATGAATGGTACGGTACAAAGCATCTTGCTTTGGGCTGCTCTTTTCCAATGTCTTGATGAATTAAAAAGAAACTCTTGTCCTGAGTTAACTGACTGTTTAAAAATATTCTTTCTATAGTGTAAACTTATTTTAAAAAAATTTGTAAAGGACTGAGTTATTTCTGACTTCTCCTGGAAGTCATACTTTAGAATGTATCCAAAACTTTCCTCCTCAAGCTAGATCACTATGGAAAGCTCTTTAGAAAACAAACCTAAATATGTCAACTGCACTGAAGATGTAAATTGTTAAGGTTTTGGCATTGATAGTTAAATGTCATCTACAATGTGTTTCTGTCATTTCAGTGAACAAATTTGTTTACATCCATAGGCTAAAGTCTTGTGGAAAAGTTGCATTTCATTCTATTTCCTTCTCATCAGTTAAAACATAGTGGCATATGCTGATGCCTGGGGTATAGATTCTTTAATGAAATGAATTTCTATTAGTGCATCTCACAGAAATGCAATATAAAAATATTTTCACTAATATTTAACATTTTTGATGATATCATCTGCCTCTGGGTTCAATTAATTTGACCTTGAATACTTCCGAGTGTTCCAAGGATATCCACAACTTCTGTCAGCAACTTGTTCCAATACCTCACCACCCTCACAGCAAAGAATTTCTCCCTAATATCCAACTAAACTCTTTCACTTTTTAGCCAATCCTCTTTCTCTTGTTACTACACACTATTGTTAATAGTCTCCCTCTGTCTTTCCTGTAGACTCTGCAAGATTTTTAAAAACGTTTTCTAGAATGGTATCAGTTTATACCATATCATTCTGAATATGAAAGCTTTTATATTCAAAAAGACATAAAGGAATTACTCAATTTTGATACTTTTTTTAGACATTCTCAAGCTACAAGGACTCCTTGGGCCAGGCAGTACTATGAGATGAGATAAACACCATACAAACATGGATATGCTACTGCTAAAGGCAGCATTTTTTTTAAATAGGTAGAATGTCTCTGTTTCAGAGACATTTCAGTTATTTTGCTTGGAGGGCCACTAAGTTCAGGCAGACTTATTATCTCTAGACATGCCAACTGCACAGATCCACTGATCCTCAGCTGCAGGCAAGTTATCAGACTGGCTTAGCCCTGTGGGAACCCCAGGTCCAGGCTACTTCTCTGCTCAACCTATTAAGCTCTGCTGCTGGAGTACTCAGGGGCAGAGTCAGGATCCTCACTGAGGTTTCAGAGCTGCCACAGTGAGCCTAGCAAGGAAAATGCTGAGCCACAGTTAATAAGCTCAGCTGACCCTGAACTAACTCATTATGGAGAACTGGAAAGTTTCTGCAGTGACCTCCATACCTTCATCATTTGGGGTCAGGACTGTTTCAGCTCACTGAATAATGAAGAGCTGAATACATGCATGAGGTCTTGATTCTCTGTTGTATTTTCCTTTAATACTCTAAGTCATATTTTGGACTTCTTTACAGAAATCCTAGGATTTGAAATTACATTTTTCAGACCTTTTTTTTCTATCTTTCTCTCTCCTCTTTTTTTTAAATTTTTTTATTTCTCACCCGAGAAGCAATTTCCTTTGCTTGTTTGTTCTGTTACAGTTCAGCAAGTTGAAATAGTGCTAAGGAGCCCAGTGCAACAAAAAAAGAACATTCCATATTTCTCATTTAAAAGTGATAGTTCAAAGTAAAAATGTCAATTTTCATCACAATAGATATTTTTATATATCTATTGGTTTTATTAATGTTCTGTCACTGGTCTTAAGATGTCATTTTCAGAATACCATGAAACTGTTTGCTGAAAGTTCTGAGTTCAAACATTCTCTTATAAATATGATGGCATAATTCAATACAGTCTCCTTTGCTAATGACATAGTGTGATTTGGAGCAAAGGATCTTTTAAAAAATTCCCTTCCAATCAGCATACACAACTTGCTGCTCTAATAAGTAGTTTCTTAGGTACTAGGACAGGTCTTGAGCATCAGCTGACAAAAAAAAAAGGGGCAAAGAGATTGCAAGTAAATGGAAATAAAGGTTTTTTGAAGGAAAGAAAATAATAAAGGAAAGTAATGGTTCCTGTCTCTTCAAATTACCAGTAGCATGGGTTTGCTGCAGCTAGGTTTTTACAGCTCTCACAGCACATCATCTTTACCTCAGCAGCTGTAAGGTCAGCTTGTCTCAGCATCGCCTTGCAGCAGACTCTACCTTCTGTAGCAAAGAGCATTTCCCTTTGGACATTTTAGTCCTCACAAAGTCTCCAGCTAAGCTTTGGTTTCAAAATCTAGAAGCTTCATATATTTGGTACAGATGTGCCCAATTCAATTTCTTACCTTCTTACAACTTAAGAAAAACTTGTTTTCATTTTTTTCCTGTGCCTCAGAGAAACTGAAAACTAGAAATGAACATGTAGAACAAGAATAAATACCAAAGCTCGCCGCCCTCTTCAGTATTTTTCTTCCTTCACTGTTTTGGATCAGATTTTAAAATATGCCATGAAAAGGTTTATTATTAGCTTATCAATCAAATTATTTATCCTACTTTCTTCAATATGTTTACATCATTGATATTGGATTGATAGTGGTAGATAAATATGTATCAACAAGTTTTAAGCTAATTTATTTGTCATCTAAGTGACTACGTTCAAAATTCTGTCACAAGGTTTGAAAAAAAAGTTACCATGAGCCTACTGAAGAGAAGGTATATGTGGGAAGTTTTCAAAAGCTTACAATTACCATACCTCTTACCATTGCCATATGTGCTGGTAAAATTTGTCTCAAATGCTCAGAATCATTTTGAGGCTTAGATTTTGCTAAGTTATAATTATAACTTAGCTTATAACCACAGCTATAACTTCAGTCTTTTGCCTACATAATGTATGAAGCAGATACTTTTGCCCTTTGGACATTCTTCATGTAACTGATAAATATTAGACATATATCAGGATATCCATACCAATTTATAGATCAAAGCAGGCCAAACTAACTTCAAATAAAACTACAAATAAAGTGATGAGAAAATCTAAGAACATGTGAGCCCAAGTCTGAGATGTTCGGTTCAGTAATCATGATCTACACCCTGATGTGTGCCGAGAGAGAATTTAACAACAACAATAAGTAACCAAAAAAACCAACCAAAACAATCCTTTTCTTTTGTGTTGAAGGGAATGTCACAAGGGAATCAGAAACTTTTAATTGAGTTTTGAAACATTGCCTTTGATTTTTTTAATTCTATAGCAAATAGGTCACTGTCTGATTAAGCCTTGTTAACAACTTCCTGTCCAGGGAATAGAAATTAGTATGTGAAATAAGATTTTAAAAACAATTCTAGATATTTTTTAGCTATAACTTTAGGTAGAAAAATAGTGCAAAGAATTAGAAGAAATTATGTAGACCAGAATGGTCTTTTTAGAATATATTAGGTCAAAATGTTATGAATTTATTTTAATTTTCATCTAACATGGTTCTTATTTTCTCATGGTATGTTTTTTTATTCTTTGCTCTCATCCATTGCAGCTGCCACCTTAACCTATGCCAGTAGTCCTTAATCTGGCATAGTGCCTTGGGAAGACAGGGATGTGGATGAAGCAGGACTAGGTGAGATTTCAGCATAAAATATTTTAGTGTTTTCATCTCTTGTAATCCTATTAGATATTCTATAGTTAAATTCGTATTTATTGATACTGGTTATTTATTTTCAAATTTAGATGTGTACACGAGTGCACAAATGAATAAAAAAAATAAGAAGATATGACTCAAACTCAGATTATCACACATGCTTGCAGAATTTGGAGTATTTCTGTTAAACCCCATGCAATAATCAGCCAGACTCCCCTGTCAATCAAATTTAGGACCAAACTCTGCTTTTATGAACATGTGGAATATGTGCTATGTCCTTTAGCACCAGAAAGTGTAATATTATTCAGACAATATTTTGTTGTATTTGGGATAAATTCTAGAATTAAAAAACTTGAAATTGTTATAACAAAAATTAAAGCCAAGACACTATACTTAACAAAAATACTAAAAGGGAAAACAGAAAAGGAAATTAGCTCATAAAAACAGGAGAATACATCAGATATTTGTGATAGCCACTAATAGTCTCCTTTACCATAGCAGAGGATGGAATCTTGGTGTCAGAGCTTTTCATCTGAGTTATCATGTGGTTTTCAACACTTTTCATTCAGACTTCAGGGACCTTGAGCGTGCCAGAGGAGGTTCAGACATAAAAGTATTTCTAGTCTAGGTGTCCATAGATAAAAAACCTGCACCTTTGAATGATCTCTTGTGTATATTTTAGAGCTCCACAAACACATTCCTTACTCCCAGAAGTCCTTACACCTCAAGATTTTCATTATTTTGCACCCAGCTCAAGTCCTTAAGAATACTAAAAAATAGTTTTTAAATTTTTTTCTTGTACATTTTGACAACAGGGATCATACCTATTAGAGGTACATGCATATGTATGTAGGCAAATACATATAATTAATGAAATGGTTACTTGTTTATAATTCATTAATGAGTGAAAAAAATCCAAATAAAAACTGAATAGGAAAATAAATACTAAAATAGCATTTTCACCAAATAACTTGAGAAAAACCAGACACACAAGAACAGAAAGAAAAAAGACTGGGGAGCATCAAAGTGAAAAAAGACAAGAGAAAAAATTATCAGTTTCCTTCTCTGTTGCAATCTATCTTTCTAATCAAAAATTGCAATTAAAAATTTTCACATTGAAAGGGCCACCAGACTCATGGACTTTGAAAGAGAGGGGAAACAAAAGTACATTGAGTATATTGCAGGAAGGAAGGGATTATGCCTCTCCATGTGGCACTTTTGAGAGAACCACTGGAGTGTTGCATCTAGTTTTGTGCCCTGCAGTATGAGTGGTTCATAATGGACCATACAAGAGTCATGATCAAAAGATGAACAAGAGAGAATCAGACTGGATATAAATTTTTTAAATTCCACTGTGAGGACAGTATAGCAGTGAGTAAGTTTGTTCAAAGAAGATGTGCAATTCCCATTATTGGAGATTTTTATGATTTCACCTGGTAAGGCTTGAGCAACCTCGTCTGATTTCACCACTTGAAGAGACGGTCAGAAAATGCAGTCTCTTGAATCCTCTCAACATGAGTTACCCATGATCTTACATGCACTGCTGTTGCTCAAATACTTCAGATTTAATCAGTAACATACGTTTAAAATCAATAACCCATGATACAAATTATCAATTTAAATTGGTATTCAATATTGAAGCAAATTTTGGTGCTTTATTAAATATCCAGTCAAAGGAAGACTGCACTATCCTGTTAGGTCAATAACTTCAGTGGATCAATAGAACTCACTGGGTCAAATTCATGCCTAAATTTATTCTATTGATTTTGGAGATTTACCACTGGAAATGCTATCTCAAGTATTTTCTCTAAGTATTCACTGATTCATAGAGAGCAAAGAAACTCCATAACTGAAAAAAGAGAATTAACTTGCTTGTAGAAGGGTTTCTTCCATAACCCAGGCAATTTGTACTGGGTATGAGACATAAAATACATATCTGTATAGCCGTCATACACTTTCGCTTTACATAAGTAACAGCGAAAGTTTTCCCTATTTTCATATATTTGTAATCTTTTCACAGTGTTGAGGAATATATCTGGTGCAGGTAGCTCTGCTAGAGGTGCACTTTGAGCCTGGGGTGGGAGCCTGAGACAAAAGGCCATGAACTGCCAACATTTGGTTAACAAAAGGCAAGAACACTGATGGTGCCAGACAGGTGGATGGATGCTCGGAGGCGCATAAGGAGCAGAGGACTCAGGAGGAAGAGCATAGACACTTTAGACACTTCAGCACCCTCAGATGTGAAAGTGTGAAAGCCTGCAGATACCTTTGTTGGGGCTCCCCCCTTGGAGGGAGGAGCTCAGGCTCTTTCTGTGTTATTATGCTGTGAATAAATTGTTTTATGGAACAAGGCTTCTGGGACTCTGCTGTGGGAAACCTGGTCTGACTGTGTGAGGGGGGTGTGGAGGGAATCAAGTGGGGTCCTTCTGGCCTCTGGATCTGCCTGCTGTGAGGAGACTTTGTTCGCATCGGTGGAAGTCTGTGGCATTGGGAGTGTGACCATCAGAGATCCTCCTGAATGCTCAGACTGGGAAGTTTCCTTAAAAATAGTTCTACTAAAGCCTTAACTTCAATAATGTTTTTGAAGAAATTGATAACAAACTTTCTAAGATTAAGTGTGGATCTATTTTTGTGACCAATGAACATCACATAGATTACAGTTCAATTTATAATTTAGGTTGTGCTGTTTAGTTAAATTATTGTAATAGGAAATTGTTAAATAGGAAATTGGGCATATAAATCACCAAATGAGTTGTGAAGCATGAACTTGGTACAAAATTAATTTATATTTACTTTTAAGATTTAGCAGTATTTCTTCTGTCATAATTTATTTAATTTATAGATCTCAGTGGTGGAAATCACTTCTTGAGTAGAGAATATCAGCAAAAAAACCTTTCAAATTTTTTTTTCCTATACTTATGTTCGGTTGTAGCATTGTGAAATACTTTATACAAAACTGGAATAATTTCTCTTTGCTTATGACTCAAAATATTACAAATTGTGAATTATTGTCTCATGCTACCAGAGCCATCCTCTGATTTGGACTAGTTCTTGTTGTCCTCCTGTTTTAAAATCCAGAGACAGAGGTAGATTTATACATCCAATTTTATTTAGATCAATTCCACATGTATTAATAGAGTTCTTCTTTCAGTCCCAGAACTTTCCAAAAACCTTCAGAGGTGCATTCTGCACTTCAAGGTTATAAGTTTAATGAAGTTTATTGAAAACAGTGTCTTTATTTCTGTTTCTTCCAAAGCCTAAAACAAGAAGTCCTGGCAGATAGGAAACCTGGATATATTCTCCAATAAAAAAAAATTTACATTCAAAAACCTGCAGTTTAGCAAGACTTGCATTGTGACATGCTTTTTGCATATTTTCATATACCTTCTTTCATGAACTTTTTGGTAGATTTTTACAATTTATTAAGTTTTAAGGAAAATTATGTGATGGCTGGCTTGAATCTTTCAGGATACACATGAAGCACACAGCTATTGTTCTGGTAGAACAATAAAAAACATTCTTATTTTCCTAACCCTTCAGACTCTTACACACATTAAGAAGATCATCTGAACATAAGAAAAGGATTACTTAAATACTTTATGTGCTTAATATAGGAGAAATGTAGTTGTATCTTCACTTCACCAGCCATGGCTCAGTACCCTAAATCCAGTTCCAACACCCTGGAATTACTTGAACTCCTAAAGCTTTCAGCCAGTATGACCGACCAGATGCATTTTTTACCTGTGATGTCCAGTAGTTATTTTGTAACATTAGAATGATGTAGAAGGATCATATGATGGCATCAGAAAAGCCATGTGAATTAATCTGTTTCAGTGTTTCTAAAATAGAACCAGAAAAAGAATACTAACATTTGAAAAAAAAAAAAAATAGAGCATCAAAATGAGTGTGGGATGTAGCCTATTGAATTAATCTGTTTCAGTGTTTCTAAAATAGAACCAGAAAAAGAATACTAACATATGAAAAAAAAAAAATAGAGCATCAAAATGAATGTGGGATGTAGCTTACTAAACAATTAAATAGATAAAATATTCATTAGGTGGCTAGGCAAGTGTTTTATACACATTTTCTTCCCTCCTTAGTGTTAGTGAAGAAAAGTCCTCAATTCTCTAGAGAAAATGGAAGATATTTGTTAAAAAATCATGGAATCAAACAACCTTTGATGCCTTCAGGTCTATCACTTGGAATTCAGTAGGCAATATCTTACAATGTATTTTTTTCAGTCTTTCAATGCAATAAATGATTTGTCATGAAAGTGTAAGGCCATCAATAATTATACTGAATGTGATGAAGTATTATTAAAAGCATTGGACCTCTAGAGCTCAAATCCTAATGTGAAATGCTGACATTATAAAATGCATTTGGGTAAAACTTAAAGTGGTACTCAGCAGTGATAATACTGCACAGCTCCTTGCTCAGTTGTCACATTAATAGAGCACAATAAAAATATGATACTATTCCATGTCATCTATGGTCTTCCACACCTACTGTCTGAAAAGCAGGGGCTTAAATATTTACTTATTTTAAAAGTTAGTTATCTAAAGGAAATATTTTATAGGAAATTGTTTTATGATGTAATCATGAAGAGCTTAGGTCAAATCTACATAAAGCCATAAAGATATAGATTATGAACAACCAGGTATTTTAATGCAAATTTAATATTCTATAATGTAGAGCTCTACTGATATTCAAATGTTAATATGACTTTGAAAGGAAAAACTTATGCAGGTTTTGTTATGAATTATTATTGATCTGTGTTGTTTTCTGAGAAGATTATTCATTGCTTTAATCTAGTCTTTATAAAACAAGACACAAAGAGCTAACCCAAAAAAGAAACCAAGGAGACTGCAGATTTATTGTTAGTCTTCTTGCTGCCACTAAAATAGTCTCTAGAGATTTCAGTTTAAGGCTACTTATTATCTTTTCCAAACCTTGCCTGCATTACCATGTACTGTAATTAGTATAAGAGATAATACCTGCAATGTGCAGCTTCTTTTGTTCTTTTAGGATTACAGTCAACAGCACTCAAATTCTCTTATCTTTGAACAAATGAGCTAAATGAAGTCACCCACGCAGGAGGCAACTGTAATTTGTCTGGGTGTGTGCCCAGAGCCCAAACAGGAGGTGGGAGGACAGGAATCCTTAGCTGAAGTTCTCCTGAATACTGCAGTTAATTTTCATGTTCTGGAGCATGTTGTGGTTATAAGCACATAGTCATTTACATGCACGTAAAGTTAAAGGACAATATTTGTTGGTTTTGTTTGCCCTTTATGGATCTCCATGATACTTTTGCAGTTGAGCACCTACAATTCAGACACTGTATGTTGAGCATGAACCTGCAGATTTGTAATCCTAAGAAATTACATAAACCAACAACGGCATTGCAGTATCTAAAATTCACTGTTTGCTCTTATCTCTTTCTGAAGGAACCAGACTTAAGTTTCTTAGCAATACAAGAAATAATGTTGCCTTTAAATGCTTGTTCATGTGACTGGCCATTTGGGCAGCTCCTTACTGTAGTCATATACTAAGGGTAAGAGGGGGTGGGTTTGCAAACAAGCATTTCTAAAAAATCAGTGCCTAGATTTTTCTTTCAATTAGAGGTTCTCAAACAGAGCAAAAACTGTATTCTCAGAGTATTTAATGCAATTATATGAATCTCAAGATAAAAGCAGACATGTTCTTGAATTCAGAAATCCAAAAAAAAAGGGCTACTTTCTCCTAGATCAATGCCTCTAAATTCCACAACACAGAATGGTAACTCCTCTGCCTTTTATTATTACTTCCCCATAAATCTGATATTGCTGCCATAAGACAGCTTCACAAAGAAGTAGAAAAGCTCCTACTTTATTGTCATTATATCCTTCTCAAACTGCTTTCACCAGGAGCTGCAGTAGCAGGTCTGAACAGCATGAACAGAGAGGAAAGATTTTCTCCTGCCCTGGAGCAAGTGGAGGGGAAGTGGAATCATGTGGTCACAAAACTATGATGTGAACAGCAGGCAGATCTTTCTGCCACTCCTAGTCTGCCTAGCTTGTCCTGGATGCAGACTTGTTATGCATGTGCAGAGATTATTGCACATTCTCAACAGTGATGGCAGCTAGGGATCTTCTGAAATCTCTCTGATCTCTCCCTGATTCAGGGCAATATCACAGCAGAAGTTCAAGAGAATAAAAAAGTTTGGGGACTAGCTCCTGAATCTGTGCACTGTGCATGAACACACAAATTTACTTGTCTGGGTAGTGCAAAAGTAGATATCAAAATGAAATTGATAATTACATATAAAAAATGCATTTGTTTGACTCTGTTCTAATTTTATTTCATGTATCAAAGCTGATCCTACAGGTCTGACCCTAAATTTTTCATGCTGTTTCCACAATAGTAATACCATTTCATTGCAGTTTCAATATAGCCTTCATGGAAGGCTGTAGCATTTTAAGTCTGGTAGTCATAGATCAAAAAGCCAATAATTAATGAGAGATCCAGTAAATGTCACCTGTGCTGATCTGTCTCCATGAATTCTGAATACAAAACAATTGGGAACTATGGAGAATTTCCTAACACTTTTGAATTTTTAATGATAATGACTGTAGCAAGTACAAAATTCACATTTCCTTTTTTTTCCTTTAGGAATCTATTATTATAAGAAAAACTGAAGATGACAGAATGTAATAAGTATATTTAAAGGCCAGAGAGCACTTAAAATATTAGTTGTGTCATATTGTGATGATCTAGATTAAAAGGAAAAGAATAAGAATTACCCTTTAGACTTATGTTCACTCAGAACTTTGCATGTAGTCTTTTGTCTCTGTACATAGCTGCAAGAATCAAAACATTTTTAAACTTATATTTTCACATTCAACTGCATCTAAGTGAAATGCAAAATAGTATGTTTCACAAATAATCTTAAGGAATCTGGTTTTGTTACCTACATGTGTGGTTTTCATCAGAAAATTGCAATAATTTTCATTTTACAAATATGTTTTTATAATGTTTTTAAGATTTTGTATTACTGTGATGGAATTTAAAAATAATATCATTGTCCTATACTTGCCTAAAAGAAAACAAATAGGTTTATCCTGGCATTAGTGGTTTAGAATTAAAACAAAATAGATTTGTGTGTATTTTGAAGAGGAAACATAAAATTAATAATCTAAAATGTAAAGTGACCACTAGAAAAATTACAACTGTATTTATTTTTTCTACAAATCTGATTTTTAATGTTTTTCTAATGCATTTTAAAAATAAACTCCAAACTTCTTGACTCAGAAGTGCCTTCATATTTTATGAAGACGTTTCCTTTCCTGTTATCTCTCTCACATTCAAGAACCCTGGTTTTTGACAGGCAGGCATGCCAAATGCCATATTAATCAGTATGTATTGTTGCTGACTTCAAATTAATCTTTATCTTAATTTCTCTTTCAGAGAAATAATAATTCAGACTATTTTTCTGAATTCAAAATTATACATATTAAATTTATTAAGCATTATTTCTCTAAGGTCCATTAAAACTATCTAGGCCCATTCTGGAGATATGCAACATTCATTGAGCCTGTGATTCACCAGCTCACATAGATAAATGCTTTTCGAGGGGTCTTAGAACACAGAAGGACCTATAGTAGATTTTATATTACTGCAGAAGTTGTTTCATTGTCATTACTAGACACTTCAAAGAGATTTAATTGCATATTTTCACATCTCATGTGTTTTCAGAGCTATTTGCAGCACCAGTATTTCTCCTCTCATGTCAAAAATAAAACATAAGCTATGAATATAATTTCATTGCTACTTGCTTTCGAGAAAATCAACGGTACATGACCCTTTTGACTTCAGTAAAACTGAAAAGGCTCTTTTTTTAAACCATATTCTCTATTTAAGTTGTATGAATAATGTTTTCATCTGAAATTATTTTCTAAAAAGAAAAGCATATGAAATGTATCAGAATGATTTGTTTTTGTGACAGCAGTAGTTACTGAGGTGACATTTCAGGTGTGAAAGTCTCATTCTCATTTTTTGCCTTAACTCCAGACAAAAAGAGATGAAGAGGAAGGAAGTTACCCTAAAAGGCTTGTTCGCAACTGGGAGACTTCTGAGAATGTCTTTTGAGGGGAAGGGAAAGGAAGAGGAGGAGCAGGGATTTATTTTCTTTAGATTGCCTGGTTATTTTTCCAAGGCCATAAAGAAAATATCTGTTTTCTAATAATTCTACTATCCACTCTCCATCCTAAGAAGTCAGTTGTAGTTCTAGAAGGCAATACAAAGTTAACTCTTTGGTCTATTTTTCCTCCAGAAATGCTGTTGAAGGTATTTCTCTATTTCATTCTTTCCCACTTAGCACTGTCCCTGTTCCACAATGTGCTGGAACCCAGATAGGCTGACAGATCCAAGTTTTGGCAGTTGCATGAGCTAAATGGGAGATAGCCTAAACGGGGAACAAGTCTAAAATCAATGAATGGAACAAAAATAATCAGGACGAGCTCTCTCACCTCATCCATCAATTCTCTGCACTGAGAGCTACGGCAGCAGAGCTGAAGAAGAGACTCAGCCAGGTCTGAAGCTGGAGTACAAGAGCCAGTGGCACAAATTACTCTTCCTGAGCATTTTTAAGTTGATATTGTTAGCAAACAAGTTTTATCACTGGAGAGGTAATGGGTGAGGGGAGGAAATATTTGGGAGAGGCAGGAGATGCTCCATCTTAGCCATGAGTCACACCTCCCTACAAGCTACAAACCATGAATACAGTGCTACGCAGCAGGAGTCTGGTAAAGGTTCATTTTCCACAGAGGCAAGGAGACTGTAATTACAGCAATGGAATTGTGATATTGAGAAACCTGGAAAGACTGTTTTAAGTGAGATATATTTTTTCCCCAGTGCTGGATCCCAGGATTACAAATGAAATTTAAATACCCTGTAATTTTGTTCCACAATTTTCACAACACGTATGTGTGTTCCTATACTTTTCAAAATCAAGGTTGATTATATCTGCCTATATATTTAACATTTTCTTTCTTATATCTTGTTCATAAGCAGATGAATTTGATATGGCTACAGTATTTTGCTGTTGTTTTTTGGATACATTTTATTTTTCCATTGAAATTGTGAATGTTGTATCCCCGGAAGTGTTCCAGGCTAGGTTGGTCAGAGCTCTGAGCAACCTGGTCTAGTGAAAGTGCCCCTGTCCAAGGCAAGTGGGGCTGGAACTGGATGGTCTTTAAGGTCCCTTCCAACCCAGACCATTCTTCACTTCTCTGATTCCATGATTTTTCCCCAAACAGAATCACATCAAATGCAATTCCTCATTCTTTACCTATTATTTTTAAAAGAAAACAGAATCCCAAAAATGTAACTTTCCTCAGAGAAATAATTAAAGAGTTACTCTCAAATTTGGTTCAAAACACCTTTAATTATTTCTCAGAAACAACTACATTTCTTTTTCTTGTAGCACTCAGCTGGATTGAGCAGTCCACATGCACTTATGCTAAAAACACAAAGGGTAGATTTACTACATGTGTTCATCTTTGAAGACTGCTTTCTGGCCCCCTCAAGAAATGGAATCTTTCACGTTCCGCAAGTATATTTGCATTATAATTACTTGGAAAAATTAGTCATTATTAATTGAAATTACAAAATACACGTCAGTTTCTATTCAAACTGAGTTGTGGTATGATGAGTATATAGCTATCACTGAAAAAAGTGGTATTATTTTCATTTATTGAACAGAAAAATTCATGTTTGAGAAAGAACAGTAAATAAAGCTGGGATCTAATTACTTCAGCAAAAATATTATTTTATATGAATGCTACCTTCATTCTATAATCTGAGGATTTTAAGGAGTGGGTATTGACTATGCAAGTGTCTGTCCACACATGTATGCAGGATAAACTTCTGCTCTAACATATGATTAATAAGTAGCCTTTCAGATAATTTAAATCACTGGCTTTACAAGTAGGCAGACAATTGTCAGACACTTTCCCAAAGGCAGCCATCTTTTGTGTTTAATAAAAAATATTGATTTTATAAAGAGTGTTGGGAGCAGAGCTCTGTAAGCCATCCAAGTAAATGGGAGGTTGGGTCCTGACACTCCAAACTGAAAATAGATCAGGACATTCATTTGCTTTTCAGAAGAGCATCATGAATCAAATCAGAGAAAAGGCCTTCCTCTCCCTTCCCTTCCATTTATTGGCAGACTGTAGCTCCATTTGAATGATGTGTGGGTTTCCTTGGCCCTTAGCTGTGTGTAAAGGAGGTGTAAAAGGACTGGGTGGCAGAGGAAATGCCTGAGAATGATAAGGGGTGAGGCCCAGTTCAGTCCAGGTGTGCTTGGATCCTAGTGAGGCTATTCCAGGTCTGCAGAGGGCAGATGGATCAAGTCATACAGCAGAGTGCACTCAAGTACATCAGAGATGTGCTTGAAGTAGCTAAATAAAGATGTGGACTTGCTGAAGGTTGAGTATTACAGTAAAGTGTAATAGCAGGTGGTCATCATCTTTGCAGGAAATATGAGCATCCTGAGACCATAAGTGCAGCCCACTAATTCCAAAGCCAGCATGAATAACTACCTGCAAAAAAGTAAAGCTCTTCACTTTGGAGACTACTACTCGTAGCCTGTAGTACAAAGATCAGTGGGTTTGATTTTTCTTCTGCTATTTTCTTTTTTTTTTAAATGCAATCTTTTGAGAGAATTATTATGTAATATTGAAATAATTAAAATGTGGAAATATGAGCATCCTGAGACCATAAGTGCAGCCCACTAATTCCAAGGCAGCATGAATAGCTACCTGCAAAAAAGTAAAACTCTTCACTTTGGAGACGTACTCATAACCTGTAGTACAAAGATCAATGGTTTTGATTTTTCTTCTGCTATTTTATTTTTTTTTTAAATGCAGTCTTTTGAGAGAATTATCATATAATATTGAAATAATTGAAATGGAGGTTCTATTTGTGGCAATAATAGCAGATTTATGACATTGAATTTGACCTTGAAGTTTAGGTCATCCCACCAACGCTGTGAGAAGCTCTGAAAAGGCATTAGGGGTAATATGACCTTCAGAAGTCTCCTGTTGCTTCTGTAAAGAGGCAGAACTCTCTCTTAGGGTTGTCATTTTTATATAACAGATGGTGTAGAAACTACAGATATGCTTGAATGTTTAAATAGTCCCTCAGGTTGTATCATACATGAAGCACTAATTTTTTATATTCCATTAGTTCTCTAAGAATTGCTGTAAGTCAGTGCCCAATCCCTGACAGTAGCCAGCACCAGATACTTCAGGGTAAGATGCAAGAGTGTCTGATCTCTACAACCGCAGAATAAAGTGCTCAAAAGAAAAGAAGTTTCTGGGTTTTTATATGCTGTTTTTTTTTTTTTTTCCTTAACAGCATTTTGCTCTCCAATGCTTTGCCTATCCTCTAGGGCACAGCCTCCTTATCAGCAGTAACAACAAAAGACTATCCTTGTATACAGGACATACTTATCTGAGCAACAGCTGGATTTTTCAGGCCAAAGGGTTACATTTTTATCCAATGGAAGCACTGAGCCTTGAGCTGTCTCAGTAAGATAACGAATTATCAAAAGACAGTGTGTTTGACTTGAAGAATTTTTAGAATCTTAAATTCACTAATCATTGTCATCTAAAGTATGCTACATGTAATGACCTACGGATGTGCCAGAAGGTGTATTTCTTAATCCAAGATAGTTCTAATACTAAGCTACCATGAGAAAGAGCTTCAAGGTTAGAAATTTTATAATGTTTTTTGTTGCTTACTGGTATACTACTGTTAGTTTTGGTTTTCAGACTTAAAATTTTTCTGGAAATACCTTTTTCCTCTTAGTAATTGCAAGTTACTGATAATATGCTGTGAGAAATGTCTCATCAGTTTCTTAATCTTTTCCTAAACTTCTGAGCTATGTACTGCCCTGGGACAGTATGTTTCACACCTGTGTTATGTGACAGAAACAGTACTTTGTGCACATTAACTCCTGGTAATAAACACCATTTTAAGGATTGAATATTTCAGTTAGTAGTGTGAAGAATTTATTATTCCACAGCTGTGGAACACATATTGCTGAAACCTGGAGATGTGTTTCCTGATGTTTTGTTAATTACAATTTGAATTTTTTACAGCAACCCCTTAGGAGAAATTGAAGTAGAAGAATAAAATTTCCCTTTAATTTCCTGAAAGAGAAGTTCCTTGACAGAAATCTATTGCAACGATTTTTGTGCTAAAGATGAATGCAAAGGAATAATTTAGAGTCAAGGTATAAAGCCATATAGGGTCCATGGTTTTACACTGAGCATCCATACTGCTAGGGCCAATTTGGGCATTTCTCAACTTCCACTCCTTTCCTCATTTTCCCAGGTGTTTTCAGATTTCTGCCAAAGCACTGGCCCTGGCTAGGCTCCTATCCCTGTTTTAATCTAACATATCCCTAGAAGGAGCTGCTCTCACAAAGTGGAAGTGGGATGTATGCTTGGCAGTGCAAGAAGAAGAGTGGACAATGGAAGTGGATTTTTGGCATTTGTCAACAATTTTATCTGAAGCTGATTGTAAAATTCAGTCCTCATCCTCACACTGGTGCCAAAACAGCTGTTCACACAATGAACAAAGACAAGAGGTATTCCAGGGCCCTGGATCTGTCCCTAAATAAAATGTTTGGTTCTCTGTTCACACTAAAGAGATGAATTTATTAATCCTAGTGACCATGGAGCCACACAAATATATATGCTGGCATAACATGAGGAGAAGCTTGACATTGGAAGTGATTCAGGAAAAATCAAGAATATGGTCTCCTAGGGAAGGTCTCATATATCCTCAGATGAGGATAGCTTCAGATGAACTAGTGAATAGTCATTCCCATAGGTAGTAGTACTAATTTCAGAAGACTGGCCACAGAGTAAGCAATTTGCAGTGTAACCCTGGGTTTCTCTACAGCAATTTATCCTTAATTACACCCTCTATCCTGTGTGGCCTCACAGACTTCTACATGTGCACTGTTGCCAATGTGTTACTCATTTGCATTGGCACAATGAGAAGGGTTTGTTGTTAGAGTTTTTTCATTACAACATTTCCATTGTTGTTAGAGTTTTTTTCATTTCTATTTTCGTAGAAAGAATTTTTAACGGTGTTAAAGGATTTGGTCCTGTGAAGTTCTGGGTTTCAGAGGCTCACTAATTTCATTTGGAGTAGAGTCTGCTGTACATTTCTCAGGGCACTCAGCCTCTTAAAGGATTAGACCATTTTGTAATGCCATCCATTTGTGTCAATATTTTATCAGTAATAAAGAGATTATGCATGAGGACGTCTCTTAGCCTGATTAACTGCTGTACTGGAAAGGGATATTGCATCTTTACATCCTTAATAATCTAGAATTCAGTTTGATTTACACAGTATTAAAACACACAGAATAAACAAAGACACTTAAAATTCTGAGAATTAATTTGTTTGGATATCCTCTACCCATACAATAGGTACAATGTACCTTTAAGGGTCTGCTGGAGTGACTGTCTGACAGGGTGGACAAGAGTAGGATAGAAGTTGCCCTCCAGGAGACCAGATGTGTACCCAGGATCTGAGATATCTGTTGCCCTATCAGATACTGTGGATGAGCCAGAAAGTCTAATGGAGAGAACAGAAGGAGAAACACGGTTGCTGCTTATGGCTACTGCACCCTTCTGTGAAGGGAGATGAAAATTTTGATCTTGAGGAACTGGAAAGGATAATTCCTTTTTTTAAGGCTATGTCGTCAAGCAGAGAAGGAAAGATGTGCATCTATCTATTCCTACAGGCTAGTTCTTTGAAATGACAGAAGCACAAAGAGGTGACATACTATGGAATAAATTTTGTCATTGGTTCTTGCATACTGGAATAATATCTACATTTGGTGTGACATGAAATCACAGACAATCTTTTCCCACCAGGGGATGGTTTCTATGGTTTCTTCTGCTTTTTTTGTGTCTTAGAATTCATTCTTGTGTTTTTGTTTTCCCTTTCCTTCTATTCTCCCTGATATTCCTCCCTCTTTTTTTTTTTTTTCAGACCTTCCCTTTGCAACACTGCATTCTCCAGTGTCCCTGCCTTGATATTACTGCTTTCCCAGTCACCAGACATTCTCACTAGAGGACCTGCCTGGTTTACCTTTTTACTCCTTCTTCAAAACCCTTTGCTAGGAAGTACTGGAGCTGCGACTCACATGTGGTGACCTTGTTTAGTCTGCTCCCAAAGTGACAGTAGTGCAGTCCTGCCTGCAGAGATCCCAAAGTGACAGTAGTGCAGTCCTGCCTGGAGAGAACCTCTGTGCTGAGTGGCATGGACTGACCGAGCCATGCAGGGGAGGCAATGGGCAGCAAGACAGAACAAAGGGTGGGAGTTGCAGTCCACAGGGTAGCTCCAGAAGCATGGAATTTGATGTTGGTTCACAAGAAGAGATGGAAAAAGTATTTCTGACTTGCTTTGAGGAACAGAGCGTAGTGCAATGACTCGGACGGCATCAGATAGGGCAAATGTGCCTTGGGGCAGTGTTCCACTCTGATCAGAAGACATGCGAGCATTTTGTATGGGATAGACAATTGGAAAATATTGCAATATATTTTGGTGAGAAAGAGAATGCATCTTGAAGAGCAGAAAAGTATAAATAGCAGAGAACTGGTGGATATAGCCATTTCTGAGCTTTAATATGTTTTAATCATAGAATGTAGAATAAACTGTATGTTTACTCCTAGATTTCACATTATTTACTGTTTCTTCATTGAGCACGGCAAATAATAGAGCAACTTCCACAGAAGACAATATAATCTGATTTACAATGATTGTGTATTTTATTATAACTTTATTTTCTTGTATGATTCATTTTTAGCCACAGTAATGTCAGTTTATGATGCTGTTTTAAAGTAATCATAATGTCATTTTCACTATTTCTTTTGCAATGTTTGCTGTCTTAGACATATGTCTGGTGACATTTAATGAATATTCTATTTATGTGTGGTATGTACATAGGAAAAAAACTGTAAAACAGATTTTTAATGTGCAAATAAACACTACGCTATGGCACTGATGGGAGGAATTTTCAAGGTTATACAATACATTGATACCATCAGGGCAAACAGATTTTCAATATGGAACAATTTTATATCAGCATTTTTTCTAAAGACAGATACAGAAAATTGAATGCTATACAGTGTGCACTATTTAAAGATAAGGAAGATTTAATATTATTACATGCAAAAATTATCTGCCATATTCAGAGAAGGATTTGTGGATGCCCAGATATGTTAAAACTCTATTTCTTTTGAATGTGAAAATGTTGAAACAGTAGAGGTGCTACTGTTTTCTCACTTTGTACTTACTTGAAATTCAGTGTCTACCAGGATGTACTGCTGCCAGTTCAGGGGCTGAAGTTTGGAAAATGAGCCACATAATTCTTCATCTTCACTGTAAGATCTCACAGAGCTACACCTTAACTTTGGAAGTTTTTTGTTACACATAAACAGATGAATTCAGAGTTAGTTCAACGGTAGGTGATTGCCTGGATGATGTAAAATACATTATATGATAAATAGAAAGCATTTCTCCCTAGCACATGGGCTGCTTATCAGGACAAGGACATCTTGGGGTTGAAAGACCTTGCAATATTTGCTGTCTGGGTTGCAGGAGTCACAGGAACTTGAGGTAGATGGGAGACACAGTGGTACCTGGGGGAGCATAGTGAAAAGGGAATGCTTCACCAAGAAGGTAAAATAGCTAATAATGAGAGAAGAGTAAGATTTAAGAGGGTAAATGGAGACTTTTATTAAAATAATTGAGAGGTAGAAGAATCTTACCTTCTAGGTATCTATCAATATCTAGAGCAATACATGTTTAATTTCAGTCAAAAGAGATATGTAAATTGGTCAAATATGAGAATAGTATGATCAGCACTTCTAAAGCAGATAGGGATTTCCTTAAGTGTATTAGTTATTCATAGAATTAAAAAATATTATTCAAAACTGATTTGATGATCTGTCCACTTTTTCTTTAAAAAGCCACTAAAGGCTTTCTACTCCTTAAGCTTACCCCTCCCTTCTATCATTAAAACTTTTTCCCAAGCTCGCTTGCTATGTAATGCATGGTGATTCTCTGGGTGTGAAAAACTCTGCTCAGTCTCCTGAACACCTTGGAAAATATTCTTATGGACATCTCTGGGGTTATAAAATCCATCCACTGGAAGAGAGACCCCTACCCCTCACAAGTTTCCAGGTTTTGTTCAGGAAGAACCAGCTGCATTGTTCAGTGGGTAATTTGCATTACTTTGGGCTTTTCCAGTTATTACTAGAGAAACACTTCATTTACCCCTGCTTTGTGAGGCTTTTTCTCCAAAAGAAGTTTTCAGAATGGGAATAGAGGCAATCTTTCCACTCATCCTCTCAGTAACTGTCTTTAACAAAATATATCATAACTTGTAAAAATTAGATAAAGAATTCATACGGACATACAATTCCTTGTTATTTCTAGAACTTTAGGAGGATGAACTGTATCATCATATATGTTCATTCTAGGTCAGGACACAAAGACACAGTGCTCTGCCACTTAACACATGGGAAAAATCTTAAGATAGAATCAAATTTGATTATTCCTTTTACTTATTTCTTTAATATATTTATAAGCCACAAAGTCCTTATGGCTAACAGGAAGAGAATTCCATTTCCACTTTTCCAAAATAAAATGTCTTTTTGATTCAAATAATAGAAATTCTTTTTCTTTCGTTAGAATGAGAGATCTTTTAATGCTGTGAAAATATTTTGTTTCAATGTATTGTTAAAACAGATAAAAATTGATCACAGTTGATTCAAAGATTTAGACTGTTTTATGCCATTTCCATGTGATGGTCCCACTACTGAAATTTTGGCTCATCTGGTCTGTGAGCTGTCTTATTAACCATGGGGTTCTGGATTTTTCTGACTTCTTTCTCTTGTTTTAGTGAGGGAATCTATCCTGGATCCAAGCAATTTTCCCAAAAAAGCTTGTTAAGGCAAATGGTTCTGATTTTAATGAGTTAGCACATCTGACACAGAGGTTTTGTCAACAATTTTCCCAAGAGCTAATTGTAATTTCATTCATGATTCAGATAGATTGCAGTTGTAATAGTTCCTTGTGTCCTTTCAGTTTAGCTGTCATGTTAAAGTGCCTTTCTCACAGCTTCTTGCTTGTGAAGAACAGTGAGATTTTTACCTGTCATACACTAAATTCAGCTAAAAGAGAATGTGGCAATGTGTTGTTAGTGGTTTTTGGTTTGTTTATGAGAATCTGCCAAGTCTCTTTGTAAAACAGCAAATTGCACACAGTTCAAATATGCATAAAAGTAATGTATTATTTGTTTTTATTGGAGTGTAAGTCCTCTCTGCATCAATGTTGCAGTAAGAGTATCATGAGATAACTTCCTGAGTGCCCCTTTTGCCCATCAGCTCTGGGCCAAGTCAGCTGGCTACAGGCAAGAAAAGTCATTTTAGTTCCAAAATGCAAACATTTTTCAAAATGTCATCCAATGCCAAAAAAAAATAATACTTGCAGAGATTGGGCAACTACTCCATTTTCAATCTCTATTACTTTAGCCATTCGTTTGGAATAGACCTATTATGGCAGGTCATATTACAATGTCAGCTATTTTAAACTCACTATAGTGAAGAGTTGACAGCATTTTATTGGAAGTGTTTTCTGTAATACCTGCAAGATCCTTTATGCTGTCCACAAATATTATTTCTTAATAAACTACTCATTAGTGCTTTATCAATCTTTTGTTCTCAGAGCATGACATAATGTATTGAATATAAGCTTTGAAAAATTTAAATGCAACAGAAAACTATTAATACTTAAAGGAATAAGAAGGATTGCTGGCTATTTCAAATGTATAACATAGATCTTTTATAACTTCAAAAAAGTCTTTGTCACTCCCTCTTGTTAGTTTGTAGTTAAAACACACTTCTGGTGTAACAATAATTGCTTTACATACATGGTAAGAATTAAGACTAAACAGAAACAAAAGGATTTATATAAAGAGAAATTACGTCCTTGTGTGAATGACATCAATTCCCATTTTTTCTTATTTGACAGTCCATAACAGGAAATGAGAAATGTTTCTGGATATCAAGTCTTGAAATCTGAGTTCAGAAATGCTGCGATGGAGAAGCAAATCAGTAGAAGTTGAACTACATTGAGTAGTTCTAGAATAAATTAAAAGAGTTGCAGAGACCAAAATGTTTCACCTTCTGATACATCCCTCCTTAATTATCTAAAATCTATGCATGTGATGAGCTGGCAATTTTTTTCATTGTAGTATTTAGGATCCTAGAAATTGAGACAAAAGCTTCTGCAACATCTCTAAAAGAGATCCTGTGAAAATATTATGCAAAAAGATCCCCAAATCTTTACTCATTAAACTGCAAGAGAAATGTTTGCATGCACATCGTGTTCCTGTGGCATGAAGGAAGCATAAACAACATGATATTATTATTCAGTACTCTAAACTCTTCCATGTCGTCTGAACCTCCAAAAAAGAGAAGACACATTGATGGTTTGATATAATTTTACTTGTCTGCTTTGCTTGGGTGTCACATAGTATTGAATTGAAGTTTAGAGAGTGAACTTCATGATCTTTACTTTTATTCATGGCCAAGATATCCAGAGCAAATGGCCAGAATTTCTTTTTCTAGAAAACTTCCATGCATGTAATGAACAGTTTTATACTCTGAGGCAGAGAAAACTTAGATCTTGTGCCCCCACTCCTTCCCCCAACCCCTGATCCACCTCTGAATCTCTACATGATGTATATTTAACAGCAGAGTAATTATTAAGTTTCAGCAAAATTCATATATAGTTTCTCCATGTTCATGATTCTGCAGGCTCAGACAGCTGTAGAGATACAGCAAAGCTGAAAAACTGCTTGCTCCTCTAAAATAGCAAAAGAAAAAATTACATGGTCTTATTTCCGACCCGACAAGCCATCTGCAATTTCCACAGCAGCTTTCCAACCGGAAAGTGGGCAGTAAATAAGCACATTGCAAATATCGACCGACACATGCAGTGAGTAATTACAGCATCAAGGTATCACTGATCTAAGTGGCAAAAGTTATTGTAGTTAACCCACAGGGCAAAAAGAGCTGTGCCTTTCCATTAACATTGCTTGGTACATTATCTGGTTACATTTAGAAACATGACCCCAGTTAGATCTGGGATCTGTCTCATTTGTTGCAGCTCATCTGAGATATAATGTTCTTTCTGCTACATTGACCTATTCAAAACCATTTTGTTATCTGAGTTTTGTCACCTCAGATGTGACCTTGCTGTGGTTTGAGCTCATCATTGGACAGTTTTTCCCCTGGGCATTTTGGTTATGGGATATACTATATCTCAGCTACAGGGGAATAAAATTTTCTTTCTCTCTCTCTCTCTCTCTCTCTCTCTGTTTTTTGGGCTTTTTTTCTTTCTTACTTTTGAAGATGTTGAAATTTTAAGAAACAGGCACATGGCAATTTTGTTTCTTATCTCTACTTGTTCAGATTTCTTCTTTTCTATCATATGCATTGAAAGGTGCTCAATAGATTGCTTTGTTTTTCTTCTCTTTAGAGGAAAATAAGAACTTGCTGTTCTAGAAGTGTATCTGAATTTCCAAGTAGTTTGTAACTTGCCTTAGGTTTTCTTCTTTAGCAAATTGCCCATTTGCTGTTTTTTTTTCTGCAGTAAAATGTAACCGTCACTGCTGATCCTAAAAGAGATGCAAAATGAAACAGAGTTTGAAAGTAAGATCGTAATTCTGCTTTGGGTTCTAGTTTTACATACATCTTCTTTTCTTTGTGAAACATTCCATATGTCTCACAGATAAGAAAAATTAAGAATATAATCCTGGATTACACCAACTAAATTCAACTGAATAGGTTAGAGAGAGATTATATTAATAAAACCTTTAAAAGTTAATGTAGATATGAAAGCTTACGGAATGGTTTGCTGTTGCCGTATACATTTGCAAGAAAATTATATATGTTGCCAGCTGGAATAACATATTTGGTAGATATTTGGCCTATGTCTGAATTATTACACAAAATGCAGGCAAGTTAAAATTGAGGTTTCTTCTGTGGTTTGCATTTTGTTAGATATGGAAGATAGATTCAGTGGGGAAACTGTGTATGTCACTCAGATTCAACTCTAGTGCCATTTTTATTCTGTCTTTTATAAAGTAGGTGTACTAACAGAGTTTTTGAGAACAAAAATAGTGATAGTCAAAGAAGAATGAAATTTTTTCATTTATTGCAAAGATTTTTTCATAATTTTTCATTTTGAACACGTTATGTAAATCGTGTTCAAAATGAACTCATACTATTATATATAATACATATCATTATATATAATACATATTATGTATATAAAATATATGATAATATTTATATACTAAGTATATATAGTAAGAATTAAAAAAAGTGCACACTCTGCTGCCAAACGTGAGATAATGAGTAAACATAAAAATAAAGATACAAATAACTACAGTAGGAAACAAAGGTTGTTTTCAAATATGTTCCATGCATATGAACGACCACTATGAAAAATTTTTAATTTAGAATAAGGTTTTTTTGGGGAGAGAAGCATTAAGGGCTATGCTTTGGAAAAAATGCTATCTTTGGCTACAGGAATTTTCTTAATTTTGCTGGCTTGGGGTGGGATAGAGTTAATTTTCTTCACAGTAGCTGCTATGGGGCTGTGTTTTGGTTTTGTGCTGAAAACAGTCTTGTTAACACAGAAATGTTTTTTTACTGCTGAGCAGAACTTAGACAGAGTCAAGCACTTTTCTGCTCCTCACCTGACCCTACCAGTGAGGAGGCTGTGGGTGCATAAGTGGAGGAGTTTATTGCAATGTCAAACATTCTAAAATGGTCCAAAGGGACCAGGGTGGAGATTGTAATGGAAACACCTTTAAATTGTTCTAATCCATTATTTGAGTTGTATGATACAGTTATTAGGTATTACTAGAGCAGGAACCACCTGAATTGATGGGGGAGAAGCCTTACAAGAAGCAGTGCAAGTGCAGCAGTGGCTGGACCTGAGCTTTGGTGCCCAGGAATGTCACACAGCAACTCCTGTCTCCTGTCCCAAGTGACCACCAGAACAGATGGAGCCCCAGGTCTTGGACCAAATGAATTTAGTGGATATTTTGTGTATATTTGTAGACGTGTTACAGACACTTTGTAGACTGGTTACAGACACCACCAGTGGTGGTCCATAAACTAGGGGAATGGTTGGTGTGGAGGCTTCTGCTTTGAGACTGATGAGGCATAAGTTGCTTAGTCACTTTCACTTGCATCACTTGCCTTTCTTATGTTTTATTTCTTATTTCTGTCTCTTATTTTCCTTTGCATGGCAAATTATAATGATAATAATTATTATTATGAATGCTAATAATATTTATAATTATTTTCTTTAATGGAATTATTTTTTGTTATTATTATTATCATTATCATTATTTCTATTATTAAACTATTATCTCAACCCGTGGATTTTCTTACATTTACCCTTTCAATTCTCTTTCCCCAGTCCAACTGGAGAAGGAGTGGGTGCGCAGCGGTGTGGCGTTATTGACAGTAGCAGTAGTAGAAGCATTCATGTAGAAGAATTTCTATTTGTTTTATAAATAACAATCTACTTAATTTTTATTAATTTAAACATCCTTTCAAATAAGGATTATGCATGTATTTTCAAGGGATTTTTAGTAAGTTTTATAGAAACTGTAAGGAATAGCAAACTATTATTTCAAGTGGCAAAGCGAGCACTTTTTTAAAAGCTTTTCAACAGTTTAAAAAATACATATAATTTCTCACTTGAAGAAAAAAAAAAGACTAATATTTTTAAGATCCCCTTTATATCCAGAGTTGAAAGGTCTCTAAAAGAAAATTCATGAACCTAGTGCTGTCTGTACAGTTAAATGCTGATACTAACATGCATTCATACTTGGGTACGGAGTTCATTGAAAATTATCTCATATTTTCAGTAGATTATTCTAAAATAGTTATTGAATATAGCTTTTTAAGGTGGGTTACCAGAAATGGTCCTTGGGAACTGCATATACAATGGCCAGATCCAGTTTATTGGACAGCCATAGCAGATATGCACACAGATGGCCAATTAGAGCTCTAGGTCATCATCCAAAGACTGTAGAAGGCAAAAGAAATCTTTGGTCTGACATTAATGGATGTTGGATGAAAAATCCAGCTAAACTGTCAGAGAGGCAAAGTTAACATTCCTAGACCACAAATACTACCTAGTTATGTTAAACAATTTAACAAAAATTTACAGAGTGGTCTCACATAAATTAAATCAAAGTTCATCTGGAATCAGTGCTGAATTAGCAAATCTGAATGGTTTGGCAAGGCAGCCTGCATGATGCTGCTCACTCAGATCTAGGATATCTGGCCCGTGTTCCAGTTTGACCTGCGAGTACTTCACTGAGAAGAGCGTTATAATAAAACCAGGTTTGAAGCCTTCTGAAAACGGAATGTTGCTTTGTATTGTGACCATCTCAACTATGACAAAATATGAGCTTTTAGGGTTTGAGGTTTGTGTGTTTTGAATCTGAGCCTGTTTTATTGTGACAAAAATGACATATGACAGAAACTGGACATTTCACTTGTCTCTCTGCCACAAACTCACTGCAGCACTGTAGGAGAAGTTGTTTTCCAGCTACAGCTGACATAAGGTTGTGATAATGTCATGTCAGCCTAGTTAAATAAAAAAGCAGAGAAGGGAAATAGAAATGAGGAGGAATTATGCAGGGAAATAAAAAGACATAGGGAGCCTAACAGGAGGCATATATGCTTCAGCTGGTGCCAAAGCTCAGAGCTCAGCCCAAGGCTATGTAAACAAGGAGAGTGCAATAGATCAAAGCTGGAGAATCTAAAGATGTTTTTGCATTACTAGAGGAGAGATCTTAAATGGATTAATCAGTTGGAAATTAAAAGTTGACACAACTTTGAGACTGCTGGGACTATAATTACTCTAAATCAGTGTCTCTAGACTTTTTCCAGTTATCAACTCATGTTGAAATAATGAATAACCATTCATAACTTTCTCCAACCTTTAGGCTTAGACTTCTTTTATGGTTGGTTTCTGCCTGAAGGTGAATTTATCCATTCATAGAAGAAAGGTTATTTAGCATGGATGAAGGGAGAGACCACTCTCTAGACATTATGAATAATAGACATATGGGATAGTGATTTTCATGTTAATGTTATATCCGACCTACATTCTTGTTTTACATAAAATAGTAAAAATGCTCTGGGTAATAAGCAAATCATCACATGCTTTTCTAAAATGTTCTGTCTCAATGGAACTGTGTGTCTTCTTCAGATTCTAAGACATACTGCAGTTTTCTTTGGCATCAGAGCTAAATTGACCAGTAAGGCTTTCAATTAGTGTTAAGAATCAAAATATATTTGTATTGAACTTTGAGCATGGGATTACATTTAGCCTCTAATGATACAGGACTTGGAATATCTCCTATTTGCAGCTTCCCAACACGTATTGTGTATATAGACTTGTGAGAATCTCTCTACACAGATTCTCATATTTAGTTATTCTGCAATCAGCAAATCCTCATCACTAATGAATATACTTCATTTACATTAAAAACACATTTTAGTCTCTGATCATCATCTGTCTTTCAATTCTAAGTTAACCATTAATTCGGAGAGAAACTTAAAAATTATGTATTTCAGTTTCATTTAAATCAGGGGGGAAAATATAGACAACAGTGCCCTTAACAGCGCTTTAAATAGGGAGCTAGGACAAAAGACATTTTATTGGACAGTTTCTTTTGTCTAATTCAAGAGTGTACCACAGCTGCTGTCCCTATGATGTCCACATATACAACACATTTTCTAGGAGAGAATAACACTAAAAAGGGATGATGGGGACAGAATAGATGACCAGAGCAGAATTTTTCACATAAATAGGAGAAATTCTAGGCCATTATTTTTTACAGAAAGGCCACAGACAAGCTCAAACCCCTTTCTCTTAGCCCTTTTCATTGAGAACTCTTACTGAAATACACTATGAATTTCTCTAAAATGATTTCCTGCTTGAGACAGGATTTAGGCTGCCCTTTTCAAGAACCACTTTCCGAGATGGCTTCAGTAAGGGTAGCAGTGCTGGCAGGGTGCAGAATCAGAGTGACTTTTTCATAAATACTTATTTTAGGGTGAGTTAGTCACCTTTATTTATAAAACCAAGAGGATGGAAGGAGAAAAATGACAAGCAGGCATGGTTTCAAATGGAAATAAAAATCAAGAAGAGATAAAATCAGACCATCATGTACTGGAAAAAAAAGATGAATTAGAATGCCAACTTCTATTTTGCACTTTGAATTCTCAACACAGTGAACTGTTTGTTACATTATTAAGCTGTCTGACAAACCCTTTGAAGAAACTCAGAAGATGAAGTCAGAAAAGAAAGAATTCATTTCAAAATGTCACTATTATTGAGGACTTGACAGTTATATGTAATGGAGTATTTCCAGTGTATTTAGGATTGTTTTCTCTTCTCAGAAGTAGTCTGCATTTTTTTACTATCATGCTATTTCTGTTTTTTAAATATGGGTGTTAATGAAAAACGGTGTTTTAAGGAGGTCTGACTTAAAAACCAGCAAGGGTGCTCTGTAGTTGAATATCTCTCCTCAGCAGTTTCTATCCCTCTCAGGTAACATCTAACTCCTAAGTCGCAAATTTTCACAGTGTAACTTTGCTGTCCTGTCCTCCTATCTTCTGTATGTATTGATACATTTCAGTCAAATAGGATAAAAGTTTAAAAGCCATAGAGTTGTGCAGTTTCTTCCAGCTTTGTGAGAGGGAAACAAAGGGGAAGACTATGTGTGTTGCCATTCTTATTAAAGAGTGGGAAATTCCAAATCTCCACAAACCCAAACTTCATCAACTTTGTTGCAATATATTTAGAGAATTATTTATGCATACATAATAACTGAAGAAAGGATAAGTTTTATGTGAATCAATAACCTTGATAAGAGCGAGACCTTTGGCCATACACTGTCTTTCACTAAAATATTTCCTATTATTTTATTTGGGAAACTGTTTAACAGTACTGAGAAACTGTTTATGAGAGTCTTATGAGATCAAAATGATACTTACTCTTCTGATGCATCTTTTTAAACTACATTGAAGTTTCTGATTTCCTCATTCTCTCTGTCTCTGCAGAGTAGTGTGCAGAACTGAATGTCTACAAGCATTTCTAGAGAAGACCAAAAACTTGTGAGCAGAGCTATCTTCACATCTTTATCTAAATAGTTCCTCAAAACACAGTCCTCACTAAGCACAAGAAAGGAAAGTTGCTTTATGTACGAGTGCTGTAAATGTTAATGCACTCTGCTTCACCATGTTGCAATGCTGCTCCAGTTGATATGTATACCACCGTAATTTAAGGCCAGATTGAATAGCTTTACTCTGATTCACAATAAATTCAATTAATGATACTAATCTCAAAGTAAGGAACTTCTCAACATAGTAGATGGTGATACAATCTAACAGGGAAGTTTCAATCTAAAGTACATGCTCACATAGAAAAGTTAATTTAGAGACATAGATCCCTCTGGAAATATGTAGTGCACTCAGTGCTCTGAATTGGGCAAGAGATTCTTGTGACTGTCAAATTAACACCTCATCATGAAACATTGTAAGCTCTCTAAGTTTTGCAGTGAGTTTTCCTTCTGAGATTCTAGGGAACATAATTCACTAAAGCTGTAAGAATTTTCTTGAAAGACTGAACAACGCTTGTTGTCTATAACTACTGTAATAGACAACAAGATCTGATGTTCAATTTAAATGAATCTAATTATTCTTGACCCTTCTTTTTATGCTTTTCAGAATGGTCCATATCCATAAGAGTATTCAGATTAATACACATATCCATATGTATTCAGATTATTTAAGCATTCAAAGCTCTCCAATGTCTTGAGGAAACAAGGAAAAGCAGCATATTTTTTGATGAGATTTCAGTTTTGAATTTTAAAATATAATCCCAAATCATGTATGTTTTATCACCACAAAAATATTCTATCCATAAATGTATTTAATAAATTAAATTATCAGTTCTGTCAGCAGAATAGAAGACAGATGATGGAATGAAGCACAAGTATAAAATCAAGGAGTCCACAAGCCAGGAATAAAGAGCAATGAAGTATATTTAAAATACAGAATATAACTTTATATAGAATAAGGTGAAAAGTGTAACTATTCCTGGGTTTATTTTTTGTATTATGGAAGTCAATACTGATAATATATTCCTTATATCTAGAGAGGAGAAACTGGCTTAATCATAGGGTTATGAAAGTTCCATTATTGTGTTGAATGTTAAGACTATGCTACAGCACACTATGAATATTTTAGTGGTGTGTATCAGTATCATTACTTAGATGTGCTGTTCTCAAATGAGGCTTAAGAATTACTATTCTGTCTTGATGCAGTGCTTTCACATGTGTGGAAGGTAAACACCAGATGATCATTTAGGTACACAGTGATGCTGCAATGCAAATATTTGAACAGACTGATAGAGTGTAAAAGAGCAAGGTAAATGTATTTTTTTACTCAGATCAACCAGAAGTCTATTAAAGATTAATCTATTAATATAAACCAGCAAATACCGATGACAATATAAAGTAGACTACTAGCTGCTGTACAAATATTTTTATTACACATTAGTACTGAGCAATTAGCATAAAGATGTTTTACTGTAACTACTCCACTCCCTCACCAACAGTGTTATACCATCATGGAAGTGAATATAAAATCTAAATTTGATTCCTCTAACAAGTGGCAACCAAACAGTTTATAGTGGAATGAGAAAGAGACATAAAAGTGAGTTTAAAAAACATTCTCTCATGCAGTAAGTTTTATTAAAATATTAAAATGATATCTGACTACACAGTGAATCAAGTTGTTGCAGATATGGAGACTGATTGATAGAAATGCACTCTTTTTACCATAAAACTAACTCAAATCAATTATCTTGAAGTAGAAAGAGAATGTTAAGTATCTTGTTAAAGTAGATAAGATACCATACATAAGTCAAAAGGCAACCGTGGCAATGATGTGAGGGAACTGGAATAAGGCTGTAAATCCATAGGAGGTAGAAAGCAGGGAAGAAAACATAAAAGAAACATGAGCTGAGTAATGGAGAAGAAAAGAATGGGTCTCATGTGTCATCTAGGTAGTGTAAGATACTTCCTCCCCAAAATATATATTTATATATAAGCTGGAATATATGAGGTTGTGTTTGAGCAGCAAAAAGTTACAACACTCTATATTACAGGTTTTTCTGTGGTTTTTCTTCTTCCAGTTTGGCATCCCTGACACCTTAGAGAATGCAGCAGGTCAGGAGTGTGAAGAGCTATGCCTGAATTGCAGTCCCAATGGCAGTCCCTGCAGCATGAGTGCTCCCAGGAGATTTCTTCTGAGGTGCTCTAGGGGATACATTTTCCTTCTCTCTCCTCGAAATTGAAAGAAAAACAAGTCTCACATTTTCCCAATGTGTGAGGGAAGCCAGTTACTTTTATTTTTTTTCTTTAGTTTGTCCTGTAGACCTTAACAATGGGAATATGCATACTGTGGCAGACAAAAATCTGCTGCATCTCCAGGCTCTGATGAAGAAAGGCTGAACCTTCAGCATGTTCTCTCAACTTTTCTTTGTTCCACCTGTAATTCTCTGCCTCCTTTAACTGACTGTGTCTTTGTGGTATGGGCATTTTCTGTTTTCTATCTGTAAGTGCAGAAATACAGGCAGAAACTTACCCCAGCTGCTCAATTTTGTCAACTCCATAGTTTCAAACATCCTGTTGATGCGGAACCAAGATCTTGATAGTAGTATCAATTTGTCAGAAGCACGGATACATTTGGTCTCAGATAAAGAGTTCAGCAAACCAAGCAAACCACAAGCATATTTTTTGGGGTTTTTTTTGGAGGGGTCTGATGTGGATGTTGTTTTCAGTTTTGTTGTCTGGCAAAACAGCTGATTTCCCAATGTAAAGGCTGGTGCTCCTGCTTTCAGGGCTAATGGCTCAGGCAGCTAACTGTAAAACTATCTGTGAAAATGGTAAAATTGCATATAAAAATTATTTTAAAACCGTAATTCTCTACTAGTTTTAAGATATCTTTTTAATATTAAAATTTCAGAAAGTGATGCCAAAGGAAATCTATAGCTTAAGACTGAGTCCTCTTCTCTCTATTCCATGAACTAACTGTTTTAATACATTTTTCTTTCCTCAAAAGACATATTTTCCGATGGCTGAATTTTATTTAATTTTATTTATTCTAGTAAATCTTGGCCCCTGCTTATAAGTATTGTCTAACCTTTTCCTGGAGAGTGTATCAGTTCCTTGGTGAGACTGTGGCAGGGTGTGTTTGGTGGGAGGAAGTGGGGTGAGCGAGATGGAGAAGAGCCACAGGGACTGCATATAACTCCTGATGTAATAAAGGAGAAATTTAATTAAAATACGCCTGCTGTACGTAGTCTGCCAGAATCTAATTATACTAAGTGGCCAATTCTAATGGATGAGAATGGCTATTGTCCTTATTTTTGACTAGGTAAAGCACAATAATTCAAACCTGTCCATTGTCCTTTAAAGTTCAGAGCATCACCATTTGTCACAGCCAGCTTTAGTAAAAGTGTTTTGTCAGAGCACACAGCATTGAGGGAGCTTGATTTAGACCCTTTGTTTAAAGGAGATTCTCACATCCTTAAGTACAGACAGGCTAAACTAATGTCTATGTCTTGAAAACAGGATGAATGAAACGGATGTTTGACTATTCTGAGCATGTAATCAGTAACTTCCATAAAAGAAATTCAAGGATGAATTAATTATTTGACTTATCCTTTCATAATACCACACACTTTTTTTACTTGTCTGTCTATTCCCTGGCGGTCTGCTGCCTGTGCTTTTTAGGTCAGGTTGTGTGTTGCTTTTAACACTTTTGGTGCTTAAGATTACCCTTGACTAAATTCAGTGTAGCAGTGATAATCAATGCATGCGATAAACTCCAATTTGGCAGGTATGACAGATGCTGAAGTGAAAACCTTTAAAGCACAAAGGATATGGAGTGAACAAGGACTGGGAATGACTTTAAAGCATTGTTCACAATCCTCTCTTTCTTAGTGATTTTTCTACCAAATCCTATTGACATCAGAACCAGGAATGAAAATCTTTGGAGTATGACCCATTTCAAGGTTACTTTTATGTAGTGTGTCAGAAGATGAGAAAAATCAGAAAAGGTAATGTATAATAGAATGTGGCACTAAAGGAGATACCAAAAAAATCCCTTTGTAACCTGGTAATTGATATTATTTTACATATAAACTTACGTAACATAGTGCAGAATATGATAATATATTTCCTCTACAGTTGAATAAGCACTTCTTCAGCAGGTTATGTACCATTGAAAGGAACAAATATCAATTTAAATAGCTAACATTTATATCTGGAAAAAAAATTAGAGAAGAGAAAAATGCAGTTTAGCAGTGGTAATGTATTAGCAAAGTATAGGAGAATTGTCAGGGCATCACATACACAATGCTAATGAGGCAGAGTACATCTTGCTGTAATACTGGTTGAGCCCAAATATCTTTTACATTAGAATATCAACTGTCACTCCACTCCAGTATTTTTGTCTAGACAAACTTGAGTCTATAGGTAATGACTACTTTGCTCAGTGTCTCAATACCTGCTGGAAAAAGCTGTGATGGAAGTAACTACTCCCTACATTCTCCATGACTCCTTATAAGACTGTAAGTCTCTAAAAGTATTATGTACTTAAAAAAAACATATAAAAAGCCCCTAACAACCCATTCAGATTAATAAAAATAATGAAGTTTTCATATGGTTGCCAGTGCCAAGTAAGGTTCAAGTATCATATTCTTACCTCCTGCCCTACCTTCAAACCTTTTAGACCTGTTTAACTCAGGTTAGACTTGCAGGCTTCCCTGTACAGTAATGCAAAGAAGTGGTGTATTTTCTTCTATAGAGTGTAGGTGCAGTATTTTCCATCCCACACAGAGCTGAAATCTCCTTAGGGTGACAGTTTATCCTTTGAATGAATCTAAACCCCTTGTGTGCTAAATTATGTTTTTAATCAACTCTCCTTTGCTTAGCAACCAATGACTACTCACCACTCCAGCCAGTGTAACCCAAGGGCTATATCTTGTTATTAAAGGTGACTAACAGTTACTGTTACACTTGTACTTGGTTCCACTCAGCAACTAATACATCTATATTTAAATTTAAACTTCTTGATTTACAATGTTCTGATACCAGGAAAATCTCAGACTAATCTGGTCTCTAAGGATCATTCAATGAGATGAACACATAATAATGTAAAGAAGTGGAAACAAAATAATACACTTGAAATTAAATCTTGATACAAGCTCAGCTGTCTATACAACAAATCCTTTCTAAATCATATTATTTAGTTACTTTTGTATTTTCTGTATGGTGGTGTTATCTTAACACAAAGTACTCCTCTGCAGTTATTACTTTTGTTCAATTATTTCCCTACAGGCAAAAATCTGCTGGTAACAGGAAAGGCACCCAATGAATTCTCAAAGTAATCCTCATGTAATGTAAAGAGCAATGTCCTTATTGCTCTTAACAGCAAGTTAAATCCCAAACTTGAAAAATGAAATGCAGTGCAAGAGGAGATCTCCATACCCAAATCCCATCTAGCATCCTCTCTTCACAGAGAAGTCTCTGAAAGACCAGTTGGAGACATGAGGCTCTGTGGAGGAGTTAAACCAATATATTCACTGTGCAGGAGTCTAGCAGTCAAAGATTGTTAGGAAAGGAAGAAAACCCAGCCTTTGCTTTCATTTTCTTGTTTTGACACATATCTCCTTTAAGCTTCAGAAAACACACAAAAAAACAGGCTCACTACTTTCTAGTTGTGACATTTAAAAATTTGTCTCCATATTATGCTGAAATTTCATTCAGAGAGTATATAAGGCAATATAATTTTAAGGTGAAAAGCCTAACTATGCATATGAGGCTATGGTGAGATCTAGAAATCAGATTTTTCTTCCTGTGTTCACTAGAATTTAAAAATGTCACTAGGAGCTTTTTTTTTTCAAGGGCACATTGCTGGGAAAACAAAGTTTCAGGACAAATCCCAAAATGTTTGTTATAGGATGAATTTTATGCAAGGTTTTGATCGTCTCTTGATTGTCTTAACTGAAATCAGACCTTTGATTAATGCTAACTGAATATTTTTAATATCTAATGCAAGGTTGAGAGGTGCTAGCAAAGCATGTCTCCTAGTCATTCTTAGAGGAGATGCGATTTGAAGTGTTCTACAATTGCCAAGCTGCCTCTCCCAGATGTGGTACTTCATAGGTGTTCCCTTCTGCAGCCATCACAAAAACATTCCTCTTTGATTTGCGTGTGCCTGGGTACTGTCAGATGCTACTACAGTTCTGGCAGGTGATTTCCAGAGGGCCTTCCTCAAGAATTCCTCTGAAAGGCCCAGAACCAGGCTGTTCCTATGTACCAAAGGATGAGTTAACGGGGAAGAAACCAGCCTGGCTGAAAAGAGAACTTTGGCTGGAACTGCGATCAAATGGTGAGAGTGCATTACCTTTGAAAAAGGGCAGAGGGCCTTCCTCAAGAATTCCTCTGAAAGGCCCAGAACCAGGCTGTCCCTAAGTACCAAAGGATGAGTTAATGGGGAAGAAACCAGCCTGGCTGAGAACTTTGGCTGGAACTGCGGGCAAATGGTGAGAGTTCATTACCTTTGAAAAAGGACCAGATAATCCAGAAGGAACTCAAGGGTGTCACAAGCTTGAGCAGAGAGATAATTAAAAGGGCCAAAGGCCTCTTACAACCTTAATGATTCTATGACTGCACTGAACATATAAAACTATTGTTATACTTGTGCACAAAAAAGTAAACAGAATGCTTACTGCCCTGAGGACCAGGACTAGGGAGAACATGCTGAGGACATCAGAGATTCTTTCGAACTGGAGGCCCTGAACTGGCATTACCTTTGAAAAAGGGCCAGATAATCCAGAAGGAACTCAAGGGTGTCACAAGCTTGAGCAGAGAGAAAATTAGAAGCGCCAAAGGCCTCTTACAACCTTAATGATTCTATGACTGCACTGAACATATAAAACTATTGTTATATTTGTTCACAAAAAGGTAAACAGAATGCTTACTGTCCTGAGGACCAGGACTAGGGAGAACACGCTGAGGACATCAGAGATTCCTTCGAACTCAGTGACAAATGTGGAGTTTTGTGCATCAAATACAGATGGTATCAGTCACTCTATGCAAGCAGCAATTATCAGGATTTTAATAGAGGGTGGCAAGCTGAATGCTGTACCTGAGAGGAAATTGGGATGCAAAAAACTCATAATTATAGAGAGAACTGTCTCTGAAGAAAGATTAGGTAGAATTTGACCACGAGTAATAAATGATTGACAAAAATGTACAAATTTGAGTGGAAGTTGCCATTTGAAACTGTCTCTTTAATTCACTGCAGTACTTATTATTCATACTGTCTAACATTCAAAATAGTAACTTAATTTATAACCTAATCTATATTAATAAAAACAGAATCTTTAAACAGTTCTTTTCTCTTCGAAGAAGAAAACTTTCATGTGCCTTTATTATCAGTGATAGGAAATTTCATTTCCTGAGCTGGCCAGAAATCTCTGTTGAATTTTCTGCAGCTGATAACTTGAAACCATTCTTTTCACTGCAATAAGCTTCTTCTTCATGTCTGAGGATTTTTTGCCTGTGTTCACTTGTCTCCTGATGATTTATTTCATAGAAGGTCCCCTTTGTTTCCTGAACATATTTGGTACAATGCTCTTGCAGATTAGCTTTTGTAAAAGTGTATTTAAAAATTCAGTTTCCACAGAAAATAAATCCAGAGCTTCCATCTCTGAAGTTTATTAAAATAGTCTCCCTTCTCTCCTTCACCCAGAGAAAGAGGTTTTGACTGAGTTTTCAAGATTTTTCTTTTATGTTCCAGGGCCTATGTTTTCAAAATGTGAGAAATTATTGATGATATTAAAAAAAGTCTAATAGCATGGCCTTCCCTTTGTCAATATATTTCTGTGTCTCCCTATGCTTTACATATTTAAAATGCTTTACAAAATGTGATGAGAAAATAATCTGAAATATATTCTTGCTGTATACAAAAGCATTTAAATATATGTCTGATGTGAACAAGAGAAGAGCTCGGGCAAAGTAGTAAGAAATTATGAGTTAGAGTGATAGTGAAAATTATTTATTGAAGGAAAATCAGCATACAAATATTTTATCAGAGTGAGAGTTCCGTGCATACTCTTTTCCAGGGAAACCATATGTGTATATTCTCTCATATTCAGAGCTGATTTAGCCATCGAAGACTACAGCTTAATGACAATTAAAATCAAAATATGTTTTGAAACTGATTATTTGGTACTTAGGGCTGAAAATATAAGGCACACTGGAAATAACTAATATTATTTAAAATACTTACATAATGAACATTTTTGTGTTCATGGAAGAAGTTTCATAGAAAGGAATAGAATTGATGGAGAATGCATTTATTACTTCATATACAATTGGACCCTTCCATCATAAGGGTCTTTTCCAACTTAAATGACTCTATAATTCTGTTCTATTATTCTGTGTGCTTATGTCTTGGGTTTCAGACTCTCTTCATTTTAGCCTCCTCAAAGAATGAGAAAATTACCCTGAGACCTCTGTGTTCAAATTGGAGCTGTTTAACTAGTTTAATACTAAAAAAATCATATTACAAATGATGTTTTTAAAAAAAACAAACAGCTGCTTTAATGAGACTTACCTATTTTTATGATATTGATGCACATCCTGAAAATTCTTGTTAGATTTAACTCTGAGAAAGGACTATTTAACTATTGAAAAGTAACAATAGTCCAACCCATATGCTTTCCAGCACTGAAGAAAAGCAGCAAGAAAACCAGAATGGACTCTATCTTACAGTAAGCGAATCTTCTAATACCCTCATATTTTGCCGTGTTGGGTGGGAGGGTGTTTTACACCAGTTGTAGACAAATTAAGAATTGGATAATGACTACTTTGGGAGATCCTTCCTTCTCACATTAATTGAAGGTGAAGTAATCACTGCTTGGCAATGTACAGTTGTGGCATCAAGGCTATATGTGTAAAGATTAGAAAGAATATATTTTGAAGTTAGATATTTGGATTACATTTAACCTGACAAATATTTCATGTGGAGCTTTCAACTGGTTTTCTCTTTTAAAGATCAGCGTTGCTTTAAAGCTTTGGACAGAAATTTTCCTTGTGCCCTTACATAAATCTTTTTACTGAAGTGGAAATGAAAAGATCTATATTTAACCCTATAGCCTCTGCTTTCTTACAAACCAGATTTTCAACTACAGAAAGAAAGCTGCAGCTCTCTTTTAACTGAAAAAATAGCAAATTATACATAAAGGTAAGAAAAACTTTTCCATTTCTTGTTTGTATCCTTAAGGATCAATGTGGGCAATTAGCTAAGTGTCTGCAAGACATATATAATTGTTAATCACATATAGGACACGATCTTTATTTATGTCTTGTTTGAGATATGATAGAGAGACCTGCCTTATCCAGGGCTTGAAGTGTCAATATTTTCTTATATTAAAAGAAAAAAATGCATTCTCCTTTCAGATTTTACAACTCCTACAGGAACTGAAGGCATATTCTCAAGTAAGCAGACTTTTAGCACAACAGCCTTTTACAAACTATTACATTCTCACTTATAAAATGTGGCAAAATTTTCATTTTTACCTAAACATTTTGTGAAAACACCTCATGAATGTGTAAAAATTCCTTTTGGGCTAAGTAGAGCTAAATAAATAATTTCTTTCATACTAATGAATGCCTTTATAATTGAATACAGGGAAGAGAACAGAAGGATTTTGCAACAATAGAAGTAAACTAAAATGTACCTATTGTGCCATTAAACAAGGGCATTTGGTGTCAGAAATGCTAAAAGCCTGAAATCACAATGGAAACAACTAATAATTTTATTTTAATTAATGTTTCTGAGAAAAAATTCCAGAAAAAATATAGAGCTTAGTGAATAAGAAAAAATTTTCTGAGTGTTTATGTATTAGTCTTTTATCCATTATGTGGTAATTAATTTTCATTCTCCCTAAAGAAATTAATTCTAATACTGATACATCTTAATATTTAGTTTTAAAAAATCACAAGATTTCAGTTACAATTTAATTTTCAGTTACTATTTAATTTGCCTTCCCCCCTCACCATGAACAACTGAACAGAGTTCATACTAACTTTTATATAGATTTGCTATTTGATCATCTGTGCCTGAGTTTTGTGGATTACATGTGTAGTACAGACTGTGGTCCAGATATCCAAACTCAACAAGCTAACAGTTTATATTTCCTGACAAATAAGGATTTCTGAAATATCTAAAACCATTTGAGAATTCTAGACCTATTCAGAAGCCCAAAAGTTATGCCCTTCCCAAAACCTGTCCTATTTTCACTCTTACACAAGGAAGCTATGGAGCAATACATTGTACAGCATCAAAAATTTGTTTCAACCTCCACTTGGCCTTGCTACCTTCCTAGCTTTAGTGTAACTTGTGCTTATATGGTGCCTGGGCTTCCTGCAAAGGAAGGCAACTATCATTTAATGTTGATAAATTTATCAAAAATGGACCTATTTTGGTGTCCATTTCCCTAGTTCCCTTTCCTAGAATGATGCCTTTCCACAAAGGACTTTCCTGGTAAATGATTCTTATCTGTAGACGGCTGTAACAAAGCTCATGCTTCTTTCACAGTGAAGGCATTTATATTGATCTATCTTTTTTATTAAGGATGAGGAGCAGAAAACAAATCCCCTTAAACAGCATTATTCTGCTATGAAACATAACAGCGACCACATCCTGGCTTGCATTGTGCACGAGAAGCTCTCCCAGCAGTGTCTGCAGCTGCCCTCCTTTGGCAGGGAGCGCTGCTATTGACAGAGCTCCTGCAGGGCTGCGGCTCCTCTCTGTTACTGTGTGCTGTTATTAAAGAAGGCAGCTCTGGAGAGGGTGAGCTGCACATTGAAACTGGTGCAGAGCTAGGATGGAGCAGAGAGAGATCCCTGGTGGAACTCTTAACTTCTATATGAGCTCTAATGAGCCAGGCTGTCTGTCCTTCTGCTCACCCACAGTGACTCTTCTCACAGAAAACAAACTCTGTTCTTAAATCCAAGTGCTTAGGGATAATACACATACAAGTTGAACACTGACAGGCTTGTTTACCTTTTTCTTGTCAATAATACACATACAAGTCAAACAGTGACAGGCTTGTTTACTTTTTTCTTGTCTTCCACATAAAAATATTGTGTTCTCAAGTTCTGCTTTTGTGGTAAATTCAATAGAACTTTTGGAGAAATGTGATTTTGGTTGAGTAACCAAAGGGTGAAGTCATGAAGCACTTGATTGAAAAGGCTGCTTAAAGTGACAACCTCTTTTAAAAAATGTTAAAAGAAGGAAAGTAGGTATGAGAGGAAAACAAAAAAGGTACGTAGCATTGAAATGTTGAGATGGCAGTATAAAATAATTTAAAATAATAATGTAAAGTAAAGACAGTTGAATGAAACACTTAAATAATTTATTTTCTGATATTATATGACTGGCAGAACATCTCACATAGTGAATTAAATTGCAACATCTCAGTGAGGATATCATTGAAACAGACAACGGTGAAGAATATGTACAAAGATATATATACATATATCTTTGTATATGCAAAAAGATAATATACATTAATGGCTTTCAAAAGTTGGTACATGTTACAGTGTAACATATTTGCTCTTTTTTAAACCTCTTCCACATTAACTCAGTCCTCAGCTACAAATATTAGAACAGCAATTTTATTCATGTGACATAAAACAATGCTTAATTGTAAGACTGAAAAACTTTTAAGGTTTTGCTTCTGCTGGCTCTTTCAGCATAGATTATGCTCAAAATTACAGTATTTCTTTGTAACATTCAGTAACAGTCAAAAAGTTGTTTTGTTTTTGGTCGCAAACTGTTTATCTCATTGTTCACAAACACTTTAGGTTTCCTGAAACTGCTGAAAAAAATTACATTTCTTTTCCAGTTCTGCTCACAACACAACAAAAAAGTTTATCAAGGTTTTTACAGGGGGAATTTCATTAAAATTAATACGGTCATAATGGATTTTATGCAAGTTTATATGTTAGCCCTCCATTTAATTTCACAACAAGTTAGAACATCTTTTGACTTTATTTTTTTCCTTTTTTTCACCATATAAAAATATTTTGAACTGTACGAATATCTAACCTGTATATTTGGCATTTTTTATATTCATTTAGTGAAGAAGCACTTTAGGGTTTGTCTCATCTTTGTCTTTCAATGTAGACTTACTGTATCTCCATTTGTATGCTATCTACAACATATTGAATGTTGCAATGGTACAAATTGAATATATGCATTAATAAAAATCAATAAAACGAGAACTCCTAGTCACTTTTTCCTTATTCTAATCTTTCGGCAAAAATGGCAATTTGTTTTCTTTTCCATTTTTTTTCTAATACTTTAAAAGTGCTTGCTTCTGTTCTTGCTTTCGTTCTCAGTCACTGCCATTGGTTTTTGTTCTCCTCTGGTTCCACCTTTGTTGTATTCCTTTTCAGATTTCTCCATGTTCCAGCCAGTGAGTGACTCACTGTATCTTTGTTCCTGGAAGAAAAATTGTAAGAAGCACTGTATAAAACAAGCTGTCTGTCTTTGTAATGACCTATGTGCTTTCCTCTTCTCTGTTGAAAGGATATAAAGGGGTACTTTATTGAAATGAGTAACTTGGCTTAAGTAGCCTCTTTAGTAGACAAATTAGGGTTTTTCTCATTTACCCCTGCATTTTGCTGAGGATATTTTTCTGAAAAACTTTTCTGAAGAACTTTCTGAAAAAGTTCTGAGCTCAAGTTTGTTCTACTAAAGAGTACTCCAGTCCATGCTTGGGAAGAATGTAATTACATCAGATTAGTACCTTTTCAGCTGATCTTTCATTAAGAGCAGTCCCAGTTTTTAAGTACATTCACCATATCTTTCCAGTTATTTAGTTTATGTTTCTTTATAGCTTATAGGTTTTTTAAAGAGAAGTGAACATTCTCTAGTACATGCCTATTGCATATGTGCAAGACTGTTCAAATAATGAACTTCTGGAGGTCTACTGATTATCTGTCTTGATTGTACAGATAACTGCCTACATTTTGGGGTTTTCTTTGAAAACTGAGCAGACCAAGAGAGCTTGGATATATAAGCAAGAGGAGATTTTCTAAATAAAAGCTACAGCTGGTATTATATACTTGTAACATAGAGGAATGAAAATATTGCTTGCTGTGATCCTAAGAGTAGTATATGACACTCTTACAATACAGAAAGCGGATATTTTCCTCTAAAATTTGAGTGGAATCATAAGAGTGAAGAATTTTCTGTGATCTTATTCTCTAACCTTTATATAACACATTGGTTTAGATTAGAGGAAACAGTCTCTGCTGTAAGTAACATTTACCAGAAGTTACTAAAACCACATACACCTATGAAAAAACCCCTAGGAACAAACTAATGGAAAAGACATGTTGGTGGTAGCTTTCCAGAAGCACAAGTGGCCATTTGTGCTGTTGTGTGAGTACTCTGTTAGAAACATATTAAACAGGCCCCATCCCCAGAAAATCTGGATTTCTAGCAAACCTTAAAGCTGAACGTTTGTGCTGCAGGTCATTAATGAATTGTGAAAATTGAAAACTTAGGAAAATATAACTCTATGCATTGTAGAAAAGTGCCTTTCCTTTTTTCCCCTGAACACAGTATTTAGCATAAGGATATGCAGCTAGAATATTCATAGAGAAATAACATTAATATGATTGTTTGAAAAGCAAAATTTGCCTTAAAAAAAGTCTATCCAGCTTGTCCTCTCAGGAATCCTTCTGGAACATAGCTGATATAAAATCTTAAAGACTAGGAAAAATCTCCATCAAGTCCCCATTTATTCATATTGGGTGAAAGCCAGTACTAAAGGCAATGGAACTATTATTGCAGAGCTGGATTTGGCCCAGATGTCTGTCTTGTTTACACGTGTGAAAACCTATTAAACTTATGGTGCTTGTAGTGGTGTAATTTGAGGCCAACTCATTGTTCTTGTTGAGGATCTTAAATTGAACTTAATGTAAAATTTGACCATTGTGTTGTATAGGAATAAATCCTATTCAGACAATATATAGTGTGTCAGTACATCTGAGCAGGAAATCTTATAAGTGCTTTACATTTTTATTATGTTCTGAGTTTTCAGATGGATGGATTCATGCACAGAGCATAATGATTGGGTTAAAATCACAAATGTGTCAGAGTTTTAATATACTATTCTCTTATGTGTGAGTGTATGACACAAGAGATACAGAAAGGATTTAGAGGAAAATGACAGGATGATGAAAAAAGATGATGCTAGAAAGACCTTTAATTTTGGTTTACTGAGGAAATCAGATTGCAAGAATGACAGTCATGTAGAATGAGTTTACATTCATTCAGAGAGGTGAGGGTCAGATCTTAGGCAGGAAACTGTCAGTGCAGACCATGGTGAAAATTCAGATCCTGGAGCTTGTTTGCTGTGTAGTTGACATGCCGGATTATTGGTTAAAGAAAAAATCAAGTTTCTGATGTTCTGTTTTAGAAATGATAATGGAAACTGATGATTACAATAACACATATAGAAAAAAAATATAATTTTAACCACTTCTGTGTACTGGCAATAGGGAGAAAAGCAAGTTTTTTTGTTCAATCTACATTCATTGTGCGAACTTTTTCTACACATAAAATAAGAATATATTATTCCTGTCTGCAAAGAATCTACCAAAGATCTATTTTATCTGAGCAGGTTAGACTTAAGTGCCACTTGATAAAGAAAACTTTGTGAAGCTTTCTCAGTTTAAACAAGACCAGGCAGGCTGTAAAGATCTGAATATAACCCACAAATAATACAATAGTTCTTTTCCTAACTTTCTGAACATAAACTTGAAAAAGATGATGGGTATTTGTGGTGAAATTTCTTTTGGTGAGAAGTGCTTCTCTGACATGATATGCTTTTGCTATAAACAGACTTCTGCAAAAAGCTTTTCATGACTTGCTGGAAATAAATCCCTGTTTTGTTCTTGTAGCTGGAACTGGCATGATAGAAATGGCTGTGGCAGAAGTCCCTAAAAGGACACATCTTCCTGTAATGTAGACAAGACTGATGACCTCTGCTGACTTGCTGGTGGGAGCATCTGCTCTCACATCAGGGGCTCCTCATTACCTGTCCCCACACAGACCAGTAATGATTTTCAGAGGAAATGAAGCTGAGAACAAAAGTAATCTCCCAGAAATGAAACCATTAAGACCAGAGAGTGGTAATAACAGCAGATTTCAAGGAGATTAGAAAGATAGAACTCATTTAGAAATGAGCTGATTTTCACTGGAAGTGGTATTAGGAGAGAAGGTACATCAGATTGTTTTAAACTGAAACTGAAGTTTTCTCTTTCCTCTCTTCCACTCTCCTCTGCAGAAATAACCCTCTGGGCAAGCAAATACTTTGGCTTGGGGGAAGTCTGACCATTGTTGAATACTGTAAATAATCATGTTCGTGTCACTTTGGAATTGATTTGAGACTAGTTCTTCTCTCCCAAAATGCTGTCATGCCTCCCTGCCATCCTGGTTTCCTCATCCTCTTCGTCCTGTTCTCCACTGTTATCTCACTAGAGGAACTGACATGCAGCACAGAAACTCCTGCAGATGCAGATAACGGGAGCCATGCTAAAAAAAAATCTCAATTCTTTCTTCAATACTTTTCTGCTAACAAATTGCTTTCCAAAGCAATATTCAGCTAACATTTGTTTCATAGTTTTCTGCTAACAAATTGCTTTCCAAAGCAATATTCAGCTAACAAATTTGTTTTATATAGTAGCTTTCTGAGCAGTGAGAGACTTGAACACATTTGTAAATGTTTTGTTGAGTCTGAACAACATCTATATCTTCTGAGAGCACTTCGAGAATTCTTTCCTATAATTAGAATTTTTGTATATAATATTCTTTTCAAAAAATCTTGGAAGATGGTAATTTGTGACATTTTCCTAGTTTAAAGTAGTTTTGTAGGTTGCTTCTCATTCTGCATATGTACAGCAAGAGTATTCTCCTCTAACAAGATAAATCTACTGCAAGTCTTGAAATATTGGTCCTTTGTGGAAGAAAATTGCACCTGACAGTAGAGATTATTTGTTCTTTGCAAAGAATTATATTTGACCCCGACTCATTAAACTATGTATGGTTTCTAATGTTTTTTAATGATTTTATTGATTTTCAATAATTAAGGTAATAATCTTTAAGGTAATAAGATTACCTAATAGGTATTTATTTGAAAGAATGGAATGGTCTAGTTTCTGAGTTTGTACAGTACCATAGTTGAAAGCATAATGTGGCAAAATGAAGCAGTACTTATTTTTTCTCTGATTTTATAATTTTAATGGGATAGAAAGAACTGAAATAATGAGGTTAAATTGGTTTAAAATTTGAAGAATCTGTTATTTAATTGAATAGTCAGGTTTTCACATCATTAGAGACAGTCATTCTCTCCCTTCTTTAAATCAGTGCTAGATTTTCATTAGATGTCTAAAAAATCATGTTGTATTTTGTAGTTGTCATCTGTTAAACCTTCCTTCTTTTTTAAAAAGGTCTTAAGATTATTTGGATTACTTAGAGGTTAAAAGCATGACTCATTGAAGTGCATAGCAAGAATTACATTGAAATCAATGGGCCTTTTACCAGATCTACTGTACTGCTATATAAAACAAAACTTAGCTTCTGCCAAGATTTTTCAATAGAAAAAAAGTTATAAAAATGTTTTATTTATTTAGTCATATAATGTGATTATTTTCTGCTCTGTTCCTCAGTTTGCTATTTTTTTCTATGTTTGTGTCAATTTAATTTAATTTTTAATACATTGATTTGAGGTTTAAAGGAATTTAAAAAGTACAAACTCTGGTTTTGTTATTTATATTCACATTTCTGGTCTTTTTTTTCATATTTTCTTTGTAGTTATTCTTTCATTTTCTCTCTTTTTCAAGCCACAGATGATGGCAAATTAAGATATCAGGTATGGAGTATGTAAAATTTGAAATATTGGTTTAACAGTCACTTAAAAAAGACTTAAATTATGCATTTGATTATTTTTCTTTCCTCTGTTTTTCAATATTAAAATTACTATGAATAAAAGAGGATTAAAAGTCTAGGTTTCATATAATCATTTTTGTACTGTGATATATCTGTCCTTGTCATAGGTATAAATCTGATTCTGGAGATCTTTTCTGTGAAACATCGATTTGTATTCGAAAATAAATTGCTTGTATGTTTTATTTTAAACATAAAGAACACCCTTCTCCCCGTTCTTATTTTATGAAACAAGCAAACATTGATGTTAGGGCATTTTCATTTGAAGTTCTTGTCGTGGATGGGGTGGTTTGCAAGAGCCAACCCATCACCAGTGCACCCCACTGTTTACAGAGAATGCATTGTTCAGAGTGGTTTCAGTTTAACTGTGGTTTCAACACTGAGCTGGAGCTAGAAAACATTGGCGTGAGAATGACTGTGGTTTGAATACAGGTTTTAGATTTAATGCCTGCAATTACAGAAGTTCCCTGGACTCACAACGATTGTCCTGGGAACACAATTCCACTGCAGACTGAATTAGTAGGCATCAGGTATCAGGCACAAAATTGCAATTCCAAAATAGATTCTATTCAGAAGAACCGTGAACACTTTAATTTTATTTTTCATTTCAGGAAAACAAAAACCCCAAAACATTCAAATAAATTTTGGTTTGTTGATAATATTTGTATGAAAAGTGGGAAAGTTGTTGGAAGTGTTTTCTTTAGATGGGTGCATATGTTGGGGCTTAAAAATATTTTAAAAAACCCAAATAATCAAGTTAATTGGTGCAATTTACCTCTGAACATGTATGTGTATGTGTGTACTTGTACATGCACATATGTGTGTGTAGGGGAGTTTGGGCTGGACAATTTGCAGAGGCCCATCCCACCTCAACTCTTCTATCTATGGGCTTCCTTTCCTCCCGCTACTGTTTCTCCTAGTATTCAGAGGAATGTTTCACACGAAAGGCCACTCTTGCCAAGAATAATAGATAATGGTATATAAAATAAACAACATGTGCTAACAAACAATGTTATTTCCAGATTTTTCTGCTTGCATATTTTCCTTAATTTTAACAAATTTAAACAATTCATCAATCTTACATACTTCTAGGCCTGTTTTTCAATAATAATTTACTGTCTATTGCAACATTTATTCAGTTTATATTAATATGAACACTTTCATTATTCAGTATAATACTTACTCTAAAGCAACTTAGAAAGCAAAAGGAACTTTAGAGAAATCCCAAAAAGATGTCATGATTTGTTACCATTAAGATCACTTCCCTTATGGTTTAGAGGGTCACCTTTCCAGAAATAAACTCTCCCCTTTTGGCATAGAAGGCAACCAAATATCTCACATTTTACATTCCTCTTTTGCTAATAGGTATATACACAAATATGGATATCAAAATTCTTCTGAGTTTGACTGTTCAGTACTGTAAAAAAAGAAGAATGTTATATATTAGGGAATTATGCCAGTTTTAAATGCAATATCTTTGGAAAGTTGACAATGAAATGTGTGTAATTTACAAAGGAAAAAACTATTGTACAATGATTATAATTAATGAATAAAATAACTCTAATTACACAGCCAGCTTGAAAAATCATATTGAGGAAAATACACAAAGTAGATTTATGTATTATGGGACATTACATACCCCAACAACTACAGATGTAGAAAACTATGAAGTATGACATGGTATGCTGGCAAATTAAATGGCTTGTCAGTTTCAGAAAATCCATGTTGTAAAGTGATCATTCATAAATCTTTTGGTTGAAATGCTAATTGCCCTAATTTCTTTGGTAGTCCTGATAGTCCTGGTAGTTTGGTAGTCCTGGAGATAGCTGTACACCATGTTTCATGGATAGAGAATATGGGATTTAACAATGGAGCGTACTAGTAATGAAAAAAATAAACTAACAATGTATAATACAGTTACAAAAAACCTTCATAAATATAAGTCCATGTCCTTTGTACAGTATAGTTTTTGGTGATTTTACATGAAAGTAAAACAAAGAACTAATTTCACATGAAAATTTCCCTGTAAAATTAAAAGGAAATCTTTAATGTTTTAAGTTAAATTGTGGTTATTCTGACACTCTGTAGTTTTTGGGGAACTGGTTTGGATAATCCATAGATTTTCTCCTTATGTTATATATTATTTTAATGAATATTTAATCTAAAACCCACTGCAATTTCTAGAAACACAATTGTTGTGTCACTCTGTTGTGCCTGAAATTCTCATTTTCAAGTTCATTTTACTCCTACTGGTAGAAAAATTCAGAATTAGTTGTGGACTTCAAATTTCAGTTCTGCCACTTCTGCCCTGGTCTGCTGTCTCTCCTCCTTCATGTGTCTTTATTACAGGGTTAAGAGTACAGAGTGCAATGTTGTCATCCTCCATGAAAGCAGGTGCAGGAAATCATTGAAAAGAACTCCAATAAAGGAAGATGTCATTATTGCTTTCAAAGCTGGACCACATAGAATTTTAACTACTACTCTACATTATTGTCCCATACACCTGTGTAAGTATTAAAAAGCAGCTTGGCTCAAAAACTGCAGTTTGCAGGAAGAAGCAGTTCTGTCTGAGGCTTCCACACTTACAATGTATGGCCCTGGCATTTTTACTTTCAGCTGTAGCCCAGTCTCCGGACTGAGCATCTCCTCTAATAATGTATTTCAAAGCTACTGAAAACTTAACTTGCATGGTTATATTCCCACTAGTCATGAGGCATGTGCTGTGCATTTCATTAAAGCAAGATTGCCTGATCTAGTTTAATTTCTCTTGAGGTAACCCTAGTTTAAGTGTAGCAGTGCAGCTGAGCAAAAAAGTGACTAAAAAGAAAGAATTATTAGTTTTTTGTTTTTTAAATCAAAAATTGGTATGATTCAGAGAGTATATGTCATCCCATTCTATCTGGCTGCTGGTGGAGGACACCAGAGTGTGGTAATGGATCTATGGCTCAAACATTATGAGCAGTACAATCAGTAGTTTTTTCAGAAGTAGTACAATTAAGGGTTTCCTGTTAAACAGTTTGAGGTCCATGATGAGATTTAAAAATACCTTCAATTAGTTTTAAATGCACTCTTTTCACCATATGAGTTAACTGTGATGGTGGTTCAATTTTAAAGGCAAGTCTTCTTGGGTTGAAGCTATTAGAAAAGTAATAAACAAGTCATGGAAGGGCCATAGAACAGTAGAACATCATATGGTGGAGATTTCTTTACATCAAACTTTGATCACTTAGATCAAAGACAAGCAAAAAATAGAAATGGGGAAAGAACGAGATAGAACATTCAACATTCCTGGAGCAAGTACATTTTCCTGCTGTATACTGCTTGTATCATGCTACCATGTCTTTATATTTCCCACTTCACTTGTTAGAGTTTTATTAGGACTATCTTCTTGTGATTTATCATATTCAGCAAAACACTCCAAAAGATATGAAATCTTACAAAAGAGTTTTCTAATATAAGACACCAAAATGGTTGAGATTGTTATTTAGGCAGCTGGAAAAGAGCTAATACTGCTTTGTCTCCCAAGAAGACCCCTCCAAAGGAAACTGTGCTTCCAAATCTGATACTGATTTCTTGTGCAGTTTTGGGGCAAATAGTTTCATCTGGTGGGAAAATACAAATATCACTTCCTCATTCCTACCACTTTATTTCCAGATATTTTTAAGTGGTGTAAGAGCATGAGATCAGTTTTAAAATAAATTTTAAAGAAGAAAAAAAGAAAATAAGGAAATAGCCAAAATCCATATTTGAATATATTTTTTAAAAATGTTTTCAATCTGTAATTATAGTAAAATATTGACTTCTTTTTCAACAGCAAAACTGTAGTTTACATGTGTTGTGACTACATCCTGCAGTCTGCTGTTTCTTATCTAGTAGTATGTATCACAACCACTGAAAAAATTGTACCCTTACATGTCATAATATTGTAAAGAAGCCGAGATAAATACCATTGTGATTGTTTTTGCAAGACTGCACCTCAAGTGGAAATTTTCTTCTGAGTCCCACTTGCATTTCTGATATAACTAATTCTCAGTAAGACCCTCTAAACAGACTATGCAATTAAAATAGATGAACCTGATGGCTCATAAATTTTCTATATTTTTTAAAAATTTAAAATAGTCTCTGACAAGCAAGTTAATTGCCTGCATAACCCATCATTAATATTTTTGTGAAATTTATTTTCTTTTATGTAACAAAACCATCGAAAGGATATTAAATTAGCTTTTGTGGTGCCCTTAGACACTTGAAGGTTTTCATTTACTTATTGAGTAGGAATAATGATATAGTATTGCAATAAAAAGAGAAAGCTTCCTCTCAAAACTCAATTGCATCAGGCTGCATAGCAGTCTCTAACAAGATCTTTGTTTGGACTCTTTACAGCTCCCAAGCCATCAAAGAAAAAATTACTTAGAGAATATCTTGTATTCCTTGCATGTTGGGCTGGACCATTTACTCTAGTACTACCAGGAGAAATCTCTCTTACAGATTTTGGCCTTAAAAATAAACAGAGATGTAACATGGTACTAGAAACAATTTCCTCAACATAACTATGATCCAGGAAATAAAATTAATGAAGGCTGCTGTCCCTGTCCCCTTTTATGAGAAGAGTGATTGAAAGTTCAGACTGATTTTGTTGTAGTTTTCACTTTGTTCACTCCCTGGTCTCAAACAAGACAAAAGTTCTTGGTGTTTCTTTTACATCTTGGAATGCACCTGGAAAAGCCACTCTCAAAATCTTTCTCTGAAATATCCTGTTGCTCCTTTTCACTGCAGGAACTTAACTCCTGATCCTTATTTCTGTGTAAGGTTTGGCTGATGTATGCCAGTGGGCTCAAAAGCTGTGAGAAAGATTTTATTAAGCTCATTTCCATAGACACCTAGGCTTGGAATGAATGCATCTTTTCACAAAAATTTTTTTTCTAATTCATCATTAGAAATGACAGTAGAAATTATGTGCTTCTTTTGATATGCTTACTGTATATAACCAGATGGGAACAGGAAAACAATAAATGAAGAGAATGCAAAATCCAAACAAGTTACGGTTACAGCTACCAAAGTTTGCCTGTATATTGAGCTATTTTAAATATGAGACAACCTGATATTAGAGAAATATCTCTATTTTTGAATCACAATTATTTCTTTAATATTGCATATTTAATCATGTTATCCTTTGACATACTTGCAGCCTCATTTCATCAAGGAATCTCAGATTTTGCTATACACAGAGAGCATCTTTATTTCTGTCAGATGTATTGGTACATGGCTTTGCACAGATGCCTAATGAAATGGGCAAACTGACTTCTGGAAATAAAAGCAATAAGGACATTTTGCTGTTCATTTATCTTTTTGTGGTCACACAAGATTGAAGAATTGCTTGCTGTAAAATTTCTGTGCAAGCAAAATATGTCTGTAACTGACATTGCACTTATCTTTTGCAAGACACATCAATAACTAAGAAATAGCTTTTGTATAGATTTGGCGTATACAGAACCCCCCACCCTTGGCAACGGCATTTAAAAAGTGATAAATCACAATTCCTGAGTCACTATGGCGTAAACCACTACTGTTAGTTGCTGTAAAAAGCCGTAGATGTAAAAAATGTTTCAAACAGTAATTGAATGTGATTTCACTCTGCAGTACATATGGGTCTTTACAGCTCTTAAATAAATTCACTGAGTGAGTTCATCAGAAGAAAACAGTATCGCCCAGCAGGGTAACTGGGAGGAGAGAAAAGGGGTTCATAAGGTTGCAAAAATGTTATTATTATCATGTTGCCAGTTTTAGGGTTGGTGCCAGAGCAGCCCAGATGTTTTTTTTTTCACTTGCTTTCAGTTATCCTAAAGGACCTAGAAACAGAAAAGTCAAAGCAGAAAAGGAAAAAAGCTCTACTGGATTGTCCCATATCCAAAACCAGGAAAGAATGGGACAAAAAATCATCACATAAAACTTCTCCCCAAAAGTTAGTTTATTTTGAAATATGTTTCTTAGCATATTTCTAATAAGATTTCTTTCAACGTGAGTGCAGAAGGACCCCAGTATGTGGGAGAATCTGCCTCGTAGTTGTTTCAGTGCACTTAATATGATACTTCAGAAAAATGACAAAATTTACATCACTTGATAATGATGTCAATTATCTGCCTGTAGATACTCTTTGGTCGGCATGATGTAAACACTTAATGTGGCAGAAAGACCTTAGTCGTCTGACTGGAGAAAGAGGAAGAAGCTTTGAGTGTGGGAAGCAACAGAAGGGCACAGCAGGGACACGTCTCAGCACTGCCTGTATCACTGGCAACCACATTAGCATCCAGATCCCACCCCAGCTACCTGCAGTTTCAAAGGACAGATGACACTGGAGACAAAGGACAAGGAAAGAGCCCTGATGATTCAGGGTTGGGACACGGTGGAGACACATGTCACCCAAGAGGGATCAAATAAGGCATATCTCAAACCTGCATAAGGTTACCAGCCTAAGAATAGCATGAGAGGGTGAGAAGGACTTGTCAGGTAGTTCCTCTCATTCTCCAGGGCACTGCAAAGGACCTAACAGCAGGACACAAGCACTGCAGAGCCCTATGGCAGGTGGGACAATTGAACAGCCACCCCTGCCCTGGTGTGTGACAGGTGCACAGACATGGGAACACCACACTTTTCTGGTGCTTGTGACAGTGAGACTGTGAGAGAGCAATAAGCAAAATTCATTTTATTTAAGTTTCGTTTCAAATAAAAACATCTTCCCCTTCCATAAATTCCCCCTCCTCCCCTGGTTCTGGCTGCATTGCTGATCTAACATTGGAGCAGCACATACTACAAGCACACTTCCTTTACTTTTTATGAGATGATATGTGACTATGACCAGAAAATAATTACAGAAACAATTGCAGTTATGTTTCACTTTGTGCAGTCTGGACCCAAGGCATTAGAACTAATATTGTGACTGTTATGTCTGTGATCGTAATGGTTTAACTGGAAACATGTCTTGTTTAGTGGGAAAAAAACATATGATAATTTTTTTTTGTATTTGTAACACTTTCTCCCAACTTGTTATAAAACTTATACATCAGTTTTATTTTAAGAAGGTTATATGAGACTTACTGAATGAAACTACTTTCATAAGTTGTTCAGTTTATATAAATTTGTTTTATGTTGATTTTTACATTGTTTTTTACCCATATACAAAAACAGTGGCATCTCTGAATTCTTTCCGGTAAAATTCAATAATTATCTAGACTTTATTAGGCGTTGAAGTTTTCCACATTCAAGTTAAGCTAGACCTATCAATCACCTACAAAGTTGTCTTTATTGTTTGAAAACAAACAAACAGCCCATTATTTGTTATTTATAATTAATTTAAGCTATCATGAATGGGCATTTTCTTAGCATTCTGGAAATTATCCCTCCAACTGATGGTAAACCTCCATCCCTCGGTTAAAAACCACGATTGTTATCTTTTGGCTTTCAATGAAACATTCAGGAAGTGTTTATTGTTCATGTTAATCCATGCTGTAGCTGACTTTGCTGTTTCTGTCATCAAACCCAGTTAACAAATAATGCCATTGTCTGAAAAAAATAAAGAAAAGATAAAACATCTCTTGTTATCTCATGTCGCTCTGTAATAAATGGCAATAAAATCATTATGCCATGCAAAGCTATGAATCAGTTTAACAAGCGAGTTCTGTTGAAACTGCTGATTATGTTTGTTGTAAGGGCACTGGTCATCTGTTTTTTCTTGTAAACAAGTGTATAACTCCAGCTACTGTGCCTGTAGACTTGCATGTTCACATTTTTTCTTGTCCTTTTCTTTTTGAAATAAAAAAGAGGAGTTTTAGTTTTGATATATGTGAAACAGAAATTTCTTTATCATTATTTTTTATAAGGTGATGGCATTCAGGATGATGGATAGTATGATATTGACTTTCGGTACTTTGGGATACAAAACTGGTGTGGGGGAGAATGCAAAGATGTAACAGAGTAAAGAGAAAAAATGAGAGTTCAGATTTTTCTGTAAGCCCTCTGAGCATTCTGATTTTTTCTGCTCAGATAGAACTCTAGTAAATCCTACTGTTAAATGTTTTTGTCCTGTTTTCCTTACTGTGTCCTTCCCCTGCGTTTCCTTCCCTGTGCAGTGAACATATGGTCTTCTTCCTGTGGTTCCTTGGCAGTGCACCACATAGGATTGCAAGATGTGACACATGGTGTTTGATTTTGTAGGGTCAAATTCCACACCCAAATTCTACATTCCACTCTCCAATTTTTGCAGTGGCTTTTCCAGATGCCTGCAGAGTTATTGTGCACACAAAGCAATATCACAGGCACTCTGCTGGTCTACATACGTGCAAAGAGACTCCTCATCACCGTGCAGTTTACTGCTCACTGCTGAGCATTTGTCAAAGCATATGCCCATGATTTCCTCTCTCCATTTCAATGCTAAGAATTTGTCAGTAAATAGACGTGTATATTGCATAGAAATTTTTAATTTTAGGTATAAAAATGTATTTCTGAATATTTTCTTAGTTTGGCTGAAACAGGAGTGGCTCTCTCTATCCTTTCACACCGCAAGTCTGGTAGATTTGCAGCTCTTCCTTTTCTTGGAACATTTCAAACTGTGAGCGCTCAAGTGGTGGCAAGGAAAGAGAAGGGAAAGGAGGGCAGCAGATTGCTTCCTGAAAGCTGCATGGAGAAGTCAGTGCACAGACTCTGAGGGTGCTCCATCCCAGTTACATTACAGACAGCTCATGCACTTGCTGGCCATCTCAAATAGAGGAAGTGCATGAGCTCTACCTGTGCAATGACCGTTCCAACCTTCTGCTGACATACTGTGGTAACTTGTGGGATTTATATCATAATTCCAAGGCATAGAATGGTTGCCAAGTTTCCAGCTCATCCATGCAAGACAGGAGTCCCTAATTAATAGCAATGCAAGATACTGGCGTTCCCAAGTTTATTCTGTATCCTGTGAAGTTATCTCTTTATACAATGGATTTTCAAGATAAAAATCATTGATGAGTATTCATGTCTGCAAAGTATTTTACGTCTGGAGTAGAGGGATACATGAATAATAATTGAATTTTGCTCTTCTTAGTGCTTACAAAATGTGTGAAGGGTTGCACATCGGGAAATTAAGGAGAATAAAAAGGGGATGGGAGCTTTTGAAAATGATAACAAGGGAGCAATTTAGCATAATATAATGTAATTCCAGAGTGGATACTTAACAAATGCTGGGTTTTATGGGATTCACAGCAGAAGTAGCTCTTAAAGACAGATTTGAAGAAAGGTGAGCAAACATAATGATTTAAAGATTCTGTTGTAAACCCAGGCTTTAGAAAAATTGCATGTGGGAAAAATGTAGAAATGTAGAAATCCATGGTTATTACAGCTAAAATTCTTAGAGTTCTCTAAGCACCTTTGTGTGAAAGGTAACAGCTTAGTCACAGTGTAAGAGGAGCATATTGCTGTCTTATAGAAACAGTTCAAATCAAAGTATTTTGTTATTTATTTATAAATACACTCCAATTAATAAAATCAGATTTGACATGTTTTTCTTCCTGAAAACATGGCATTGCAAAAAGAAAGGCCAGTTTTGACACTCTTGTGTCCCTATCAGGGAGTCTATTAAAGGAAACACTGACATCATTTTTAATGAGGCAAAAAAATTTAATATACTGAAAAGCACTGAGATTTTCATGAATCAAAACAGATATTCTCTGAGTTTGGAGTATGATTTTTGTTTTAATCAATTAACAGGTTTTGCTGACTATAAAAATTGAATTAAAATTACAGAGAATCTATGCTTGTATATCAATATATTTCTGTGTATCTTACTCCTTCTCAGATACATGGGAAATTTGCTAGTAATTACACCTCTAACTAGAGAGGGTGACATAGAGCTGGTTAGAAGTACTTGATCCAATTCTAGTTATGTGAACCCATACATCTGTGATATGACAGCTGTGTTTGCAGAAGCTAAAAGGAATGGCTACTCAGCAAGGCTAATGAGGGTGATCCACCTGCCCTATTACCATGACTGCAATATTTTTTGGTGGTAGAGGTAGCTTGTACAGGTTGTGTTATATATCACTGCACTGGGTCATGCAGACATAGCTCTTGGAAGTGTGACAGCCTTGATGACATGAAGGACTTGCAGGGAGAAAAAGTCTGAATGACATGCTATCTGGTCTCCTTTCATATTTCCAGGTAGTGGTAGGATGATTTTTATTTTTTTTAACCTACTTCCTCTTACTGGTTCACTTTTGTTCATTTAAACTTTTACTGCCTTGGGCAGGCACGATAGATGTAATGGTGCTGCAAGATGGAATAAAGCAGGCTGGCTGCTTATGAATCTGCAGGAGAATGAGCACAGTCCTGCAAGGACCAGCTGAGTGACGGCAGTGAGGGGCTTACTTGTCAGCACGTTGCCTGACGTGGCTGCAGAACCAAGCACAGTTGCTCAGAAAAGAGCTGTGCTGAGCAGTCCTGGGCTGGCAGAGCCCTGCCCAGAGCCTTTGTGCTGTGCCCTGCCAGCTGATCCAAGCATTGCCTCTGTGCCTCATGCAACAACACAGCTCTGAGCACAGTCCCACTGCTTTGATAATAATTAATGTAGTTATTATTCTTTCCCGTTATGACTGTGTTTCTCTTTTTCCTTTCTTTTTGATAGGAATGAAAGCAGATGTGCTTAGGAGCTTCCATAAACTTGACATGGCAGGTAAAAAGAGGAAAGCACAAATAAAATGGAAGACTAGATGAAAGAAAGCACAGTGGGGAATTAGAATTTTCAGTGCTTAACATCTTGTTTCAGATCAGCTACTGCTTGTCACCATGTTCCTTCCTGCACTATTAAACACTCAAGAGTAACATCACATTTTCAGTCTATTCCACTGAGGTTTGAGTTGTGCAGCATTTGAAATCAAGTGGTCAAACACAGTGCCTTGCTGTAGAAAACAACCCAGAGCTTCAGTCATTTGTTCTACTAAGGAACTTTCAAATGAAATACATCTTGAATAGAATCTGCCTCAGCTTTGTGGGATGTCAGCATACAGAGAAGCCGACAGCTATAGCTTTGTCATCTGGTGAGCACGTACTAAAAACTTTCTCATACTTGGTGCCATGGAGATTGGTCCATTTCACAAAATGAATTGTAGTTACTTGAATTATGTAGACAAAATACAGCTATGTATTATTAACTGAGTTACTGTAAAGGTAGACTAATCTGCTTTTGCAGATTAACTGAATCACTCAGATTTTAGGCTGGTACAGTATCCACTGCACAGAAGGTGACTGTGGAGAAAGGTAAAACTGGTTTCACAAGGAAAACCACAATAGTAACCAAACAAGAATATTTCATTCATCTTCAATAATCCTCTGTATCAGGAAATGTGAATGTGTGTGAATGGTTTCTCTTGATTTTCTGGCTACCTCTGAAAAATACAGGAAGACCAGAAAAGAAAGATAAAGAACTTGACAGACTGTTTACACTTTAATGTCTGTCTAGTAAAGCCCATCATTTGCCACTGTCAAGCAGCTGACCAGGATGACCAGGCATGTCTGGTTCTTGTGGTGCTGATCATCTTGACTTATCCAGACTATTCTGCAACTTCCTTGAGGGTCTTTTCTAGAGCTTGAGTGACACAAAGGTAAGGAAGGGGGAGGATAATTGTGGCTCCTGGGGCCAGCTGGAAGGAGCTGAAAAGCACACTACATCTAGATGATTTAGACCTAGGGTGTGTTGGCATGAAGGCACATGTGTAAATAGGTGGAAATCTACGGTGTGTTGACACAGAAGGATGTGGTATGCCAGTTACAGGAGAAAAATAATCTCCCACATAAGTTAGTCTTTAGTCCCAGATCTCTCTTGAGATTCTCCTCAGTGATTATTTTATAAGCTTTCCAACACAGGAAATCTGGGATAAATACATGTTTAATTTTGTGAGCATGTGATGGTTTTGGCTAGTGTAGAGTTAATTTTCTTTACTGAATATTAGCTGATATGTGGCTGTTTTTGGATTTGTGCTGAAACTGGTGTTAAGAATGCAGGGATTTTTTCATTATTGCTGTCAGGGTCTTTTCTGCTTCTCCCACCACCCTGTCCGGGTGGAGACTGGGGATCCACAAGGAGGTGGGATGGGACACAGCGGGAACAGCTGACCTCAGTTGACCATAGGGGTATTCCATACCATATGGCCATGCTCAGCCTATAAAACTGGGGGAAATACCCTTTTGTATCTATTCTAAGTTATTGAAAATCTAGTCTTGAAGTAAAATGCCAAATAGGCTCTACAATTGCTAATGAATAACTAGTGATTGTACATATGTGCTTTAATTTGACTAGAATGGCACTTTCTCATTTTCAATTATTGCAATGTATCTATTTCTCTTTAAAGGTTATTTTAAAAAGTGGTAAAACCAAAAAAAGTTAGCTTGACTTGATGTATTAAGAAAGGGTTGCATATGATCATTAACCAAATGTGTCTCTGTACAAAACCGATCTGTCTTGTAGAAAAAATCTGAGATTTTAAAATGTTTTTAGACATAAGTACACCTAACAGAACCCCCAAAAAATCAATTTGAAAACTGAATTATTAATAGATGCCTTTTACAACATTTATTTTACATAATAGGAATTTTTCTTTGCACCTTATTCGGCAATTTGGAAAACCATCTATAAATTCATGGCTTCAACTGGCCTATTCTGTGTGTGTTGTGTACAAAAGCACTTGTTCTATAGCAGCTTGCAGCTCTGAAAACAAGTATTGTATAACCAGAATGTATTTGATGGGAGCTGGTCCCTTTGTTGTATCAGATATATTGATGAATAAGAGATAAACATCCAAAGTGTGATTGTAGTAGAGGCACTTTTAAAAAGTTCCACGTTATCTGCAGTGGCCTTCCAGGGGTAAACAAGTGTCTATCTACAAAAGCTCAGCTTTCTTTATTAGCTTTGTACAGCATAAGCCCATCTTATAAATAATAGATATAAACCAAAGTAGTATGACTTGACAAATACAAATTCATACATCCTGGTCCTGGCTCTCATACTATTCAAATCACCAGAATTTTGAAGTGCGGATGCATTAGGCTTCAATGTGTATAATTGCCTTAATGCTATATTTTGATAGTTATGACAATAAATGTCTCTATTTTATGAGAGTGGAACAGAAATAAGCTCAATTTCTTTATGGAAGTGCAACATCTGTCACGCCCTGAGCAAAGATCCAACTGCTTAGCAGGAGTTTAACACTATGTCTCCAATCGAGTAAAATTACTTGTAAAGATAATGCTAAATACAACTAATCTTTTTTAGACTCACCTTTGACCATTGAGCAGTATTTCATAATGATAAAAAGATTTAGTAATAACAGTAGAAGATGAATTTTTCTTTCTGGATGAAGTATAATAGTATTTATGGAGAACTTTATATTTATATTTATATTTATATTTATATTTATATTTATATTTATATTTATATTTATATTTATATTTATATTTATATTATTTATATTTATATTTATATTTATATTATTTATATTTATATTTATCATGTATAAATACAATATACGGATAATTTATAATGTATATAAATATTTATATTTATATTTATATTTATATTTATATTTATATTTATATTTATATTTATATTTATATTATTTATATTTATAATGTATAAATACAATATACATATAATTTATAATGTATATAAAGTATATACGTATATGTTTAATATATGTATGATAGAAATATGTCAATATAAAGTTGACAGAAATGTCAGTGTAATGTGTATCTTATTTTTCTTTTTAACAGAAAATATTAAAACACATTTGATAAACACATGTAGCTTTTTTCACATAATAGAAGGGATCAATTTTTTTCGGTTTTGTACCTTCTTATATTGACCTCTTTAGAGCCATAATAATTAAACAATGCACATGAATTTGACAGTGTTAAGATTCAATGGCAGAACCCATTTCTAAGCTGCTAACTAACGATGACTTTCTGTTTCTTTGCATTACCCACCACTGCATTCATCTGTTTAGCTTACATTTGCTATGCAGATTCATGTTCAGTGTGTTTCTGACACAATTCACATTAGTGTTGATGAACACCTCTCTTAGAGTTTCAATGCTTGACCCAAATAGGATAGTTTCAGAGTCCAAGCAGCCTATCACTTAGAGAAGGTTATTTACATCACAGAATCAAAAAATCACAAAATCAAAAAATCACAGAATCGTTTCTGACACAATTCACATTAATGTTGATGAACACCTCTCTTAGAGTTTCAGTGCTTGACCCAAATAGGATAGTTGCAGAGTCCAAGCAGCCTATCACTTAGAGAAGGTTATTTACATCACAGAATCAAAAAATCACAGAATTAAAAAATCACAGAATCACTAGGTTGGGAGGGACCTTCAAGATCATCAAGTCCAACCCATGCTCCAACACCTCAACTAGACCATGGCACCGAGTGCCACATCCAGTCTTTTTAAAACATATCCAGGAATGGTGACTCCACCATCTCCCAGGGCAGACAATTCCAGTACTTTATCACTCTTTCTGTAAAGAAATTTTTCCTAGTATCCAACCTATATTTCCTTTGGTGCAGGTGAGACTGAGTCCTCTGGTTCTGTCAGTGCTGCCTGGAGAAAGAGATCAACCCCCACCTGACTATAACCACCTTTCAGGGAGTTGTAGATGGTGATAAGGTCACCTCTGAGTCTCCTTTTGTCCCTCAGCCATTCCTCATAGGGCTTCTGTTGTTATCCCATCCTGAGGGAAAATCTCTTTATTTTGAGTCTTGCTGAAGAGTAATGAGTAGTTGAGGTAGAAAACACACAAAATGCAGTCAAACACCAGAATATCTTAGTGCTAAGTGTTACACAAATGTAGAAACACTGTCCTAGACATGAGGACTTTATAACTAACTACAGCTCTGAACAATGGTAATCTAGCTGTAAAAAATCTTAATGAGAAATAATTTAATTTTTCATATTTTCTATAATTTTTGTCCTCATCTTTTATGATCAATTTACTAATGAGAATGTGCTATAAGTATATAGATAACATGGAAGAAACCGGTTTATTCCTTCAATTATCAAGCTATGTTTGTAACAAAGAAAGACATTAATTAAAAACTTCAATACTGAGAAACCCCACAAAACCCCTATGTGACCATGACTGCATTTCTGTATCTGTACCTTGTGAGTTTTTTTAGCTACTTGGGTTCATATGCACAAAGGAAAGGATTTATGGTGATTTCAGTGTGTACACTGACCACAACTGGCTGGCTCAGTTCCCTTGACAAAAAGGAGAAGAAGTTAAAACTTAGGAATGGATTCCCTAAAAGCCAAGGCAACAGATCCATGACACCAAAGAATAGTGAACAGGGCATGCCTGAGGGAAGGCATGCCTGAAACCTACTTCCGACTGGACTTTGCTTCTTTGTAGAATTGTTGGATAGAGGCTTATTCCAGCATGAACAGCTAGTTTCTTCAGCGGCAAAAATTGTCTTTTAAGAATCCTACTTGCATTCAGGATGCTGTGTTTTCCCCTTAGAATGTGCTGATTTAGTGCTGTTCAGAATTTAAATACGTTGATGTGACACGGTGCTCCTCTACACAGAGTGGCATAATGCTTAGGTAAGACTGAAGATAGAAGATGTGATGCATGATATTCTACATTCCTTGCAACAGTACCGTGGTATTTGTATTATTTTATTCTGTTAAAACATACTTGGAGAGGGAGGGTGTTATTATCTGTAAAAAGCAAACATTTGATGTTGAGATCCAAAAAGCTGGGTTGCTGACTTCAGCAGTTTCCTCAGCAAGATAATTAAACCCATTTATCTGGCTTCCCAAGCTGCAAAAAGAGAAAGGCAATTCCTGCCCCATTGTTTTCTATGCAACTTTGAAGAGCAAGAAACAAAAAAATCAGAATATATTTGTTACTCTTTTTTGACCAAACTTCTGAGAATGAAAGAGTTCTAGATTTTGATCCATGTTCCTAGAAGCAGTTACATAAATTCAATAAATGAGTTGGCTAAAAGAAAGGATGTGCCAGGCTTATACGTTCCCTATTGGACTATGTATTTCTCCTCCACATCTGACAATGGATTAATGGATTACATTTAAAATTTCTGTTATACTTTTATCATGATACAGGCAAGAATGAGTTTTCCAGCCTTAAGAAATATTATAAACCTGAATCTTGGATCTTGTGGTCAGGAAGGCCAATGGAGACTTATTTCTTCATTGTGTCCTTAAGAGAAGTGATATATTTTTCTGTTCTGCAATATCAGCAGTGAAATACTTTTAATTTTGAGGCTCACCTGGATCCTAAAGAAGACTTGAATGACTGAAATTTCAGCAGACATTACTTTTTTTGTCTATCTAATCTTGTAGAGGTGTTAGTACACAGCAAAAATAACTAATATCTTGTAGATTATTAACTGATCCAGATGGAAACCACACAGTTTAGATTTTAAGGGGAAGTTAGTTGTAAAGTGAAATTAAAGAAATCTCTGCTTATCTGTATGGTTAGAAAGCTGATAGCCAATCCATTCCTGCAGACAAGTGAATCTAGAGCAACAGCTCTCTGGGGCTTACCAGGCAAACAAGCATTCTGTTTTAGCAGCATGCTTCGAGTGAGAAGCCAAGGGAAATAGAGACAAGACATCTGTCTCTTGGTAACTCAGCTAGACAGAGTGGAACTCACTGTTCAACCAGAAAGGTTGTTACAGTTTGTACGGTACCAGGGTAAACCAACTGCTCCCAAAAAAAAACCTTTGTGAAACAGTAGATTTAAAATTCCCTCTAGCTTTAAACTAACACATGAAACAGGAGGTACTTGTTAAAACCTAAGGCACAGATCCTGTATCAAAGATACCAGACAGTCTTGAAAAGTTATTTAATTACTCACTGTGTTATCTTCTTTTATACTTGATGCAAAACTACTCTTACAGATTGCATTGAATCATAGAAATCAGTGTTGTGTCCAGCGTGGCAATATTATTGTTTCTGTATGAAGAAATCAGCACAAACCTGCATGACTTTCTGGGAAAAAATAAAGAGAAAAATTACAGGTAGATTTCTGTACAAATAATATTTTTTTCATGCTCATTGTGGTCTTCAGCTCACCACTAAAGCATGTTTTCTGAAGGGCAATGAGCCTAGGTCATAAGCACATAAATTCCTACTCTAGCAGAAAACACAATGCTGAATTAGTGTTCTTATTTTACATTTATGTCTGGCTAATGTTTTCTAGATAATGAAAGAGTAGTTGTATTGTTTCTGAAAATGAACATTACCGATCAACATTTCAACATCACCAGAATTTCTTTATACATGTTTTTATCCTTATTGTAGTTCCAGTTATACAAATTTATTTGCTACTGGCTTCTATTGTCTGACTTAAAATTTCTCAAAGAGTAGTACTGGGCAATTGGCCAACTAAAAAATGTACCCCAATGAGTCCACAGACTGTTAAAACTATGAATTCTTTTTAATAAATTAGTAAATGTTTTACAGTTGGGAATAATTGCTCATGGACTTCTGTAGGAAAAGAGAAACAACAGACAACAAACACTCATATGTTTAGTTTAAACACACTTGATTAACCTAACAAAGACAAAAAATTCTATGGGTAGGCAGCGTGTTAAATATCACAACCTCTGTTTGAATCTACTTGCTGAATAGCTATGGACACTATTTTTATGCTGCTCAAACTGAGATTAAACCAAGAAAATCAGAATACATTTTCAGCAGATGAATTACTTCTGTGCATCTCAAGCAGCTTTGGTATCAATTTTTTCCTGTATCTCAGTTTTGCCAAATACATAAAAAGACATCTGAGTGAAAATAAGTAAAAGAAGATGGTGCATGGAAATCAAAAATTTTTTGGTCTCAAATAACTGATTATTTTAATGCTGATGTGTGCAGCAAATTCATCAATAATGCTGGAAGATGGTTGGGGTAGGAAGAGCAAAGCAAATGAACAAGGCACAAGTAAGGTAACCTGTAAACTCATAATTCGGGGAAAAAAGTCACCATCAAAAGAAAGAGAAAAAAAAAGCTGAAAAAAGATTAACACAGCACATCGTATGACTGTAGAATAGAGAACAGGGTGGCAATGTTTTTAATTTCAAGAAAAAATTACATTGCAGTTAAATGTTGCTGTCTTCTTATGACACATTTTAAGTCTGCAGGAAGTTCAGAATAAAACTGATGGTATGCGTGAGGGAAAGAGATGTTGACTAATAGGGAAAGATTACAAAAGTAAATATGTGCACTTGTGATAGATGGTGATTAGAGAAGGTAAAAGAGAAATAACACCTGAAAGGTATAAAGTGCAAAAAAAGTAAAGTCTTTGTGACATAGGAATAATGTTTAGTGAAATAGATAGGAATAACAAAATGTGACCTGACAGTTAGGAAAATCATTTTCAAAATAATAACATTTAAATAGGATAAAATCTTACTCATTTTCAAACTAAAATTTTGTTAGTAATTATCACAGTCCAGAAGTAACAATCTGGCTCCCCTAAAACCACTGGCATAGAGCCCACAGACTTGACTGGTATCCTTTACCCAAAGCTTTGCTGACAGCAGGGTGTTCTAGAGGTAGATCCTACTTTCTGTGCCCAAGAGCTGTGCTGCAGGTAGAACTAATTGCTGTGTCTTTAAAAATGCTAATAAAATTTTGAGTTTAGCCAAGAGAAGCCTAATGAAGTCAATGAAAAGATTTTTGAATGAATGTTCGTAAAAATTACACTAAGACTCGACTCTTAGTTTCTTGTTTACTTGAGTCTGCATCAGAAAATCCCATAGTAAGGCTAAATGGTGCCTTATAACTAAGAAAACTATAAAATCCAAAGGTTCCTGGAACAGTAAGTTCACAGTCAACATTTTTATTGAAGGCATCCAGCATATGGGTAACAGCATGGGGCTTCAGGAACAGCTTTGAGCAAGACTCATTATGCTGGGTTAATGCTTGCTTGCTAACAAGTATACACTTCCCATAGAAGACATTTTCCTGTCCTGGTACATTGCAGATTGCTTATGCTTGTAATTAGTGGGAAGCAATGTTCACTACGTGATTACTGTTCTCTTTCATATTTACATGTTGATATTTCAGCCTATCTAGTATTGGTAAGGGACAGGGTGTCTAGAGAATACTCCTTTCCTCCAGTATTCTGCTGTTTCATTATTAATATCAATCTAAAGATCTCAGTCTGTGTTTATGTGGACAGGGTGGCAGAAAAAAAGAAGCGCATAGAATAAGATCAATGTTACTTCAAATCACTGAAGGCATCTGGCAGATACTAGTGTGAAGAAATCAGAGCAAGATTTCTATTATAAGGCCATAAACTCTGCAATGCCAGCCAACATTGTGACTTTGACATGTTGCTTCCAAAATACTTTAAATGAACCTGGAAAAGCCTCTTAGGGTAAATCTCAAGTCATAAAAAATAAATAAGTAAATATGATCATTTGGAGTAGTATGATTTTGTGAGTAGTGCCTGAGTATCTCTGCTTTTCAATGCATTTTATTCAAATTAGTTTGGAGTTGTATCTACTATACTGCTGAGTAGACTTAAACAGAATACTTTGGGTCTTTTTCTGTTTTAGTAGAAGCCTTAGTTATTCACTGTCCATCATTCAGTGAATGAAATGTGGACAAAAACAAACATGAAGTGGTTTGAAGGCGTCTTCCTAACCTCTGCAAAGGATTGAATCTGTGAGGTACTAACAGCCCACAAAGTATAATATGCCATAGACTGAAGGAATGAAGAAGGTAGCCTGTGCTGCTCTCCTCTCAGGGCTAGGCAATGTTTAATTCAGTCAATACCATTTGGTCTTCCTAGAGTCTGTTATGAGAAATAAAAAGTGTCTTGGAAAAAAGGGCAAAATTGTACAGAATAATTATTTTTTTTTTTTTTAGTTTTGTAAATTTATTTTTACACCCTGAAATGCAAAATTATATGCACTATTGTATTTGAAGGGCCAATAGGGGTGAGTTCTCTGAGAAGATGCTAGAAGCTCCCTCTGTGTCTGAAAGAGCCAATGTCAGACAGCTCCAAGACAATTCCACTGCTGACCAAGGCCAAGCCAATCAGTTATGGTAGCAATGCCTCTGTGATAACATATTTAAGAACAAAAAGAAGCTATTGTGAAGATATAATTGTGTCCAAAGAAAGTAGTGAGAATAAGTGAGCAAAAGCTCTGCAGACATCAAGGTCAGTGCAGAAGGAGAGTGACAAGGTGCTCCAGGAGCCAGAAGAAGAGATTGCTCTGCAGTCTGAGGTTAACACCACGGTGAAGCAGCTGTGCCCCTGTGGGGAAGTCCACAGAGGACAAAATATCCACCTGCAGCCCATGGAGAAGCAGTTGGATGCCCAGAAGGCGGTTGTGACTCTATAGAACCCCCCATGGAGCAGGGTCCTGGCCGGACCCTGTGAACCTGCAGAAAGAAGAGCCCATGCTACAACAGGATTGTTGGCAGGACTTGTGGTTCCATAGAAGACCCATTCTGGAGCTTTGTCTTGAAGGACTGCATTCCGTAGGAGGTTCCCATGCTGCAGCTATTTATGAAGAGCCACAGTCCATGAGAGGCACTCACACTGAATAAGTGTGTAGGACTGATCATATGCTGGAGTAGGGGAGAAACTCTTCTGCCTGAGGTGGAAGTAGTAGAAGAAACACATGAAGAACTGACTATAGCCTCCATTCTCTGTCTTTGTGTGGTGCTGAGGAGAGGAAGTAAGGAATTGGGAATAAAATTAATCCAAGGAAGGAGAGAGGGATAGAGGAAGATTTTTTCTGGGATTTATTTTTATTCTCATTATTCTGCTCTTTGCTTACTAGTAATTCAACTAATTTCTCTAAGCTGAGTCTGTTTGGCCCATGGCAAAAATCAGTGAGTGATGCCTCTCTGCCCTTGTCTCAGCTCAGGAACCTGTGTTGAGGAGTACATCTGGTGCAGGCAAGCTGCAGTTTGAGCTCTGGCTGGGAGTTCAAGACAGGATTTATTTTTCTTCTCATTATTCTGCTCTTTGCTTACTAGTAATTCAACTAATTTCTCTAAGCTGAGTCTGTTTGGCCCATGGCAAAAATCAGTGAGTGATGCCTCTCTGCCCTTGTCTCAGCTCAGGAACCTGTGTTTGAGGCAAGCCGCAGTTTGAGCTCTGGGTGGGAGTTCAAGACGAGAGGCCATGAACTGCCAGCAACAGAAGGCACAAAGTGGGGTGGTGCCAGCCAGGTGGATGGATGCAGGGAGATACAGCAGGAGCTGCGAGCTGACAGCCTTGTGGGTAACTAAGGGGACAAAAACTGCTGGCACCAGCCAGGTCAATGGACGCTGGGAGAAATGCAGGAGCAGAGGATTAGGAGGAAGAACGAGACTTGCACATGGTTTGGAAACTGTGAGGTGATAAAAGCTGGGTGGTTCCTTTGTCGGGGGTCCCTCCTCAGAGGCCCCAGCTCAGACTGTTTCTCTGTTTCAGTTTAGCCTGCAGAATAGAGCTCATACAGATTTCTTAAGTTTTTTATAGCAGCCTAAATTGTAGACAGCCCTGGAGACCCCTGATTTCTTTTGTTTCTCCTAAATTTCAATTTTTGTATATGATAATAAACAGTAAATTATTTTACATCATGCACAAGTCAAGAAATTTTAGAGATCATGTACCTGTGTGAAAAAAACAAAGCAACAAAAAACCAACTACAATAGGCCTGTATTTTAGAAGCTACTATGACTTTATATTTTTAAAGGATTAGATCAGGAATATAAAAACTATGTCCAGTCTCTGTCTTGCCTAGACCATTTTTATTTGAACTTGGATAGGTTAATTGATCTTTGTGAACTCTAACTCCTAGTATCTAAAGCAAGAATTATCGAATTCCCTTTCTTGCACCTTTGACTGTTTTACTTTAGACTACAGTACTCTAGGGCTGAGGAATGTTACTTATTTCTTGCAGAGTGCTTCAGTGATGAAATATTAGTCCCTTTTAAGTATTTTTAGGTTTTGCTTGCTAGATCTCCAAATCACACATTTCCATCCTTGCCATCCATTGCCACTGCAAAATGAGAAACATTTGTTTGCTTTCTGCAAATTACTTCCTACAAACACTGTCTGCCTTTCTGTGGGGTAACTTGGAAACCACCCAGAGCTCCCCTTACAAATGATCTTTGCTGTCTGCGTGGGGCAATCACCACAAGGACAACTGGAATTCATGCAAGTTACAAACCTATACCCCAAGCAGCTTGTGAATTATGCTTAAAATAAAATTGTGGGCATCTGAGCTTTTTCCAGGGAGAACTCAGTATGGAAAAGTGCTATTTTAGCACTGAAACTGCCATGGAAAGAGTTCAATGCCACAGTGCAAACACTGATTTGGATATTTCAGTTATTAAGAGTCTGTTTTAATACCTAAAGCTGTATGAAACTGCATTTCTGTTTTGTTCTAAGAAATCTAAACAAATAAACCAACCCAACCCACCCCCCCGCCCCGTGATATCCTAAAATGTCTTTTTTTTAGCCAAAGATATGATTCCTTAAACAATGATAAAACAATGATATTTCCCAAGCACAGAAACTGTAGGTTTTAAAATAATTAGCAAGCACTTTGAACAAAATTAGATTCCATCAGATGAATTTCATCTAGCTTATTTAGATATTCATGATGGTATGAAATACTCAGTTTGTGACTGAAAACATATTCCTCTCTTGCTCTTAAAATCTTTGACTGCATAATTAGAGGTACTATGCCCATGCTTGGATTCTAAGCAAAGGATTGAGATTACTATCCTATTAAATTGCGTGATGGGAAATGGTAACATATCCTAGGAAAAGTCCTAGAGATTTCATTTTTCTTGTTAATAACAATTTTTTTTTTATGTTTGGATGTTTTAATAGCCCTGCAGAATATTTATGCACTTGGATAGCTGAGTGGGTTTTCAGAAAATTCCTTGAGGTGAGGCACAAAATGATAATACTGGTGATTCACAGGGGAAACATGGTTGATTTAGAAATCTTAAAATTCTTAAAATACATCATTTCAGTGGTAATCTACTAGTGAAAGAGTGTAGCGCTCTAACCCTGATGTCTTAAAATTCAATACAGCATGCAAATCTTAAGACCTGGGTCTTAATGTCTAAAAATTCCAGAGGCTGTTTGCGTTGTTTTTATCAGCTCTTGGCTTAAGGTTCTATTTACCTGCCCAGAACTGTCTCAAGCAAGTGGCCTGAGATTTGTGACACCAGCTTTTCCTTTTCTGATATCCTGGCTCTTTTATAGTAGCTTGGAATTAGAGCCAGAAGGAAAACTATGTCTTTTTACAAAGAATCAGTAAGTGTTCTTCCATGAGTGCAATCCTGAAAAGCAAAATCTTGCATCGTCTCATGCAAGTGCGCACAAGTCTGCAAAGACCCTGAAATCACATTTGTGGTGTAACATATATTTTAATTTAACCATTTACTTGCGGAAGATAATACTAACTCATGTTTCTTGACAACAGCAGTTTAATAAACATTGTATAAAAATTATCTATTAATTCTTATAATGTACTTTGAAGATAGTTACTTTTGAACAACGAGAACTGACTCCAATTACCTAAATGTCCTGCTTGATATAGTAAATTTTAATCCTTTGATTTGAATTACCCTGAGCATTAGGGAAATGCAGTTCATTAATGCAACTTTTTTAGCCAAAAATTAGGCCAGTTAGAATGGAGGTTTCATGTAGGCCACTTCTCTATGCACAAAGCTCAGTCTACATTTTTCCATTTTCAGATGGGGTTATACTGTTTTAGAGACATTCTTTGCATTCTCTAACTGCGTAACAGTCAAACAGTTAAGGGGATTTTATTAAATCTGCAGGGTTGTGGAAGTGCACCTTGAAAAGAACATTTCTGTGTAACAAAAAGAAGTATTTACTTGTGCCTTTAAATTGGCTTAAAAATGGAACTTTCCAGGGCAGTCACTATGAAGTTAGCTCATGTTTTACCATCTTTTCTCTTTCATTTTATTTTTTCATCCCTTTTGATGACTTTGGAACATTAATGTCTCTGTGACAAAGGAGTGAAGGACTTCAAAGCAACACTTTCATAAGCTATTGATGCAAACAGTTTTGAATTCTCGAATAATATATGCTTGTTGGAAGCAATATGTATTAAAATAAAGGAGTGAATATGTGAGAATATTAGGTAACTTCTGAAAAGCCAAACTGAAGATGAGTTAGAAAAGACAAAATGGAAAGCTGATAAAAACTAATCAAACACTGAAGGGCACCACATGGAGTTGTGTTAATTGTTTTTATAGATGTATTCTTTTCTAGTTTGTATTTATAATGTCTGTTGAGTGTTAAGCCCCAACCGATAATAGAGTTTAAGTTATTTTCAATTAACATATATTTTTAATTACTGATTCACCTATTGGGAAAAATAAAGTAAAAAAAAAATTACAAAAAGACATTGAAGGAAACACATAGTACTATCAATTTTAGTATGTAGATGTTCAGGGCGTTGCAACATTTTATCTTTTGCAGCTTACAGGGGCTAGGGATGAAGTGTGTAAAAGAATAACCTTTGCAGGAGAAGGAAGCATATTCATGAGCATATGCCCATGGTCCTACAATGTCAGTCATATTGTCCAGATGAAAAGGCAAATTCTTAATGTTTGCATGCTAAAACTGTGCTGATTGTTCCGAGTAGATTTTGTAATGGATAAACAATCAGAGAGTGTTTTCAGAAGCAAGGTGTGAAATTTATTAGGCATGAGTAGCAGGGTCTGCTAATGAGCTGCCAGGTGCCCTGTGTGGAGGAGGCTGTTTCCTCCTCTGTGCCACAATCAGCCACCTCTGACATGGATGGAATGACGCATTGCACACCAAAACTACCATTAGCCAGAGAAGCACCTTATACCTCTGCTCATACAATTTTCAGACAGGGCAGTAGATACACATGCGGAGGCACAAAGGACACGTGGAAGGGGACACTGTGGGGAAACAGATGGAGGTACAATCATGTGGAAAAAAGTGCACTCTGCTGGGAGACTGCATCCTCTGAAAGTCCCATGTCAGAGCAGGGGAGCAGTGAGAAGCAAGGATCAATGGAAGAAAATGAGCAAGGAACAAGAAAAGGAAAGAAAAAATCATTATGTAATAATCTCTAACTCCTACACTGCCCACCATCTCATCAAGGGAATTGGGAGGGATGAAGAGTAACTTTTGATGGACAAGTGAAGCTGAGACATGGAAGAGAGGAAAAAAAAAGTCTACAGGCTAGGTTATTTGGTTTAACCACATAGTTGTTGGACATCATATTAAAATTCTCAGACCTTGTTGCAATCCAACTCACAGCCCAAAACATTACAGCAGTTGTAGTACTCATTTATCACAAAATAAAAAATTTCTATACCCACAAGGGTATATTCTCCTTTGCTGAAGCAGCAGGATTGGGCCATTGTTTATTAAGTCGCCCTATCAGCCAATTGCAGAGCCCTCTTACCTTGCACAGGGCCCCAAATTCCCCAGAGTAAAGTTTGCTTGAGCCAGCAGTTCTAACCCAGTGTCTCATGTTTCCCAGTGATCCACAGCCATTGTGTGGGCATCTTCTTTGGGCAGTACCTGTAGCAGACTCCATTTAATTAAAGGATCCCTGCATGATGCGTGAGATTAAATTTCATAGGTGTCATATCACGCTTGCTCTGAAAATGCTGGGTAGTAGAATTATTTTAGGTCCAGATATTTTTCTGTTTCCTACGACAAATTAGGAAAAGAGGAAAGGGGATGTAAAAGACAAAGAGATTCAAACTCTGGACTCTAGTTAAAAAGAAACCTGTTAATTATGCTTTTAATTGTTTGGGTTGTTTTAATACGAAACTGATATTAGAAAGAGACCTGTCAGTTTTAGCTTATCAGTGACTTTAAGTATAAAGCACAGAGTTGCATTCCTCTATTAAAACTGCTGTTTGAGATGAACATAACTGATGCTCTAATTAACAAAAAATAAAAACCTATAGGGTAGAAAATAAAATGGTTAGTTGATATTAAAAAAAGAAACCCCAGTTTCACATGCTCATATGACCTACCAGCTGCTAAATGAAAGTCTTGAAAAGATAGCACTGTTTTGCAAAATTGCCTGTGGGCTGTGTGTTTTAATAGAACTTTACAAAGCAGTAGCATCTAAGTGGGCTAGAAAGATACTTAGTTTTATTTGCTCTCAGGCTGTACCTCATAGTTTACTCCAGAGTTGGTGCTCTGGTAATAAAAGAGAAAATGGATGATGACAGAAACTTCTGTTTCAATATTTAATAGATGTTTTAATGGAAGCAGATTATTGAGGAGGATGTTGGAGAGTGCTTACAAAAAACCTCCCAACAACGACACAAAAAAGCAGAGTTGATGCTCCCAGAGTAAGAAAAAGATATTTTTGTCACCAAAAAAACATGTGAAATGTCATTAACTTGTCAGGTTCAAAAATCAGTTTGAAAATTACTTAGCAGTACTGTGTAAAACGCTGTAAAACCACCTCTTTGGTGAATGTGAGAAATGAGCCTTACTTCATCTGTGCAGCTGAGCTGTGCTACAAATATTGGATCATATAAGATCTCACGGAAAATGAAACTGCTGGCTGCTCTTGCCTCACCAATGTCACATGCTATGGCATTTTCTTTAACATGAGTTCCAGAGCTATACCTCACTCTGACAGAATTTTGTTTTGTAAACAGTTCAGCAATAAATTTAGCTCCCTTTGCACTTTGAAATCATATTCATGAATTTCCTTCTGACAAGGTAGGTATGTTTTTGTGCTGGGACAAGAGAGGGTGTTCACATATCAAGAATTTTCATCCACCTAATATATTAAGAAAGACTTTTTAAATCCTCTTTATTTTTTCTCTTTTGACACAGGCAAACAAGTCACTTTATTTACCTCAGCTGCTTCGACGTATTATTTTTCTTGCCACTGCCAGTCAATGGACAATATTGTAAAGACATAATAAATTGTAAAAAATTGAATTATACTAATAGTGACATAAGATTGGGAATGGCTAAAATGGAGAAGCTGTACAAAAACATATGAGTAGGTCAGAAAGAAAGGGAAAAATCTAGTAATATTCTACTCTACCAATTAAAACAAGGTCAAGGATACAGAAATTAATATATCATGATCATTTTTCAGTGACAGGAATAGGAAACAAGGAAGAAATAAGCATTTTGCAGTGTCTGAATCTAAAAATAGGACAGGATGGTTTTATTAAATTTCAGGAGAATTTTTTTCTTGAAAAAATGTGCCTTATAGATTAACCATTTAGATATTACTATGGTTAGCTGAACCGATTTGAAGAAATAATCACTACTGAATGAAAGCTTAAATTTGGAAAAGATTTTGAAGCCACCTCTTTCGTCACTGAACTCCAACTAATATTTCTGTTGTCTCTGTTGGAGTGCCAAGCCCACAATACAAAATTGACAGACTTGTGATGGTAGCTAGTCCTGAAAATTTACACTCTCAGGCTCTTGCACTATATCTCAAGTTTTGAATGTGGTCAGTGGACAGCTTTTTCTTACATGAAATAGATCATGAACAAAACAAAAGTAATGGCTTTGCTCATGCTAATAAAAACAATATATACTGACTATCTTGCTAATAAAAGGGAAAAAATTTTGCTTTTTAAAAATTCTGACATCTAAATGATTTTCTTCCTTAAAAATAGACAGAAAAAGGTCAGTGATTTAAAATGGAGTAAAAGTTGATTTCACTATAAAATGAATACACATTATTATTGATAAAAATATATACTTTAGACAGAATTTTTATATTGCACATTGTATTACCAAGGAACTTCAGTGATATTTAGAAACATGCTATTACATTCTTCTGCAATACCTATATTTTACTAATATACTATTGATGCAGAAAGAGAAAGAAGGAATTCAACATTGTCACCTGCAATACCTTATGCAATATAACTCAGTGGAGGTATACTGAATTTATACCACAAAACTACTGAATATCTGAATATCCACAGCCTAATCTTAGATTAATCTTAGGCTCCAGATGTTTAGCATGACAGGAATTTAAAAGTGTCCTAGGTTCATGCTCTTGTTCAGAGGCGTCCTATAACTATTTTTTTCCCCTGGGTAATTTAATGTTAGTAAAAAATATTATCCAAGGCAGCATGGTTTGATTTCCTGTGTGTAACATTCTAAAAAATCATCATTATGTGTTCATGATAAAAAATATGAATTACCACAAAATTCACAAGTTTCTTAAAGAGTTTCATAAAAACTCCAATCGTAGCCTTTGTAGCCAGTTAAATCTTTCTCTGATTCAGAATCTGTGATCTGGTGAGATAAAAATATCTATGTTAATAAAAATTAGTAGAAAGCAATATATAAGTAAAAGTGCAATGAAAGGAGATAAATTACTTAATTAACCTGCTAGGGCTAATTTACATGATATAAATACATCTAACACTCAGGTACAGGGAGAAGATCTTTATGGTAGGGGGCTGAGTGACCTTAAAATATCATGACTGTGAAAAACCTCTCAGATGTGCTGAACAAAATTTTTGTCTGCCTCTTTTCATATTTTCAATAAATCTTTCTTCAAAGACCTAATAACTCTGTGCTCTCTTTTCTGGTATTTGTCATGTGAAAAGTAGCAGCTGCTGTAGGAAAGATAAGGTAGTTCATATGGGTTTATTACGATGTAAATGAAATACTTTCAAAGAAGTACTAGGTAATTTTTCTTCTTGTATAACCTCACAAAATTCTTGCCAAAACTTTGTGTGAATTTACAAGCAACATATTTTTTTTCTCCAATGAGATATTTGAAATTAAAAGATTGTGCTTTTTTGCTCTCACAGTAGTATGGCAGTGGTCGTTTAGTAGGTAGAGAATGAGTTAGGTGTGTCAAGCACAATAAAACAGCTAATTACCAGCAAAAATATTCCAAAAATATTAATTTCCACTAATAAGAAGACATGATCTTGTCACTCAGGTCACAAACTGTGCAGTTTGCTTTTTCTAATTTGATGCTCTAGAGAATCCTAGCTTTAGCTTCTGATTGCCTTGTCCTTAAAGTTTTGGGATCTCAATATTGCACCAAAATAAAATTTAGGGCATGAATACAAGTAAATTGGTGTCACATTAAACAAATTTCACTGAATGCAAGATATTTTGAATTATTCAATTAGGAAGCAAGAAAACTGACAGAAATATGTGAAAAGAGTTGAACTATAAGTAATTCAGCTCATTAGGCAATAACTCAGATTTAATAAATTTGAGTGAACTTTTCTTGAACCTCCCTGACATTTAAATGACCATAAGAAATAGTTCTGATGTAAATTTAAGCTGTCCTTGACTACTTTTTCATATCAGTATTCAATATAGTTCTATATGTTTACTCTTTACATTATAAATTGCAGTCTGTAAAAAGTCCACACTTAGTTGGTGTTTTTGTTTATGAGTAGAAAGGGTTTAAGAATGATTTTTATTTTTCATGACAGCTTTCAGGTTTAAAAGTTTGTTTGGCTTGTTGATTTTTTCCTTCCTTCATTCTGTTTTCTTTCTGACTTGGAGAAACCTTGTGACTTCACAAACCTTCCCCTTAAAATCTTACTTTATATATGTGCTTTTTTTGTGAAATATTTTGACTTTGCTGAAACAGGGTTGATAATAAGCCCCACCCATTTCTGACTGGGAGTTCCCAACCTCAGAATCTAAATCTACCTACTAAACTGAACTATGTGTCCAAATACATATGATTACAATACCTAAGAGGATGTGTAAATTTTGAAAAGTGGATTAATAATCAGTCTTTTAACAACCTGTTTACAGTTGTCTTCCCTTTTTATTATTATTTTTTTAGTTTTAATATTTTCCTGCATAATGTTTCAGACAACTGTGATGCCAAAGACAATCTGGAGTAAAATAAGTAAGGTATATTATCAAATTGAGACCATAGTTCCACTAAAATGATAATGGCTTTTACATCCTCTTAGTCCATGGTGGTAAGCCAAGTGAAACCACCAAACTGTGTCATTCCAGTCTAAAAATAAGAGGTTTTATTGTTCGTAATATCCCACACACTTTGGCTCTGTTCGGATAACGTAATAAGAATGACACAAAAGAATGAGTCTATTTTTAGGAAGCACTGTTTTTCATTTTAATATGAAGACCTCAGTATTGCACTAATAAAAATAATTATATAGTGGAAAACACTTAAATACGCATGAATAATTATTTTATTGGTATGAGTAATATAGCAATGTACTGGTATTTCCATAGTCATGCACTTTTACAAAGATAGTGACAGAATAACTATTAAATTGTCTGTGTGAAAAGTTGAAATAAAATATTCTTTTTCCACATTCTGTGAACTGAAGTTTAAAATAAGAACTTATAAAACATTTTTTTCAGAATATTTTTCTTGCCTACAGCATAAAAGATTAGGGATCTTTAAAGGTAGTGATTATATATGACAGGAAGGGTTAATGCTCAAGTACTCCTAAGTCCATGGAAAGAAAAATGTTCTGTACTGCTCAGATATGGGCTTCTGTCAAAGTCTACCTCCAAGCCCAGTGAACTTCATATAGTTACTTCAATTGGCGTTTCAGGAATGTTAATCAATGAAGACAAACAAAATAAAGAAGGGAGATTTTGATTGTGGTTATTTAAAAAAATTACTCTAAAGCTGATACTTTGGAAGAAGCAATAGAAATTTACTTTGGAATTGAAGGACAGACAAAAATTTTAATGTCATTTGATTCTCAAACTAAAAAAGAGATAAATTGTAATTTAGCTCTTTATTAGTCTGAAAGAGTGGTTTCTTGTTCTTCTGGACATTGTGACTTCAAAATTCACTCTTGTATAGGGAACTGGATATTGAAGGAGTATGGTTATTTGCCAAACTGGTTTCAGATACAGTAAAGATTTTCTGGTTTAGAAATCCTGCAGCAGTTTCTACATTTGCTCATGGATATTGGATTTAAGGTAGCTGTTTCAATAATTTTTCTACAGCGGAACATCTTGGCTTCTCTCAGATCCATCATAAACCCTATATTCTACTCTTGAAAACTTTATATCTTGATTTCTTAGTCTTGTATTTCTAACCTGACATCAGATACATTCTCTCAAAACCAAGTGCAAAGCCTGAATAAAAATACTACCATGAAGATAAATACCAAGAGGAACCAGATTTTAAGTAAATTGCTGCAGCTCTTCAGTTACTCTCAGGCAAAAAGAAAACATGAGATATTTCGCAATTTTTTTGTATGCCAACATTAATGCTGTCTTTGAATTGCCCATTTCCAAAAATGTGCTGTGAAGATCTCAGTTAAAAGCATTTCAGGTTTAAGAACTGCATTCCTTATTTCTTACCCAGATGTATGCATCAGGGAACAGGCAAGGCTTTCACAGTTCTTATTCTGATGGGTGAATAACACCCATACCCATAGCAATTTATTAGTACTTACTAAATTTCGATCTCTTTATTTCCTCCTCTGTTAAAAATAATTTTGTAATAATTATTTTTTTCCTTCCCTACTTTCATTTCTTTTCATGGGTTTATTAGTGTATAGCTTCAGAAGGCTTATCTGCCCTGTATTCTGACATCTCCTTAATATATCTTTAAGCTAGTTTAATGCTTTTCCTGCCTGCTATTCTCAATACACTTATTATCAATGATAGGTGTAATAGAAACAGTGTTACTTTTGACAAATGGCCGGACGTTTCATTACTTTCATTTCACTGAGAAATAGGAGGTTTTTTAAATGCATATGAAAAATACTAGCAGAAATAAAAGATCAAAAGGGATAAAAAATCAAAGCAGTTTTTCTTCTTTTCAGATGCCAGATTGTGAGTTCTCAGTGTACTTTCAACAATGATTTATTAGCCTTTTGAGATTAGAGAAGTTTGTGTCTTCCTAAGCATAAAGTTTTCTTATCCTCAAAATAAATGGCAATAGCAAAATGTACTAATTATTCATGGCATTTATATGTTAATATGTTTCTATATAGAATTTATTTTCATAGCTGTTATTAATTCCATGTATACTAATGAAATAGCTGTAATCCAAACAGTGGAGTAACTTCAATTATAAACATAGTAAAAAAAATCTCATTTTTTAATGAGAAAAAATGTATTTTTACCACAGCAACAAAAATACTGCTTTACCATATAATATTCCATTTAATTCACTACTTCATTTTTATCTGTACCTATCAGATTAGGCTTAGTTCTTGGGAAAATGTCCTGCAATACAAGATAACATCCACCACAAAACAAAAATTGAAAAAATTTCCTGCTCTTTTTGTATACAGGCTACAGAGAGCTCAGCCACCCCAGTTCAATCATATAATTAACCCTGGACTGGTTCTTCCATGTTTTTGGGTAGGCATTTTAAGTTGGAGGGGTTTTTTGCAGATTTTTCCCCCTCTATCTTTTCTTGGTTATCTCTTTCTTCTTTAGCTCTCTCTCGATCTAAAGAGTGAGACAATACTGGAAATTTTTTTAATGGCAGAAAATACTCATTAATATATAGGTAAAAGACTAATTAGACAATGACTATTACAGGTCATTGAAGACTGAAAACTGGTAGAAACAGAGGGCTTCTTTTTGTTTGGAATTATCATCAAAGAAGAAATGAAAGAAAAATGAAGAATGAGAATATGGGCAGGAAAAAACCAGATCATTCCAGTAGATTAGTTTCCTAAACATATATTTTACTTCACAAAAGCTTCTGTTTTACCAATGGTACCTGTTTTCGAACAACCGTTCTTTGGAAGTCTTATTCTATTAAGGCCTTTCCTGCTGGCTGTTTGTGCCTGTAAAGAGCAGAGACATTCGTTAGTGAATTTGTACCAGTTATTTTTTTTATATTATCGTTGTGAAATGGGAGACAGTCACCAATTTTTAGGAATTTTGAATTGAAGTATTTGTCTGTGCATCGTATATCAAGAACATTCTGAAATGACAATAAGGTAAGAGATTCAAGTAAACTTTTGAAAAGCAGAATGTGATCTCTGCCTCTGCAGACTGAACATCAGTAATTATTGGAGAAGCCATAGGGTCAGAACCTTAGTAGCTGTAAATCAGTAGAACTTCACTAAGCCAAACAGAACTACCTTAATTTACAGAAGCTGACTACAGCAATATAGTTTTAGAAGATTTTATTTGCAAGAAATGGTCTGCCAAACAGCAGGTACAAAGTACTTTTTACTGTTTAAGCTATTTGTGAGGAAAAAGACAGACTGACTAGGAGGAAAGGATTTAGTCCAGTTCATGTGAAAAATACGGTGATTAATTTAAAATGCACTTTAAAAATCTGCAGAGCTCTTGAAAAGAACAATGACTTTTCAATTGCCAGTTGTGATAGGGGCAGCTCATTATATATTAGAAACAGAACTTCAATTTATATAAATGTTTCAGTAGTCCTACTTGCATAATGCTCGATCAGGTCCTTTCATGCTTGTGCTCAATATTGCATTACACTCCAAATTCTGCAACAGATACAGGAACATTATGTACTAACCCAAGCATACCACCAAGTAAGGGTTTTGGGATCTTTGCATAAGCAGTGTTCCATGACATTTGCTTGAATTTTCAGAAAATCCAGGCACAGAACCACAAAATAGCTCTGTTGAGATGCCTGTCTGTTAGCAGATTCTAATATAACTCAGACTAAGATGCCATGTTGAAATCACAGCCTCCTGTAAAAAACAAAAACCTCCCATTAAACAACATACACTTATCATAAGGAGCAATATTATTTCAGTCAATAGTATAGCATTTTGTGTTATATCAAAAAATAATTATAAAGTATGTATATTTTAAACCAGATAATGATCCAAAAGCCCTTTAAAACTACATTATTACCATTTTAAACTGCCATCTGGTATATTATTTCTCCATTCATGCTATTATTATATCACATGGGGTATCACTTTTGCTGAGGTTCCCTATGCATAGCAATCTGTGGGAAAATAAATTACAGAACAGAAATTTGGGTTGGTACTATAATAAAAGATTAATTCCCCAGCTAATGACACACATTAAAAAACCTCTACATTTTCTTATTGTGAACTTTCCCTGAAAATTCTAGAACAATGATTGGATCTTCTTTAGAGTTTAGTAGAAATCCACTTTAAATTTAAGTCCCCTTAGCCTCCCTTTATTCGCCTAAAACAATGAGTGTTCTTTTTCTTCCTTAGGAAGAACTAAAAATGTTTTTCTTTTGTCCTCTCATGTAGTTTTTAGCTTGATACTGCAGATCATGTCTTTTTACATGGTTTTGAAAATTTAAGTGAAGGTGTTGTCAACTACATATGATTATCTGGAGGTGTCAAAATTTAATTCTTTAGACCTTTCATCAGGTATATGAATTTTAGGGAAAGATACACATTATCATACATTAAGTGTAGCATAGTATCTCTCTGAGAATTTTTTTCAAGCTTTTTCAATTATTGCACTAAATCTCTGGTCTCTATTTTTGTGTTTCTTCTCCATCACAATATTGGAGGACCTGGAGATTGATTCCTCGAATTATTGCAAAAAATGAAATATAACACACTCTTCTTGTAGACTTGAGTTAAAAAGAATGTTGTTTTTTTTCCAGTTGTGCAGTTAGGTACTTACCCATAAGGAAGGGTAAGCACTACGTATTTTGTACTTTTGAGACATAAAAATAGCTTTGATAAAATTTCATAGATTCCATGTCCCATATAGGTTATGGAAAACAATATTCCATTGTAATAACATTATTTTACTTCTACGTTTGTCAAAATTGGATTCTGTTGGTTAAGAATGGAAAGCTATCTCTCAAAATACAATTTAAAATTACTTCTACTGCAATGGTTTTACCTGTATAGCAGTGGAACCTCTTCTATTAAATATTTCACTTTGTTCCTTGGTTTTACTGTATTTCTTATGAAAAGTGTTGTGCTCCTACAAGCAATTTGCCGTGTCTCATTTCTTTCTTGTAAGTGACCTCTTTTTAACCAGCATTGTTGGCCATGAAATGGCCACAGATAAATGAGTATGAAAAATCTTTTCTTACAGTAAATTCAAAGAGAACTATCCACTTTATGTAGTGTGGAAGACTTGGAAAAATAATCAAATCACTTTTAAAATATTTCCCAGTTTTTAAAGATCCACTTTACTGAGAACAATATTTTGCATGTCAGATTTGAAATATATTTTTAAAAAATCAAGCACTTAATTTTTTTCCCCAGAATGAATGAATTCTTCTGGCACCAAGAAAAGAGTAAAATTAATATCTGTAGTTATTTAATTTATACCATGGTCTTTATGCATCCTTTCTTCAAATGGCTTCATGAAACAGAAAGTCGTGATGAACAATTTTCTAATGATTAATAGTGGATAAAACAATCTATATAAAGATATGAATCATTTCTGAAAATAGTGAACCTGCAGCTCTGTTAATTTTCAACACTCTTATTCATTGAGACATAAGTGTTCCAAGTCTAGTAATAGATGCCAGAAAAACTGTGTGTACTGTCTGATCCACACCATTTGGGTTTCGGTGCATACATCAGAAAACAATTCCACCAAGGATCCAGTAATTATCCCGAATACTTTTGCAATACCATGTGTTTATAAATCTGTCACAAAGAATGCCTCTCAATGTGAATTATTGCACTTTAGTCTTTCCCAAGGTGACCATGACATAGGTATAACAGAAGAATGACTCCAGCTGAAGTAACAAATTTGGACAGAGTTTCAAAGGGAAGAATAGGGTGATAGGGAACATGATGTGATTTATCTGTGACTAAAAATAGTCCTTTGAAACTCAAATCTCATTTATAAGAGAGTGGTTATTTATTACATTAAATTAAAGATGATGTAGAATAATATTGTATTGATCAGCCTTGAAGTTAATGAGATAAATACATGAAAAACATGGTTCACACGTGATGTATTAAAAATCCCATGTTCATTATATATGGCCTATTACCATTTCTGCAGATTTATTCAATATATATTGAAATGTTTAGAAACTATATGCCAGCTCATAGCACTGCAAACCTTCTGTAATTGTTGCTTTTCTTCAGTGAAGAAATATGATCAACTTATTAATTGATTTTAGAGTGACTAATAAGAATAAACCAAAAAATTAGCAGAAAAAACGATTATGATTTTGCTTCTATTGAACTATTGAAATTTCTTATTTACTGAATGATTAGGAATTAAATATTTTACATCTTGAAAAATTAAGTGCATCATTTATGGATCTTTATATCTGTGCATGTTTATATCCCTGATTCAGGGATAATCTCTCTAATGATCATCACATGAAGAACATAGATTCAGAGAAAGTAGAGGTGGAAAAGAAAGACCATTGAGATCATTGCATTTATTCTCTTGCTAGTGCAACAAGATGGATTAGGAAAGCACTAGTAAATTTTATAAGGAAAGTTTTTAGGACATAAGAGTTTCCAGAGTGTTCCGCTAGAGGTCTCAGAAAAGATTCCCTTTTGTTAAGGAGAGACTGTGTTCTGTGATCCAACTTTGGCTTTTTGAGTAATCTTGGGAAAATAACCTTTTCTTTATTTCTTTGTCTATTTCAGTGCCTTTTGATATTTTTAAGGTAGTTTGTTTGGTTTTTATTCATGGAAGCATCTCAGAGGGTCATCAGTCCTCCATAAAAACAGTGACCTAAAGGACTGAGAAAGGGTTGCCTGAAAACCAACACTGTTTGCAGACCATCTGTCTTCCCCTTTTACATTTGTTTGGTTTCCTGTGAGTATATGCATGTTGAACATTTATATATTAATCAGACATTGCATCACCACATACCATAATAACTTAGAACACAGAACACATTATTTCTTAAAAAAATATTTTCAGTAATTTTCTGAGGTGTACATGGTATCTGTACTTATGTCCATATAGAACAGGGGCTATTTTTTCTTAAACATTTTTACTTCAACAATACATGTTAAAATACATGTGCAAAAATTTGTTTTGGCTTTGAGTTCAGCAAACAACATGGGTCCAAAAGGGCTCAGACACATTTCAGACATCTCAGATTGACTGTGCATACATAAAGCATCTGTGTGCAATATGTGCTCTCTTAGACATGATGGGTCATGAATGAACAAGTGAAGTGGATATTTGTTTGGGATCCCTTGAAATTCTGAACAAATCAGCCAAGGGATAATTTCCTGCACAGACAAATGAAAAAAGGAGATGGATATACTGGAAGCTCTTCTCAAGATGTTATTGGAAGACACATGCCAAGAATGAATGTTTTTTTCCTTGAAGTCACATTTCTGGCTGGCTATAATTGATTGCCTATCTGTTGTAAAGTAGTTATAAGAAAAGATGAGAATAAAGTCAGTCTAAGGGGGGAAAAACCTCATAATCCTTCAGTTATCAGAACAGCCGTTAAGTGTAAAGAAAACAGTAAGATGACAGTCATGGTTCTTAATACCTCTTACTAGATCTCAGTAGTAATAGATGCTGAAAGTTCAGGCCAATAAAGATAAAAAATTCAAAATTGTACACAAATATTAAGAAAGCTATAGTATAGCTGTGAAGAATGTAACCTCCTATGTTTATTAATTTTTAATAAAATATGTTTAATACTTAATAATAAAGATGTTCAGAAAATTGGAAGGAATTTGGGGAGTAATAGTTTAACTATGAAAGGCAAAGCTGCCATCCACTTTTCCATAAAGTAGAAGCTCTTGAAAGCAGCGTTTTGGTCTTCCTCTAATCCTTTCCTCTATGCTATTCCTTAAAAGAGTTATACAATAATAAATGGCTGTGATATGAAATGATCACATTCTACATAAATGAGTTAGAGGTCTATAACTGAAAGGCAGAATTATATTGTGAAAGATGGCTACAGTCCCTTTAGAATAATATTTTTAAAAAAAGTGTGTAAACATCCTTTATCTAAGACACCAGTTCAGAAAAAAGATGATCATCAACTCCCTTACACATGAATGCATAGGAATAGAAAAATAAGTAATAGAAACTAATCAGAAAATTTCAATCATGGAAAAAATTCTAATTAAAGGGAGCATGTTTTTAGTTGCAAAAGGAAGTACATGTTATCATAACATATGGTAAGTCTAGTCACAAGGTACTTTACAATTCAAAGTATCATATTTTGTTAGCCAAATAACGTCTTATAGGTTTAGAAAACACTGCTTACATACACTTCAGAATAGTTTAAGTTGTATCTCTTTCATATTTCCTTTCATTGGTGTAATCTTTCCCATTGAAAAGCCTGTGATTAAATACAAAAAACCCTCAGGTTTCTTATGTTCAATACAGTGAAGTCATCTGATAGTACAGGTGGTTAAAAAAGTATTGAGAAAAATTTGTGAGTATAGGATTTATATTAATTGCTGAATTAACATATCTGGTAATTTCAGAAAGAAAACTGAAAGAGACAATCAGAGGACAAAAGGTCAATGATATTTATAATACATTCTGAAGTTTGAATAATATTTTTTAAGAATTATTCATATTGTGGAGTGGTTTTAAATTACACCTATTAAAAACTAATATACCAGAACTGCTGCCTTAAGAAAGAGATTGAACAAAAAAGAGTAATAATAAAAAAAATAATTAGGCAGCAGTCAATTTCAAGATGCTCTGAGAAATTCCAATTAAAAGACTTAAAACAATTAGAGGTATGATGTAAGGCATTAAGTAAGGTGAAATGAGCTGAAGGTGTTATTAACATCAATTGATAAAAGGTACTAGAACCTTTTAGGAAAGGAAAGGAAAAAAATCTTGGTTTTCCTGTTAATAGAAAGGAGCTATAACAACTGTATAAATCATGTTTTCTTTCAGCTCTTCCTTCATATACCAAATATCACAGTTACTCAGATTCACCTCTGCACCAAAAATAGCAAAAGAAACAGAGGCAAATTACAGCATAAAAGATGAAGAAAGTTTTCAATTCAACAACTTGAATTTCACAGCAAATAACTGTATATATATAAACTCAGAAGAAGTAAATGCTAAATTATTGTTAAAGAATTAAACATATCTCTCTTCAGTGACTACTTGAATCTAGGATTACTTGAGTCTAGGTGTCTTGCACTGTGATTTAAAAAATGTGATCTTTTATATCTGAAAGAAAATTATCAAAGTTTTAATAAGTGTATGCTCCATTTCAGATTTCAGAGAAATTAGTACCTACCAAAAAATTTCACTATGACCATTTTATCTCTAGTCCTCTACTAGTCCTTCTCTGCTTCCATTCTCTAGCTAATGTCTTCTCCATCCAGAGCTGCTTCTAATTTTTCAGTCAATTTCTTCCCCTTCCCACTTCATAATTCTCACATTACCATTGACTTCTGTCCCTCTTAAGTCCCTCCCTGGTGCTTCACTGCAGCCAGGCTCTTCATATTTGACATGAAACAGGAGAGAGCTGGAGGTTTTCATCAAAGTTATTGTGTGTGGTTTGTGGTGCTTTCATTTCTTTCCTCTTCTCAATGGCAAGGAAGTGAATACACCTCCTGTCATACCATCAGAACTGTTAAACATATTTGTGGTGAAACAGAAAATACTGACAAGTATTCTAAGAGAAAGCCGCTACCAAGACCATCAGCTTTACAATATTACAGTTAACCAAAATGGGCTTGTAATAAAAAGCCTCAAGCAACCTTAACTGTAGGTGGCACTACTGGCTGTGTCTATGGAAAAAAAATATTATGGGAAAGCTTTTAAAGGGCCTCATCTGACAAACCTGGCAAGTACAGTTCAAATTCTATAGAGCATTCTCAAGAGTAAGGATACACAGCTACATATTTTTTAAAGTGCTTTAATTCTATATCCCATACATACAAAAGTGAGTGAATTACCTTGTTGATTATTGAGGAAATAAAAGTATACAAAATAATGTGCATTCTATATGTGCATATTCTATGTGCATATCTATACAAAATGAGTTAGAATGCAGCAGATGATCAGATTTAGATGAACTCTTCATACTTTTTTTCCCCTAAAAACTTTGATCTTTTCTTTTCGCTTTAAATCATAAATTTCAGATAGAAATAAGTCTAAAAGTGTTCATAGTTAATGGTCTTATATTCAGGTGGGTTTTTTCCCCCTTTATATATATAATAGCTCCAGACAGAATGAAAAAGTGACAAAAAGAGATGAAAATACAAAATGAAAATGGATGCACTTAGCTCCTCCCAGTTTGTATCAGAATCTTAATCCTATTGTGTATTTGTTCTGGTTTTTCATCTAAGCTATTTCTAATCTAATGCAAAAAAGTACAGGAATAACTTTATCAAATTTTGTATTGGATGTATATTTTCAGCAAGTTCCAATATTAAAATGTTGTGGCACAAAAATATTTGTTAGATAATTCAGCTCTCTGCTCTACTTGCATCTGCTTCTGCTTTATGTATTGACACAAAATAAACAATGTCTGGTATGTAAAAAGTAGCTTGCTGCCTGATTTTTAGCAACAAAGTGAGCAGATTGTTATTTTTCACAAGACTTACAAGCCTAGATGGAAAAAAGATCAGGCCAACCCAGGTCATACAACACTAAGATCTGTTCCAGATCAGCAAAGCCTTTTTTATTTAACTTAGTCCCATGTTAGAAATAGTCATCACATTTTACATTATGCATTTCTAATTTGAAAGCTCATGCCATGTACTCATTCTGTATAATCGAACCTAACTGCTGGTTTTCCACACCAAGCTAGTGAATGAACACTCTGTCAGTGAAGCCAGTATTTAAGTATTTATTTGAGAAATGTTCAGACCCATAATTTTAGACATTTGATACATCTGTAATTACAATGTGTAATTGTATGTATATGTCTAGCATTTATGAGCAAGAGCAAAAGAAATAATACGCATCAAGCAACAAAAGGGAACCCTGAAAGAGAATGGCATGTTCTGACAAGTTACTGTTTGGTTTTGACCAGAATGCCAAATCTAATCTCCTTCCAGTCTGATTATAAATAAGATTATCAGTCCATGTTCACAGAATCTGCACTTTCCATGCAGTAAACCTTTATCTCATTTGATTTTTTTAATTTTTTTTTTCCAAAATCAAGCAATACCCAGAAAGTCCTAAGCATTATTTGAGCTCCTGCAGTGGGATTTTCATGGGATTCCATATCTTCATTGATTTGTTTTTAACTACCATGATAGGAAATTATTTTAGCTCCACCTATACTCTATTTTGAAACTGCTATATAATAAGTTATTCTGTTTAAAGATATAGAAAATCTGTTCTGAAATACAGATAGCAAATATTTCTTAAGTATGAAATTTTTAAAATTCAGAAAATAATGTCATCGTATATTACAGAATTTTCAAGAGACAGAGAAATAAATTTTTGTGCTAAAAAAAAAGTGATCATAATATTTTAGTTCAAATGACAGGATAAGGAGAATCTGGTTTTCTTAATGATTTTTTAAAAAATAATAACAAACATTAAATGTATCTTGTCTGATTTTCTAAACAGCTTAAGAATTCTTAGCCTACATACAAATTTGGACGCATTGCAAGAAGATGTGAAAAAAGCTGAGAGATGATTTGGAAAGTTTTAACAAATTCAGTGGACATAGTTGTTTGCCAAAGGACATCTGTTGGTGTTTTAATAAACCATATGTGAAAAAAAGAAGTAGGAAAAAGAATTGGAAACAAACTGTTAAAACCCCAAACAAAACCTGGTTGCTGTTATGTTAATGTTTCATAGTCCGGCTTGGAACTTGACATATTCTTTTTCTACAACGGGAATTTTCTACAAAAAATATTTTGGTTTTTATAAATAAAATTCACATGCTGTCAACATTACTAATTAACAGTCAGACATGTCCTCTCTTTTCAATATATAAACATGATTTTAATATTATTTTTTCAAAGTAAACTTAAGAAAACTAGTGGCATTCCATCTTTCAACAGGAAAAAAAACCAGTTTATATTAATTATTCAAGAAAGCAGTATTTTGCTTTGGTCAGAGATCTAAATTCCTCTATATTTCTTCCACTAGTTCTAAAAATTAGAATTCTACTAGAAACCTTGTTACAAGCTAAGCATACACATATGACGTAGCTACTTTCTCTCAATATTTTGAATACAAGGATATTGCAGAGCCCCTTCTATCCTGTAGATAACCTGTCCCTTGCTACAATACAGTGGGATGCTTATGCTTGGTTTCCCAAAGGGGCAGGGAGATGAAGAGGAGCGGGTGAATGGGCCTCAGGGACAAAATGTCTTTTGGGAGACAAGGCATGTGGTGCTGCAATGCTTCAGGGTGTGAACTTTTCTGTGGGAGTCTTCCCCCTGTTCTCACTGAGACTTTTAATTTACACCAGTGTGAAATGAGTATGTAATAGGTACAGAATTTAGGTACAGAAGTTTTCCAAATGAATATTTGCTCCTTATCTTTTTCCCATGGAGAATACAAATTACAATACTATAAATGAATAGTACGTTTATATAGATTATCATCTTGATTCTGTGCTTTGTAGTACTGGTTTTATATTATATAATTGGACTGCATTAACAGTCCTGCCACAAAGCAGGAACTAAACAGCCATGTGTTGAATACCTTGCTAGGCTAGAACAGATGTATTTTGTTCAGCAGTGTCTTCTCTTGCACAGATACAACAGTGTTTAATTTATACTCTTTTTAGGAAGCAATGTGAGCTATGCCAAATTATCAATTATTTATCAGTAGAATAAGAATTAAAGGACTATCCTTTCTGCAAACAATACAAACACATTATCTAGCTATCTTAAAACATCCTCATTTTTCTAATTTGTTTCATTAGTGTTTACATAGCAGAGAAAAGCATGCTGGAAGATGGCATGGGCTGGCTCAGGAAAAAGGTAGACAAATCTGTTACTGCAACCTACTCTATAAATCTGATAGTGGACCATTGGGGAAGTTTTAAAATGTTTTCATAAAAAATACCCAGAAATTAATTCACAGGAATGTCTTAGTTCAAGTTTATAATATGTTTATATTAATATTAAAACAGGTGAATTTGATGATATCTGTAGCATATAGGAAAAGTTTGTAGAAAAATTATGCTGAGAGTCTTATAAGGAGAGATTTGTCTAGGCAAAGTATAATAAAAATGTATTTGAACCAATGATCCTGGAGTCTGTTTGAATATTCAATCCCTTTTTACATCTATGGGATTATTTTTTCCCAGAATCAATCCTTTGTCTTACCAAATAGCTACCAACAGATACCCCTAAACTTGCTCCTCTAAGAATGTTTCTCTTCCTGCCTTTCATACGTCTCAACTAGAGTTCCTCTGAGGTGTGCTGAGCTTCCATGGTGTCAGGAAGAGCTTGAAGTACATTCATGTTGGCATTTTTGGTAGGAAAGACAATAGTCATCGACTCATTCTTCTGCTAAAACTTACATCACTTTGTCTGGCTTTGCAGTAAGGAATTCTTCTTATTTTCCTCCATGAGTATTGCTGTTATAAAATATCTTTGCTTCTTCCTGAAACAAATAGTACAAGTGGGGAAAATTAATCTGCTTTCTGTTGTCTTTGATTCAGGAGTTACAAACATGCTAGACAACATCTGGTCCCTTCTGTGTGTATAATGGTGGGTATATATCTGTATATCCTTTTCCTTTTTCTAGAGAGGTCATCACAGAGCAGTTATAAAACATGAATTTGACAACATTTTTGCAAGAGATATTTTACTTCAGTGAAGTAGAATACTGGAAGATATATGATAATGTGTAAATGTATTCTCTGGTAAAGTGCTAAATAAAGGACCATCATGTTGAGCAATTTTATTCAGATGCATGCAAGCAAAAATAAAATTGGGAAAGTACAATGATGAAGTTCAGCTGATGACTGAAATTTGTCTATCTGAATACTTGTTAAGACTTGAATTTTATGTGAGTTCTGGAAAGTAGCTTCCTAATTTTTTTATTGAAGTTTTACACTGTCATTAAAGTATGTGAACTCTACAGTTCAAAACCTATAAAACTGAGATGATAGTCAACTTTTTGTATCATTCTTGTCTTTCTAGTCTGAATTGCTGGGATAGTCATGCCCAACATTAAACCTTCAGCTGATTTTCAGAAGAGAACAAGAAAGAACTTTGTACCATCACATGATAAAGGTTTGTATTTAAGTAACATACCCAGAATTGGTACGTGCAAAAGATAAACTCTGACCACATACCAGGGAGGTCCGCAGCCCAGATAGGATCACAGCAGGAAGTTAGTGATTAATGATCTAGTGTAATTTAGAGCCAAGTTTGTTACAAACTCAATAAATCTTAAAGCCAGGGGCATCTTATCTAAGACTGATAAAATGGAGAAGAAACATTGGCAGACCAATGGCAGGAAGCTTTAAGAACACACCATGAATGAGGAAGGCTGTGTGGAAATACTTAGATTATAATTCTGTAACAATCAAAATAGCTTTGCAGAGCAGGAAATGCATATAGTCTGAGGGAACAACAGAAAACAATATTACATGTACTGAGATATTAGTATGGATATTCAATGTTTTATTTGAAATTTAATTAATTTGTCACATGTGTAAGAGAACTGGATAAAAAGCAAGAAAAAGCTAAACCCAACATAAAGACTAAACCAGTAGCCAATGCAAACCCCTTTGACTTTAAGCAGCAATTATTCCCTTTGGTACTATGAAATTCTTTCTATTAGTCACTTCTGGAAATTCACCGGGTGAGTTGAAGTCAAATATAGACTTTCAAAATCATCATATTTCACTATATCATGCAACTTCCACTTGTGTCATTTGCACTTTAGTAGGAGTGCTTTCTCACCCATCAGCTCCTGCTTGGTTAAAGTAAAAACCTGGCTAAATTAAATCCCAAGAAGCTTGCTGGCTGTTGAATTTCATCTGCATCATGTATGTTACCCAAGTAACAGTTTTGTATGCAATGCAATCAAATGTTTCCCATATTACCCACAAATCCTACAGTAATGGATTAGAGATTATCCACTTATCTCTACTAGATCAAGGTTTTCTTACCTCATCAAGGTTTTCTTACCTCATCAAGGTTAAGTGGGAGAATGTAGCTGAAAAATGGTTGAAAAATAACTGTCAGCTATTGTAACTTAAATGACATGGGTTTTTTTTCCTCTAAAGTGAAGTACAAGTTAGAGTTGTTATACACAGAAATAATCTTTTACCTTCTTATCCTTTCATGTGTTTTTTTTTTTTACAAAACTCCTATCTTATTTCAGGTTTGCTTTGTTAATACATCAATGATAACCTAAGTAATACAGCTTTTCTTATGCAGATTCAAACTGCATAGGGTCTTACATAGGATACTTGAAGTTGGCCCAGATTTTAGAGACAGAATAGCCTTGCACAGTGCACTAGACTGGAAATGAATAGTGCCAAGGCTGGAGCCCAAAGCACCTGCAGACCCGCTTTACTACCTCTGTACTCCAGCATCCATCCTTCAGCTCCATAAACTGCTGCTTTTTGCATGTTTGAGTCTCAACATCTGATGAAAACCTTCCTGCATCTAAGAGCAGGATGCAAGCATTGTGTCAGTCCTGGAATTATTTACAGTTGAAGCACCATTCTGTCCTCATTTTGCTGATTTATACTAAATGCTAATTTTTCCTGCTGCAAGGAAAGGGTTTGAAGAAGCAGCACTTGCTTCTCTATTAGGAGACAGTCTTGGCTAATGGGGCAGCATATTTGAATATTTTATAGATTAATTTATGAAATTCCTTAAAGCTTATTTGTGGGAAATATTAACTTTTTTCAGTCTGTACACTAAAACTCACTCATCGTAACTAAGATATAGTCATACTCTCCTGCCTTAAGACAGGAAAACTTTTTTCTTTTTTCTTAAAATCCAATCAGTGCTGCTGTGGTATGAGAATGCCCTGCAGCTGGCCACAGGTCCCTCACAGCTGCTGAAGTAGCAAGCCAGTTGTAATGTGAAACTTTGCTATCCGTATCAGCAGAACAGAAAAAGACCGAGCCCAAATTTAACAACTGAGCCCCAGACACCGTAAAGAAATTCAGGAAGTTCTCAGACTAATGTTTTTAAAGCATCAAGGGGAAATAGCACTCCTGTCAGCACTTTGAAAACAATTTCCTGATTCCCTTCGTCTATTTTGAAAAATTTACTGTGGCTGAACCTGTTACCTGAAGACACGCCCAGACACTTAATGTTTTGTAAAATGTTGGTTTTTGGCTTGCCAATGCAGTAGAAGATCAATATGAAAATTCTCAGGGACAACCAGACATAGTAGACATACAAAACTACACAGAAATGTGCTTCCTGTACTGTTCAGAGATAAAGTTCCCTACATAATTAATAATGAAAGGGTTTTTCACTGTAGACAAGCCACTAATGTAAAAAATGAGATTTGCCTGTCTTTTTATGCCTTTTTTCCACATATTCTCTGTTCTTTTTCTATTTTTTTCAAACCTTGAACAGAAAAATAAAATTCAGGGCTAAGGAGAAAACCAGAATTATGGTAAAGAAAGGTTCAGAGTTAAAGTGTGTATCATGTATATATCAATACAAAATTAAAACAGTTTGTGTAAAGTTTATGTATAAATGAAAACACTAAATACCCTAAGAGTGTAGATATTATAGTAGACCAAATTCTCCTACGAATGGCACTGTAGAGAGGATAATGTCTATAACAATAGTGCTTTTGAAATACTGGTAGACCCTGGTTACAAGTCATCTGAATGAAGAAAACCTCTTCCAGTGAGCACCAAAAAGTTGTTAAGCCTATTCTGAATATTGTCTATAGCAAATATTCTCTGTTATTTTAAAAACAAATATGAGAGTTCAAGCTCCAGTGTACATTATTGATGTTACCTATTAGCCCACAAAATGCACCATCAAGCACTAAAGGAAGAGGAAAACAAAACAAAATGAGTACTATTTTAATCATCAGCAACACTTTTCAGCCCTTTTTCTTTCTTGCAGTCCAAGTCATATATCACTTAGGCTGCAGTTAACTCTATTTCCTTACTTTTCCTGGTTCTTCTGATGAATTTGTGTCTCTGTGGGAATAGCAGATGAATGAATATCTGCTGAATGACTTCTCTTCCTGAAGTATTGATTCAGCAGTTCTATTCTGTTCACCATATTTAAATGACACAAGCAAGGAAGATAACTAAAAAATGAAGGCGGTTTTGTTATCCTTAGATAAACCTTATATCAATGTTACATGAATCTGTAAAAAAAAGCAATAAGTAGAAATGACAGGTAACTAGTTCAACTAAAAGTTAAGTCACATATTAAAAGATCATGTTGCTTTTTTATTTTCCTGTGTGTTTCTCATTTGTTGTTGTTGTTGTTGTTGTTGTTGCTTCCTTGTTTTGTTTTTAATTATTGTTTTTACTTTTAAGGAAAAAACTCCTCACTTATTTTCCAGAAAGAAAAATTATTAAATAATACAAGAATTTCCAATGTGGTAAATATTCAAAGCAGATAACTTTTAACTAAAGAACACTAAGAAAAATATGGAGCAATACATACAGTATTGCAATTTATGAATAACTAACAATGTTGACAGAAAAATTTGATTTTTCACCTCAGAATCAAATTTATGAGCTCTCCTTTGACTTTACAAAAGCAAAAGCTATTAGAAAGATTTTATCAGGTTAAGGAAAGAGGAAATTTGGCTACTGAATCTGAGAAATTCAATTAAGTGTAAGGTGATTGTACAAATTTTATCAAAGTGCATGATCACATTCTTAGAAGGATTATTTTTTAGTGTTTAGGAGTTCTGCCTTTATTCTTCTGCTTGTCCATGAAATTATAAAGACATGTAATGACATAGATTATTTTCACAGTAACAAAATATAAGGGATCTACATTTCAATAATTCCTGTTAAAAGGACAGGAAAAAGAAAAACACACAGTGTGAAAAGAAACTTTTAAACTGAATTCATGCATTCATCAGTTTTTTAGCTGGATCCATCAATAGCATATATGGGGAAATGAGGTATGAAATTGTTCTCCACTGTTGTTTTTCAAGCTCCTTAAAATGATAAAACTAAGTTTTGAGGAAAGAGACTAATATATCTTTGGATTTTACAAGAATATATTGACTCTAAAATGATCTTTAAAGAGATTGCCTGGAAGCATTGTTCTTAAGCTACTTAAGTGTCAAACAACTGACACTTAAACATAAATCTTCCACTACTCAATATAAAGTTTTATACTGTAGCTTCACTTTCTTGATCCGTATTGAAGTAGTTATTCAACAATACCTTCTCTGTGCTGAAAATTCCCTAAAGAATATTAACTAATTTTTAGACAAAAAGAATATTTTTATAAATATAAATAAATATTTTTGTATTTTACTTTTCAGAATTCTTGTGTGCTATATGTAATTTGGAAAGTGATGCAGCTAATCCCCATTAATTGTGTATTTTTAAAATTACTCTTTCAGAAAACCAAAATGAGAAAAATTTTGTGATGATTGAGTAAACACATTGTGCTTGAAAAAAATTATATCCCTGCTGTGGAAATAAATATTTCTTCTTCTCCATTTCCCTAAAACACTTGCCTTGTTACAAAATATTTGAGTGCAAATAATTTGCTGAAGCATTTAGACAAAAAAGTAATTTACCTTCTGCAGAGCTGTGTCTACTCAGATCAGTCTAAAATATAGCTGTGTTCTGGATGTCATTTGTGTCTAATTCACACAGATATTATCCATCCATATGTTTCTTAGTGGAAAAGTGAACTATTAAAATTAGTTTAATATAATTTTCCTAGAGTAATATAAAAGCGGTTTACAGATGAAAATTATTTTACTTGAAGGGAATGTGTTTGAGGTCACATCAATCCCAGATGTTGGAACAACATAAGAGCTACGTGAAGCTGTGATGAAATTAACTTTCTGGCTATGACTCAATGCCAAGAGTGTACCCTGATGCAGAAAAAACCCAGTTAGTACCAATTTATTCCCTTCACCTGTACCCACATTCTGTGGTAACTCCAGATGCACAATTTCACTGGTTCCTTATATTCAAGATCAGAACATATTGTGCAAATGAGTCACAGTGTAAGTAAAGACTATGAGGAGTGTGCTAAAACCAGTAAGCTGTTCCTGCTGCCTGTAGGAAAAGAGGATGCTGGTATCTCATCTACCAGACCCAGTCTTAAAGGACAAGACTCTTAGTGAAAATGAGGAACTCCACTAATCCTATATGATAATGATTCATGAATTAAATAAACTATTCTTTTAGGGTATCCTTTAGAGTGATGAAAATCGGAAATAAAGAATTTTGTCCAGTCATTCCTCATCTACAATATCACTTCTACAGATTTCTACAACATTCCATATCCAATGTCAATTCACTCAATTACAAGAATTGTAATGTGCTACTGTCCTTCATCATTTATCCTCATCAATGAGCAAGTGATGGTTTTTGTGTAGAATACAGGGAATGGTATTCAGTCCCACTGAAGGATAGGTGCAATTTTCTGAAGCTCTGCACTGTCTTGCACATGAAAAAAGAAATGAAAAATGTAGTGACAATTTAATTTCTATACTACTACCTCTGTTTAAGTTCATGATTTAAATATGTGTGTAACTCTTGTTCCCTACATGCATATAACTCGTTCCCTACACTCAGCAAAAATTAATAGAGTCTGAAACATATGTACAAAATGATTGACTGAAGGAACAGGAGGGATTGAAAAAGTTTCTAACATTGAGCTTAGTGATATTAAAACTGAAGTGACAACTAGAATAATTGCTGTCAGTAAACTCAATGAGAAGGAAAGCACTAGGGAGGAACCTAAATAATATTTCTGGCATGATAAGTAATGAGTATAGATGGCCATAAAAAATTAAAGACACCAATACAAAGCTCAGATGTTTTTAGAGAGACTATGGTGTTGGTGTCTCTACATAGTATTGGCTGCACTTATTAAATGAATTCTTACCCAGAATATTAGGCAATTTCATTCAGTCATCCAGGTAATTTTTTAGTTTTATTATCCCATTTCCTATTAAAAATTATTTATTCACTGAAAGCTACGATTTTCTTGTACTTTCCTTCCACTAGAAGTGTGTACATCAGTGGTCTGAAACTGGACATTAATACACCATTTGTATGTAAGCAGAGCATTGGTTTTTCATTAAAGAACAGATTAGAACCCTTGAATATGGAGAAGGTCACCTCTCCAAGAGTTTAGAGAATATAATACACTAGGAAACTGAGTATGGTGTCTGACAGGATCATTATCCTTAACGCAATTTGATAATATTATATACAGACCAGTTGTTCCTTCTGATCCTATGACGTGGCATTGAGTTGAACTATAGCATGAGAATATAATACACTAGGAAACTGAGTATGGTGTCTGACAGGATCATTATCCTTAACGCAATTTGATAATATTATATACAGACCAGTTGTTCCTTCTGATCCTATGACTTGGACTTGGCATTGAGTTGAACTATAGCAGTTACCCATTTAGTCCAAAGGAATTACAGTCCACTTTGTCAGAGAAATCCCACTGATTTATAATATCATATACAAACTAAACCTGTTATTAAAAAAAAAAAATTACCCTCACTTCTGTTAATTTCCAGTTAAATATTCTGATTTACACATCCAGGGATTCCCTAAATGCTATGTCAGTCTGACAGTTATGCCTTTGATAGAAAAATTGCAAGTCAATTTTGAGATGATTTTGCATCCTCTGTATCACCAATAAAGTGTCAATCCTGCAGAGTTTTGCACCTACTTGATTTGAAGGTAGTGATGTGTTTGCTCTCAGAATTCTCTACTGAGGACACATTTTCAGTTTTGAAAATCAGGAAATAAAGTTTATAGTTTGTGAAAAACCCTAGATTTCCTGGCTTGATTCCACACTCTCACATTTTCAGTTTTGAAAATCAGGAAATAAAGTTTATAGTTTGTGAAAAGCCCTAGATTTCCTGGCTTGATTCCATACTCACTCTCTTAACACTGGCTAAAAAAAAAAATAAACCCTAGATTTCCTGGCTTGATTCCACACTCTCTCACTCTCTTAACACTGGCTAAAAAAAAACCAAAAAAACCTGCTTTGTCTAATTCAGTTGCTTTAAAGAAAAAAATTCTCAAATATATCAATCTAGTGAGAACCAGAGGTGCTTTTTAGTTTCTTTATCTCAAATCTGCCTGTGTACAGTGAAATCTTCAGAAGACACTTTTAGTCCATCTTGCTTTGTAAGCAGTGTACCCATGCAGAGCTGCTGTTATAAAACAGTACTATCTGTTCTCAGTTGAACTTTGTGAAGTGAAAACCTTACCAGCATGCTGCTTCTAGCACTGGTCTCTGCTCACAGACTGGATACATGTGGCTAATAAGCCTTTTTCATGCTGGTTGCAAGTCTGGTATGTTCTACAGTTTCTAGTATTATCTTTGTAAAAATGTTTATGGGCTCATGAGCACAGCGCAAGCATCTTGGCTTTTGAAATCCTTAACTATTCTTCTAATTGAGCTGGGATGTGAGACGCAAAGCTAATTGTGCCCCTACTTCATAGCTTCTGGCTAGGGTTAAGTTGCTTATCAATGCTCTGCATTCATGTCTTTCAGTTCACATTTTTTGCTGGGATAACAATACTCTTCTTTGGGAAGACTGAACAAGGCTGTCTAATTTATTTTAAATGTTTATACAAGAAACAGAATTACCTTACTTTACTGTAAAAATGCCGAATTGTAATTTCCGTTCATATGCTTCCCTTTTTTATGCTTGTGTTTGTAGAATTTTGCCCTACTTCAGTATTTTGTAAAGTTATCTTGAAAATAATTGCTTTTTGGGCCTTTATTCATTACAATGCCACTGATCAATAACAATTAATTTTAAAAACTAGCTTAAAGATTTTTCAGAAATGAGGCTTGTTTAGAAAATGTCTTAAAAGATTCTTGTTGCTAGCTGCATAATTTAGAAGAGAAACTAGATCTGGATTGTGTTAATAAATGAGGATTTTTTCAGTTTTAATAATGTGTGTTTCTTATATGTGTTTAGTATCCTATAGGAACAGGAAACTTTTTTACTTTATAACCATATCAAAACCCTGAAGAGCCTGACTATATTAACATAGCAGAAGGAAGACAGTCAAAATAAGCTTCTCATGTGCACCTGAATTTATTGGCCTGTTGCACTGAAGTTGAAGCTGGAATGGAAATTGCATGTTATGAAAATTCTTTAGATTACTAAAGCAGTACTAAAATTTAAGTTGTATTGAAGTGTTGCTCTTGCAGCTTCAGTGTTCTTTAACAAATGTGGGCATGCACAGAGAGGATGTGCATTCTGTTCTTAGTGTGGATGCTGCAAAATCAACCCTTCAGTACTTTGCCATTGAGGCAAAGAAGTTGGTATGCAACTATCCCAAGTTATGGGTTTTCTGGAAAACCAATTTCATGCATGGTGGAGTTCTAATCCCAGCACTGAGTTTTGAGTCCTTTGCTTCTGTTTGTATCAGGAGTAATGTAGCTTCTGATTTCTATTGCAAGACTTGATGTTGCCTGACTAATTGGCAAAATTTTGGGGAAAAAAATTCAAATGTATCAACACTTTAGTTTAGTTCTTGATTAGGGTATTATTTCCCAAAGCTTTAATAAAAGTTAAATTCCAAATTGTATTTTAAGGTTTGGATTTGGGAAATGTTGGGTTTTTTTTTTTCAAGAAGCATCTCTAAAATGAAACTCGACAGTAGCAATAAAAAACAACAGCACACTTACAATCGTTTATGAAAGTAACAATGGCAGGTTTCTAGCACAATGGGTATTAGGGCTAAATTGTTTCCATTTTCACCAGAATTCCATTTGTGTGTCTTTTCAAGTTGGTCTTATTGAAGAAGGATGACCTAGATGGAGGTGACTTACTGTGCAATAGACAGAAGACTGTAGAGGGGAAGAATTGCTTTGAAAATTCCCATGCATTACTAGGTTTTTAATTAAGTGTGTCTGAGCAAAGTTTGAGTGAAACAAGTGATGCTCTAGTGATGTGCATTTTCATCTTTTCTGGAAAAAAGGACCAGATTCTCCTATAGAGAAAAAACTAACTTGGTACTTGAAGTGTGAAATATTATATCTTCAGAAGTTTACTTTTCTTGTAACTTTAAATAGAGAAAATTAATATCTTAGGCCATTAAAAATGTTTAATACCTCTAATATTCTTGCAAGGTAATAAATGTTTAAATCAAAGTTCCCTGTCTGCATTTTTTTCCTAGATTTTATTTGGATATTATTACATACCTTGGGAAATCTGCCACTGCCTACTCACCTCCACCTTAGCAGATATTTTCTTTTTCACACCCTTTCATTAAAAAACGGACATTAACATTTTAATGAAGTGGCACCCTGGCACAGACAGAATCTTTCATCAATGTTTTGAGTGTGTGTAGGTGGGAGGGAGTTGTGATCCTCAGGAATGTTTCAACAGTTACTTCCTTGTGACTTACAAATGTTTTTAATGGATAAATCTTGTATGAAGAGTGTGAGGCAACAGAATTGTAAGAAGAAGAGTGCAAGTTAGAAATATTAAATATTTTGCCTGAAACTGGTTTAACCCCTACATTAATACCTATATCTATGGGCATAGATGCCTCATGATTGTCTTCTGATTCTGTTGGTGAGGGTAAGGTAAAAGATGCAAATTCCATCAGCTTAGTATTAGGTTTTATGCTAAGTAATTAGAAGTAGCAAGAAGCACTTCTTTCCAGTTAAAGAAAGAGAAAATCAACAAGATAGTAGAGTTGATAAATTTCTCTCACTCTTAGTAATTCTTTTCCCCTCAGCAAGACATGGCAATGAAGAATTTTTCCCAGTGTTTTTTGGCCGATATTTTTTTCAGTACAAGCCTAGACTTCTGGCTGCAGCCTCCACTGGTGTAAGGTTTCAGCCTTCCTTTAAGGCAGTCAGGCACTGAGATATCATAGCAGAGCTTGACTTTTAACAATGTGTAATTTTAATATGCTAAATGACAAATTCCTTTGCCTGCACAAAGTCTCTATTATTACATTTTGTCTTCAGTCAGCACATTAGAAACAATGTCCAGGAAAAGGAGTGTATGTTGTATCTGGAAGTATGATACAGAAAATCAGTATAGGGGCTTCTTCAGTGTGGGGTTTCTACATCAAAAATATTTCACTGAGCTATCTTAGTTTAACTTCAGTCAATTCCGTGTCAACCACAGAATAAAAGAATGGCTGGGGTTGGGAGGGACTTCTGGAAGTCATGTAGTCCAGATTCATCTACAAAAGGTTGCACAGGGTCACATACAGGTCACAAACAGGTGAATTTTAAATATCGCCAGAGCAGGAAATTCCATTACTTCTTTGGGCAGCCTGTCAATCTTTTGGGAACTGTGAAAGCTTAAAATTTTCTGACCAGAAGACACAAGAACAGGAAAATACCTGTGAAATCTGGGCTAAATACTTTAGAGATAAGTTTCAAATTTTAAAGTTAGCAGAGCACCTAGTGGGATTTTTATAGAGAAGTCAGTAGGCTCTCAGAGGTGTTTTCTAGTCTGCAGTTGACACAGATTCTGGGGCTGCTGAAATGTTCTTCACTCATTCAGCACTCTTATATAACCTTTGAGTACTCATACACCTTTTTGTATGTGTTGTCAGGAAATTTGTTTTCATGATTTTCAAGTCAGGGATTTGGGTTGCTGAGATAATTTGAAACAATTTTCTTGATATCTCTATGACATTACATAAAGAATTATTTTGGCCATACTAACTTTGTCATACAGGCTAGAAAAAAAAATGAAAATAGAAGAGAAAAATATATAAAGAATTATTTTGGCCATACTAACTTTGTCATACAGGTGAGAAAAAAAATATATATATATTGAAGACATTTACACTTTCAGTTCTGATGCTGATTGCATTGTCAAGGTCTGCATCCTGTTGTATCTGACTTTTTTTGGCTTTTCTAGACTAGCTCTAACTCCTGGTAAAGATATTTCTAAGCAAAAAATTACTTAATTCTTTGTATCTGATTTTTGAGAGCTACCTAATTCATGTTAGTCCTCAACAGCTACAAAGATAAGAATACTGTTTGATTCATTACCACTGAAGACATTTAACAAAATGTTCATAAAAAGTAGCTGGGAATTTAAGTAGAAAATAGAACACTTTATTGTATAATTCAGCTGAATCAGAAATTTTAAGATGATTTACAGCTCCAGGGTATTTAGTTGGTCTCATCATTATCATATTTGAATGGCCCTTTAAAGTAATGGGATTGGAAATAGAGAAAGTAATTGTTGCAGTATGTATGAAAAAGTCACTGAATTTCTTTACTCATGCACATCCTCTTTGAAATGGTCTTTTAAATTGTTTTTAATTTTCCAAATTACATTAAATTCACAGCTTTTTTTTTAAATACAGAGACAATTAATGCTCTAGCTTATTTCACATGTAGATATAGCAGCAGTACACTAATTAGTCTGAAGGTTACTAGAATTTAGATGCAATCCTATTGTTTCATATACATTTTCCTGCCTAAAAAATGCACTTATTCTGAGTGAACCACTAGAGTCCCATATTGATTTTGTTTCTTCTACTGTCAGAAATAGTTAGCCCAATGTCAAAACAAAGAACAGTCAAAATAGGCTGTGATTCACATCTCTATGGTGCAGCAGGAGTTGGATAGCACTGAATTATCCTTCTTTTTACCTTCAGTCAGCACAGTATCCTTTGGGAATGAAAACTTTTGAAATTATAAAATTCAAGACCATTACAGATAAAACATTTGGTTTAGTATGATGCATGATTTCAAAGGATCCACTTGGATCCTTTCTCTTTCAATGTCTCCATGCACAAATAATACTATGAAAAAAACGAAGCATAGTGACAATATTCTAGCATTAATTGACATTCACTTTGTTTCTACATTTAATTGTGTCAAATGTAAGTATTGTAAGAAAAATTTTCAGGTGCTTTGGATGCCCAGCTACTAGGAAAAACAATTAAGTGAAAATTTAAAATCACTTCATTAACTTCTTGCCTTGAAAAAAAATTCCTGAATGATTACATATGCTGAATGGATAGAAAAATCATAAATAGACATAAATAGAAGCTTTGATTTATTTAGTTTTAATTTCAAGAAAAGTTTCCAAGGGAAAAAAAAAGTTTTCAATACAAAGATATATATGAAGTTAGGTTTTAGAAGCATCTGATAGAAGATTGCAATGAAATAAAAGTGCCTGCTGGTGTCAAATGGGACCATATAAAAATTGACATAAAAATTGTGAAGGGACCAATATATTTCCTAAACCTGTATGGAACAGGAATCTCAAAAGCAAGTGGTAAAATTGTTGTTGATGTCCTGTGTGGAAAAGACTTGATGAATGTTTCAGCTGGTGAATCAGAAAGTTTGCTCATAAATAAGAAAAGAGGGAGGTAGGGGAAGACATAGTAGTTATGCTTGTGTTGCAAAAGGTGTGTGAAATATTTGTGGCCCAGGTAGAACACAGACTGAAACAAGCCAGAGAAGATGTTTCTACAGTGAGGTTTACCAGGTACCATTTGTATGGTACCAATGAGAAAAGATCAAATGCAGGGTTAGGTAGGAATGGCTATCAGCAGGTGATGGATATGATAGCTGTATGCCACATCATTTATTTTGCAATAGGAAGAAGACAGAAAGTAAATGGACTTATTAGTTTTTTTTAAACTGAGTAAAGGAAAAGTAAAAAAACCCCAAACCACTAAAGAAAACTAAAGAAAACGTAGTGTACCCCACTTACTTTTTTTTTTTAAGCATCATTATAAGTATGCTATTTTCTGTCGTTTGCATGAAATTAAAATGTCATTAATGAGAACATCTTTTGAATATTTTGGACAAACAAAAAAATAAATAGATGGTAACAACTAAAATAGCAAGATTTTCAGGAAAAGGAAAAACTGAAGACTGCGTTTATATGTCAGTAGAATCAAGGTGTTAAGTCATTCCATTTGAAAAGAGAAGACTCTTGATCTAAGGATGAGTGATAATACTAGTCAAAATTTGACTAGTTTTAAATAAGGCAAACTAAGGCCTCTTTGTCACTATACTAATAAAAGTATTTATAGCAATTGTAGATTCAAAAAATTTTTCTTACAAGATGTCCAATGCACACACGTACACACAAAAACCCCACTATGATAAAGGAAACACAATTCAGATTAAATCAATAATTCACTGGTATTTTATAAAAATAGAAATAATCATATATGTTTCAAGGTTTTTTGTAGGTTCAATTCCACTATAATGCTGACAACCCAACTGTCAATTTGTATACTCAGATTACACTTTTTACCTTCAGTCAGCACAGTATCCTTTGGGAATGAAAACTTTTGAAATTATAAAATTCAAGACCATTACAGATAAAACATTTGGTTTAGTATGATGCATGATTTCAAAGGATCCACTTGGATCCTTTCTCTTTCAATGTCTCCATGCACAAATAATACTATGAAAAAAACGAAGCATAGTGACAATATTCTAGCATTAATTGACATTCACTTTGTTTCTACATTTAATTGTGTCAAATGTAAGTATTGTAAGAAAAATTTTCAGGTGCTTTGGATGCCCAGCTACTAGGAAAAACAATTAAGTGAAAATTTAAAATCACTTCATTAACTTCTTGCCTTGAAAAAAAATTCCTGAATGATTACATATGCTGAATGGATAGAAAAATCATAAATAGACATAAATAGAAGCTTTGATTTATTTAGTTTTAATTTCAAGAAAAGTTTCCAAGGGAAAAAAAAAGTTTTCAATACAAAGATATATATGAAGTTAGGTTTTAGAAGCATCTGATAGAAGATTGCAATGAAATAAAAGTGCCTGCTGGTGTCAAATGGGACCATATAAAAATTGACATAAAAATTGTGAAGGGACCAATATATTTCCTAAACCTGTATGGAACAGGAATCTCAAAAGCAAGTGGTAAAATTGTTGTTGATGTCCTGTGTGGAAAAGACTTGATGAATGTTTCAGCTGGTGAATCAGAAAGTTTGCTCATAAATAAGCAAAGAGGGAGGTAGGGGAAGACATAGTAGTTATGCTTGTGTTGCAAAAGGTGTGTGAAATATTTGTGGCCCAGGTAGAACACAGACTGAAACAAGCCAGAGAAGATGTTTCTACAGTGAGGTTTACCAGGTACCATTTGTATGGTACCAATGAGAAAAGATCAAATGCAGGGTTAGGTAGGAATGGCTATCAGCAGGTGATGGATATGATAGCTGTATGCCACATCATTTATTTTGCAATAGGAAGAAGACAGAAAGTAAATGGACTTATTAGTTTATTTAAATTGAGTAAAGGAAAAGCAAAAAAACCCCAAACCACTAAAGAAAACTAAAGAAAACATAGTGTACCCCACTTACTTTTTTTTTTTAAGCATCATTATAAGTATGCTATTTTCTGTCGTTTGCATGAAATTAAAATGTCATTAATGAGAACATCTTTTGAATATTTTGGACAAACAAAAAAATAAATAGATGTTGAAAACTAAAATCGCAAGATTTTCAGGAAAAGGAAAAACTGAAGACTGCGTTTATATGTCAGTAGAATCAAGGTGTTAAGTCATTCCATTTGAAAAGAGAAGACTCTTGATCTAAGGATGAGTGATAATACTAGTCAAAATTTGACTAGTTTTAAATAAGGCAAACTAAGGCCTCTTTGTCACTATACTAATAAAAGTATTTATAGCAATTGTAGATTCAAAAAATTTTTCTTACAAGATGCCCAATGCACACACATACACACAAAACCCCCACTATGATAAAGGAAACACAATTCAGATTAAATCAATAATTCACTGGTATTTTATAAAAATAGAAATAATCATATATGTTTCAAGGTTTTTTGTAGGTTCAATTCCACTATAATGCTGACAACCCAACTGTCAATTTGTATACTCAGATTACACTATTGTTATTTATCTAGTAGTATTTTTGGAGAAATTCAGTTTGATACCAGAGCTAAAAAAAATGTATAATACGATCTCATCTTTATGCAAAGAACTTATAAGGAAAAAAAATCCCTTTTTAAACTAAATTGACAACTTCAGTATATAATTGCCATTTTTAATTTTTTTTTGCTGCTGACTTCAATTTTTGAAATCACAGTCTTATTTTATGTTTTTGATTTTTAGTTTTAAAACTGCTTTAAGTAACTTTGTTCACATAAAGCTGTCCATTTCCTCCGACACAAGTGAAGAACTGAACTGAAATATTCCTGCAGTGCTAATCAGTGCAATTTTCCAGGAGACATTCAGGCCAAAAGAGACACTGAATTCAGGTTTCTCACAGAAAGGACTTCCATTCCTAAGTGATTAAAGGGTACACACAATCTTCCTGGTTTCACTTTTAATCAGTTACTGCTGTCATTGCTGTCAAGCCAATTTTACAGTTGTAAAATGTTTTGAAGAACACTTGTTGAACACCCATGAGAACACCAGCAGCATTATGGCTCCTTCCGTGTTCCACATAAGCCTTTTGTATGAGGAATGTGGGGACTTGCTCAGGGTGGGTGATTTTTACACCTGTAAACATTCAGGACTCTTGAGTTTTCGTAGCACTGTGTAAAAGAGAGGATGCCCTGTGAGAGAAGGCTGTGTTGGAAGCTAAGAGGGAAGAGATGTATGTGCTTTTGTGACACAGTGTTTGGTAAGGTCACACATTCAGATTTATGTGCTTCAGTTTTATTTAAACTTTGGTTAAATGCCTCAGCATACTACTGAATTGGCTGCGATCACCTTAGTCCTACTCTGGACAATTTCCATATGTAAGTAGAGAGCTTTGAAGATGTGGTATCTTAGTATAAAAGATTTCTTTTTTCCCTTTTAAAAAAGACAAAATGTTTAGTTGATATAAATAACACAAACAATATGTCTCAGACCATAAAAGACAGTGACAGCTGTGCAATTAGTAGACATATAACAATAAATGCAAATGCTGCTGGTACCAACCTACATATATCACAGTGATTAACAAGAGTCCTTTGTTTAAGTAGTAAATGCAACAAAAGTGAAAATTTACAAATTTGTGAGTTTCTTTTGTTTTGAAGATAACCACTTTCAATACATAGCTGTGTGTAGTCAGATTTATAATGCTCATTCCACTACAGTTAAGTTTCTAGTTCATACATATAATTAGAACATAATCTCATTTTGCCCACATTGTCAAGAGAACCTGAGGCTGCTTTCTCTGCTGCCTTGTATAGCCACAAAACAGGCCAATACACTATCAAATTTTTACTTTCATAAACACTCAGTCTTCAAAATGACATATTAGTCATGACACGTATCAGATTGCTAGAAATATATCAACAGCAGAAAATGAAAATGCACTACTGTTGAATTGGTAAATGAATTTATATAGGGGAAATGATTTTCTAATGGTATGTTGTGTGGTATATGCAAGAATTTATTCCAGGATATGCCAGAATATAATTTATTTGTGACATATTTTTATTCTATCTTTGATGCACAAAACATGAATAAAAATATACATAATATACACGAAGGACACCACTTTGCTCAGGCTTCTTTTTGATTGAAATTGAACTTTTTGTTTTTATGATAAAGTGACAATGTGAAGTAATTCAAATAGATTTCAGTCTTATAGACTCTAAAATAATAGTAATCGTACATATTAAAAATTTCAAGTTACTGTAAATTTAATGATGAATATTGTCCACCCTTGTGACACAGAAGTCAAAAGAAGCTGGAAAAAAGTCAAAACTGTGATTTTCAGTATCATGCCATGAGATAAAAAAGGGGAAATTTCCAGAATTAAAGCACTTGAGAAATTTAATTTCCTATGTTTCTATATATTTATTATTACAGAATATGTCTTTCCCAGCTGAACTATTTTGAATATACTTGGTGTTATAGGAATTAACAGAAGAGAAGCTAAATGTAAAGACTTCCTTGAGTTTCTCTTAAAGTGCAAAGAACACTTGCAACCTTGAGCTGGATATTTTCATTTTAGAGTCTGTTAATGAAGAAGTCCATATGTTCCTCTCATGAACTGGTCATGGGTTTCTTTTCCTTTGTCTGAAAGTGCCTCCATGCTGATCTTTTTGAAGAGCACAATCAGCCTTGCACCTGCTGGACGAGCATTTGCTTCTAGATGAGCATAATGTACAACAAATTAATCCAGTTTCAAGTTTTACTTTAATATCACAGTCCTGGACACAGACAACAGGAGTTTAGTTTAGGTAATTCCCAGGGCAAACTGAAACTACAATTATTGTCAGTGATAGCATACTTTATCCACCCCTGCTGGTACCAATAGCCAGAGACATCTCTGCTACACTGTGATTTGAGAACACATTTTGTTTAAATGGATAAAACCCCTTGGAAAGTAGTGGTGATTTGTTTAATTTTTAGACTTAGTTTCTCATCTGTATTGCTTAGAAAGTTTCTAACTTCTGGAAAACAAGTTATAAGTTGCTACATGCTACATAAGTTTAAATTCTCAGCTAGACACATTTTATTCTATCAAGGACTGCACTCATTAACTACCAGGTGCGTGAAAGTGTGTCTGTCAATAGACTTGAGCAGCCCTTTTCCATCTGGCCACACATACAGTTGTACTTTTAGGTAAATGCTTTCAAGGCACAAGATTTGTAAGGAATGTTTGTTTTTCTTCTTCCTGCTCCTCAGCTAAAGACTCTCTGAAGCTGCTAAAATAAATGCAAGTACTCTGACTTCATTCTAATCAACATCAAATACAAATGACTGAGGCTGCAGACTTTCTCAAGCAGAAAGCACAGAAAATTGCTATAAAACCCCCTTCTGCTCTTTCAGCAATGCCACTGAATAAAAAAGAATGAATTGCATAGATGTTAAACACACTTTGCAGAACACTTTGTTTATTTATACAGTACAGACAATTTAGAGTTTTCATTTGTTATTGATCCACAGCAAAAAAAATTACACAAACAATAAATATCTCCTACTAGTTACCTATTTCAATGAATGTGAATATTGATTTCATTGTTTGAAATGCTGCACAAAAATTGTCTTAAAAAGAAATAACTAATAATATATGTCAAGCATCCAGGAAATCCTTCTCTCTTGTCCTTTTATCAGCTCACACCCTGCTTCAATTTTTAATCAAACTTTGATTTGGCAGATTTTGGTGATCACACCAAAAGCCTAAACCATAGATACAGCTCCAAAACATTTTCATTATGGAACGTTTCTCTGGTCTTTATGCCAGCACCATGCCTTTAAATTTTCCAGGTTTATCAGAAAACTAGTCTTTGACATGACACAGGTTGTTTTATAGCTGGTGTCCTTAAAAACTGATTTTTATATTCCTTTTCAAGAAGGTAATAAAATCAGAGAAACTTTGGCTACACATGTATTTTTATACAATGTAATTCATAATTTTCAAAGCTGTTACTAAGAATTTACTTGTTGCATGATTCTGAAACAACTCTTCTGATGATCAGGAAAACAAGTTTGCTGAGAGCTTTAGCTTGTTGTCTCCTGTCTGTGGGCTAACTGCTAGCTGGCTCTGACATCTGCTCTTCAGTGCTTGTGCAGTTTGCCATGCATCTCTTCTGGGGCACAGCTTGATTTATATTTTCAGACATGATAAAAACAATATTTCTGTCTCTGTAAGGCTGGAAATCCATCATCCAAGATAGTAATTACACACGAATATAAAACATTCATGCTTTTGCTGGCCATCCTCTCCTACAAAAAGGATGTATCATTTCTGAAATGACTGGTTATTTTGGATTGAGATAATTATAACATTTATGACAGGTATGTACTCTTAGATAGCCCTAATGCAAAAAGGTTAAGTAAATGAAGTTATGTGATGACAGATGCACTCTTGTTAATTGATTGACTACTTTAAAGAAATTTGCAGCACTAAGTTGCTGAAATTGTTCTGCACGTTGCTATCAGAGCTACTAGCCCTTAACTAATAAAAGAGCTTAGCAGAATGGTTCTCAATTATTTTTTTTCCACGTGGACTGCAATTTACTAAAAACTACACTCTCAGGGATCTCCTGTTCTCTTGTTAATAACATTTCTCTAAATTGCTTGAAAAACCTGCTTACATAGGAGAAAAAAATGGAAAGCAATTTTCTTCTTATTTCTTTTTGTTGCTGCTAAATCCCATGTAAAACCAAAGACTAAGACCTGAGAGGAATGAAGTATTTAATCCAACTTTGAAGCAGAATTTTGTGCCCAAAGAGGCATGAACTTGCTTATCTCACAAGTCTCAGTAGTTTGAAGATGTTGAAATCAATGTTACGGGGTTTCAAAGTTTTTTAATAATATTATATTTCATAAATGTTAAAGTAATATTTTATCCATGTTGGAAATGAAGTATGAAACTTTTGTAGTGTGGTTGAAACCTTCATTCCTGTATTTTAATTGTCAGGCTATAGTCATTCTGGGAGAGGTAAAAGCTGCTCTGTACTCCCTGCAACAGCCATCAGAGAAATGTTAGAGCACAGGGTTGCTTCTGGAAGCAGAGTCTTCATAGATCCTGTATATGCTCTTTCTGTGAAGGGTGGGAATTACTGTGGCTATAAAGGAAACAGTGCTATTCCTAGCCCATGTCAATCTACCCTCAGCTCCTGGTATCTATTGACTGATGTGTCTGGGGAAGTAAGGGGCTGGCATATCTCTGCCCTTTTGCCATCACTTTCACAATCAGAGAGGTCAGAATTGCAACTGGCCTGTGATACAGCCCTACAAATTGATGGGTTTGTTGGAAACACTGTGACATAAACACTTTTTGTTAGAAACAAGAACTGAAACTGCACAGTTTGATTCCCAGCTCGTATATGAACTTCCTAGATTTGGTAAACTATTCCCTTTTATTAGCTGGGAAGTGAGGCTAGGACCCGCAAGTGTAATGAAGATAGTTGCCTGTACTTGTAAAATTTCTTCACCTGTTCTAATAAAAGGTCCAATAAAAGCATATGCAAATTTATATATATATATATATATATATATATATATATATAAACAGATTTCTGAACAGGAAGTTACACAAAGCTTGAACTTCCAGTGGCTTTTTAGGCTGTGTAATTGCTTTAAATATGTCAGCTTATACTTTTTAAACAGCTTTTAAATAACTAGACCTCTGGAAATTATCTTTCAGAGTATATGAGGGAGAGATTATTTAAGTAACAGAGTGAAATGGTCAATAATTTCTAATGCAAGTTTTAACCCCCCCTCTGGGGAAGACAGGTTGCCTTTTGGGCAAGTGATTTTACCTGCCAGTCATACAGATGTCATTCAAAAAGTGATCCTCCTCCTCAACCCCTAAGCTACCATGGGAATCATCATTTGCTCTCTGGTCAAAGCAGAAATATAAAACACTACTGCCTCTACAAAAAGCTGACTCTATGGTGTGGAAGGAATTACTAGAACGTAAGGGAGGGAGCTTGAAAAGGCCTCAACTTTTAAATTATACAAAGAATAATAATGAAAAAAGCAAACAGGAAAAAACTTCTATATAAAACAATTTATAAAGTTGTCCGTCTGCTATCTGTGTCACCTCTTGAAACAGCAGCAAACTGCTGCATTATTTTTCCTTGGCTCTTCACTGCAGCCAAGTCCAAATTGGGCCCTTATCTGGTCTAGCAGTTTTACAGGATTATTGCAGCACACCTTAAAACCTACTTTGACTTTGCTTTTCCTTTGCTGGACATTGTAGAAGCTCTGAATATTTAAAATCTGATGAGGTTCACAGGACTATGTTATTTTAGGGAAAAAGAAGGCTCTCTGTGGGTATGCATTTGTCTGAAATGTTAAGAAAAATTATGTATACAAGGACTGGTGCTGATGCAAAAGTGAGAACTAAATGTGGAAAGGGACCTAGCCAAGGCAAACAGAATGGCACTGCCAGCTATGTCCCTTCTTTATATGATGCATGTGTATCCTTTTAGCCTACAGATAGAAACAAAATTCAGTTACCCTGTTATACATTCCAATCATGTTCATCTACACATACTAAATTTCTCACCATTTTTAAATCCTAAGTACACATACTTCACCTACTTTGGCCTTGACTGACATAATTTTTTCTATAAACAACAAAGAATATATTAAATTATATTAATATGATGAAGACCTAAGAAAAAACAATACAATGAAACTCAAAATATAAAGAATATCACTCATAGAGTGTATAATCTTAAAGTTGGGATATTAGAAATAAACCTGTTTCATTTGTTCTGTAATGTCATGAAATTGAATAATAAGTGCCATTTTATTAATGTTACCTAATACACAAACTCATACAATTATCAAGGTGCACAAATTTCATTACCACAAAATGTCTATGAATTAAGATTCTATATTGAACATCACTAGTGCTTTTGCTTTTAGAATTGAAGCTAGAATTACATATAGATGTGAACTTACAATATAAAATAATGAAGACTTGGATAAATTGTCCCAGGCCTTTTTCTGCCTACACTACTGTAATGCTTTTGTTTTTTAGGAACAAATACCCTTTACCTAAATATAGTAGCTCTGTGTAATTTTACAGAAGTTAATTTTCTTTTGTCTTTAATCTTTCCTGAGGGCATATTTATCTTTTCCACAGAGAAGCAAAAACATATTTGCACTATGTTACAAAACATAGAAAGAAACTAGTTGGAGAAAAATAAATCTCCTAAGAGCATAATTTTCAGACATGATTATAGTTCATATTTAAAGAAAACATCATATGGAAAGGTCTAATTTAAGGGAATGAAAGATAATTGTGAAGATGAACAACACACTAGGCAGCACAAGCAACCACAAAGGTTGACAGATTCAAAGGACTGATGTCTTCATAGTCTTCTCCAAGGATTCAGAGCAAGACTGGTTGTCATTTGCTGTCACTGTGATGGAGGACTATCTTTTAAAGCAGAAGAAGAGCATAACAAGAAAGGATTAAGACATAATTCTAATTTAACTATATCTTCCTTTCTTACACACATGATTCATGTTCCTAATTAATGCCAATTAGAGTTGAACTCAGTACTATACAGTGATTAATTCTTTTTTGGCATTGCAAAGAGTGCACGTAAGGACATGACTACTACTTATGAACAGCACTATGCTAAAAGGTAATTTTTTAATGTCAATGTCAGCATTTCCTTCCCTTACTGAATTTTCAGAAGCAACACATAAGAGTCTTTCTGCAATCACACTACTTCAGGCCTTATGCAAGAGGCTTAATATTTTTACAAAAACCTTGATTTTTTTTTTATACAAGGATGTTCATCTTCACATAGAGAAGCTTTTAAGACTTCTGACTCTTCATAATCTGAGAATCTTCACAAGAAAGTCTTTATCAAAATTACTTATCTATGGGTCAATTTAAGGTCACTTTCTGTAATTTCTGCACTAATCCATAGTTTGGATACCGAATTTTAACTTGACTGAACTTCCATTTTTAGGAAAGCACTTAGAACTAAAGAAGGATGGAAGTTCTCTCTTCACAAGAAGCCATATGGAGAAGCAAAAGTCAAGAGGTACAAGGTACAGCATAAGAGGTTTCAAAAGTAATCATAAGAAAGGAATTTTTTTACAGAGAAAGTAGCCATTTATTTGAACAATCTTCCCAGAGATATGGCACAATCCCCATGACTGGACACTTTAAAAATATGATTGGACGTAGTGCTGGATAGTCTCCTATGGGCTCCCTTTCCCATTAAAGGTTGGACCAGATGATCTTTTAAGGTCCCTTCCAACCTAGGTTATAGTCTTATTAATACTTACAGTGTAGGTTGCTTTCATCTTGGACTGTTGTTGAAAGTCTTCCCAACTCGTTTCTCCTTGATGTGTTGTGTCCAGTGTACCATCACCACGCTATTCTGGTTGTGACAACGTGGCATTTGGTAGACAGGGGTGAGCAGTGACCTGAATCAGTCACAAGGCTGATTGTCTCAAACTTGTAATTCTTGCTGGGCAGCTGTTACACATCCAGTTTTGATCAGCTCATATTTGACACAGATCAGTCATATCAGTCTGCAAGTTTCCACACAGACAAGTTCTCTGAGCGCTTGCAATATTCATGAGTGGAGTAGAGCTGTATTTTGTAGAACAAATGACAGAAATGGAGATTTGAGGTGATAAATACCTAGATGAGAGATTTCACCACCTGAATGGCAATAAGGCAAACCACATTTTCGAAAATTTCTTGGATATGATAACTCAGAGGGAATCTTGAATTTCAGACTAAGCTTTGGCTATAGTTTGGGTTGTAAGTAAAGATAGAAGATGTTACTGGTAAAAGTAAAACATGAGAAAATGTGCATCAATTAGGAGTACATCTCTTGTTTTGTCCTCTGCAGAAAAGTGGCATGATGCATAATTTTTATGTAAGAAGAATAAAACCGGTGAGATAACAATGTAACTGCTTAAAAGCTTTGAATGATGGATAACAATACAGCTCAGAAGATAACACCCAAAAATAAGAAGAGGTGTTCAAAAGGAATTAAGAGCCATCAACTTCAGTGAGTGGATAATCAGATTTCAGGAAGACGACCATTGCCAAAGGCAACTGATTTAGTGAGAAGTATGGTGCTGAGTTTTGGGCTACTAGAGGTTATTACAGACTGGATCAATAACAGCCTGGTAAAGTACAAGGGGTAAAACTATCCTGAAAATAGTCTTAAAGAGAGAAATTTATCCATTGCAACAACAAGCTTCTTTTCGTTTATGCATAAGTAAGAAAAGTAGTAGGAGACTGGATCAATAACAGCCTGGTAAAGTACAAGGGGTAAAACTATCCTGAAAATAGTCCAAATAGACTTAAAGAGAGAAATTTATCCATTACAACAACAAGCTTCTTTTCGTTTATGCATAAGAAAAGTAGTAGTAGCAAAATAAAGATTAATGAGAAGAACAAAGTAGCCAGCAGTGTTCCTCCACACCTCTTCTGGAGTCACAGAGTATGCCTCAATGGTGTAAATTATCATACTGCCACTAGCTTTAATCTTTTTTTCATTTTTCACATGTTAAGGATTTCTAAAGCCATGAAGGCTTATGGCTGTATAGGAAGCTAACTATTTTTCATGTCTATTTTGGTCTTAGCTAAGTGCTGGAAATGAAGGAGTAAACAAGAATGGTCATCAATACCATGATTAGTATTCCTATATGTGGAGTATATACATTTTATTTACATTCTCTGAGGGTTTTTGTTTGTTTTGGGTTTTTATTTATTTGCTTGTTGTTTTATTTTTTTCTTTTTTTTCTAGCATGATTCATCATTTACTTCAGTAAATTAAAGAAAAAAAATCCCGTCAAAACATAAACCACACAAAAATAAAATCTTCAAAGAAATATATTTCTAGAAATCCAGGTGCACTGGATAAAGCAAATTTTCAGCACATACTGATAACCAAAAACAAGATAGTAAGACTTAATGTGATTTAGATGGCACACTAAGAAAACAATTTTATGGAGGATTCAGTAGTAAATTGGCATATGGAAAGAAAAATAGCAACCACAGTTTGTATGCTGACACTTAATGATGAAAAACAGTTTGAGATGGGCAAGCCTTAGGAGTATACAGACTTGCAACTTTGAGGGAAGCCTCACAGTAATGTCGATGTTTCATGAGTATTTACCCTTGTCCAAGAAGCCATCTCTTTCTTTCCTTATCCATCACTTCTTCCTTTCTATATCCACCACTTCTTCCTCTACACAAAGATCTCTTTGCTATGATTTTCTATTTTTATGCTTGTCCTGAATAAAGATTTTTCAGCGTTCCCTGTCATTTATAAGTATGCTAAAAGAAGGAAAAAATAGCTTTGGTGAAATGAAAAACAGTAGTTCTGCTGCCATGCACCAGTGTGTAGAACCTGACTTGGTCTTCCCAGTAGCTGCCCTGTAGGTGCTGAGGGGCTGGTTTTATATCCCCCATATATGCAAGATATAGCTTATATCTTCTATGGAAAATATCAATAAGATTTATCTTGTATATGCTGTACACTTTGTTTTAAGGACACACTCGTTTAAAAGAAAATTATGATAGACTATTGATTTAACTAAGCCTTATTTTTTATGGGAAAGATATAGGAAATACTTTATAGGAAAAAATATTCATATATATATATATATATATATATATATCCTGATTCTTCAGGTGAGGGGTGCTACTGTATGTATGTGAGGTCAGACTGGTGTCAGAGTGGTATTCTAAATTTTTGAAAGTTATGTAAATGTATGCATGTGCATATACAGATACATATACATACGTATTCATGTAGACCTATTCATTACAGATTAAATCATTGACTTATCACTTTGATTTATGTGTTCAATGTTTATTAGTTAAGATCCTTCAGGCAGAGAAGGAATACAATTCTCTATCATGGATACTCTGCTTATAAACAAAGACTTCATAGACTTTCCATCAGAGAATATAAAACGAAGTAAGCTAGTAAATAAAACACCTTACATTAAAATGCATTTGTGGATATACAGGTAACAGTTCAGGCATGAATGATCTGCACAGATGCCCATCCTCAAAGGTAAATCAGCAGGGTGCCACCTTTGGTGGCACTGTTTTCAAAAACACAGCTTCAGGAAAATGACATGACCTATTTCACAGTCCATGACATGAGTCATTTATCCTTTTATGTTCATGGCATAGAGCTATATATGCCTTATGTGTGACAAATGGAAATAAATTCCTTTTCTGAAAACAATTTCACAGTCAGTCCAGTATCTGTGTTAAGAAACAAACTTTCTTGCAAGAGTTTGTTTACACAGAATTTTTTTCAAACAAGTCTTCCCTCAAAGTAAAAAGAGAGGAGATGAACAAAAACAAGAAATATTCTGAGGAGTAGAAGGAGATAAAAAGAGAGATATAGGCAGAAATAATAATAAAGTATGGAGAAGAGTGAGAGAGATCTCTGAACTTCTTACAGAAAAAATAATAATATAAGTAGCACACAAAAGAAAGATCAGGGCTTCTACAGATAATTAATGAGGTAAAGAAGGTCTTCACAGATGAATCATATGAAAACAAAGTCATTTCTGACAATCATGCTTTAGGACTATTTTTTTAGCTGTTGATTCTTTTCTCCTGATTTGTTAAATCTCTTAACAGAAACTTAACTCAATTGTGCTATTTATCATTTCTTGCTTGAACAGAGGGATTTGAAAGCCAAAAGATCTCTACTGCTATATGCCTGTGATAATATGTTGCTTTGTCCCTATCATATGAAATCTCTGAAACATTTAACCAGGCAGTATTCTTTCTAGATATATATGCTCGATGTTTCATATAATTTGTTGTATTTGAAATTATGAAGAACTAATTAATGACATACATATAAATAAAACATTATTTAATTCAGTTAAGATGTGTTAGCATGATCTTACCTTCACACATGTTTTACTTCACTGAGAGATGACAATAAAACGAAAAAAGACAATGTGCCTCTTACTCAATTTGTCACTTGAGGATCCTTCTCACCTGGCTGGTAGCAAAACTAGTTCTCCTTCCATGTCATCAAAACATCCAGAGTCAACGTCCTCACTTAGAGCATGAAAGACTGAAAAGGAGCTGACTAGGTTTACCTTAAAACTTTGCTTCCACTGGAAAGTTATCTTTGAGAATGTTAAGTGAGGCAAACTCATCTCCAGGATTGAGAGTTTATTGCTGATTTTTCCCCTTAAGCTACCCAACAGACAGCAATCTGAAGCTGAATCACCTCAGCAGTTGAATAGATGGAGTGGTGTCTGGCTGGGAGCAACAGCAGCTTGATAGCATGAGTCTGTGATTTAGAATCTGAAGCTGAATCACCTCAGCAGTTGAATAGATGGAGTGGTGTCTGGCTTGATAGCATGAGTCTGTGATTTAAGGAAGTAAAGAAAAAACTAATCCCCTCCCTAACACTGACTTTTACAGTCTAACTTCTTCAGACTAAATATTGGAAGTTATGTACATAAATCCAAGAAACCTTGGAGTAAGTGCCTCCTCCCACCTTCTTTTCTATTAAGATAGAGGCTGTGTGGTGGCAGCATTTTATTGTCAAAGAGCTGTTTCAGTTGGCCTGATGTACCACCTTATAGTGGGCATCTGCAAGGGCTCTTCTGTGAGCTTCTTGATGTTCCAGTATGCACAGTAGCAGTCCTATTCATACCTTTGACCTGATAGAAAGAATGATATGATTTGCAATACTAGTTTTCTCCAGAGGAAAAGCTTTACTTTGTTGCTTTGTGAATTCAGATCCACTCTAAAATAAATATTCAATAGCATGAATATCATGTAATGTAACATGTGCTATTTGCATTTATAAATATTATACTTTCATGGTTACTGAATTACTGTCTACAATCATGTTTCTCAAAATTACTTATAAAACAGCCATAAGGGAAGAGTAAAGAAAAATAAAATTCCAAACCCTCAGTTACCTATCCTTACTAACTTCAGTTTGTTAGCTCTGCTCACAGTGCAACATTTAGTACAGATTCTTTTCTCAAAAAAGAGCTTTAGGAATAATGTGCTGAGACTTCATAGTGTGCCTCATCAACCCAATATATGGCAAGAGACTTAGAGATTTGCTGTGGTCTTTCTTCAGTGTATGTAAGCCATTGGCAGCATGCCCAGCTAATTTGAATCTGATTACTAGCATAAATACACTTGGCTGGCAGAACCTTTTAATAAAGTAGTTCAGGTTCATTTAAGCCAAAAAGATGCTGATTTTTTTTTTTCACATTTCAAGGCACAAGAAAAGAAGTGTATTTGAACAGAGTTTACCTGTGTGGGCAGCACATTGCTTGCATTGAACTTGTCTTATCCACTGGTAATCTGCTTCTGCCTGGTACTCCCTTCAGTGTAAAAGGATTGTCTTGCATGTTATTAGGAGGTGGACTCTGAACTGATCCTGGTTGCATGTTTTGTTGCTGGCCCAGAGAGGACAGAATATGTTCATCAGTATAAAAGTCAGTGTTTGCTGTTTTGCCTTTCTCTGTCTGCTGAGATTCCTCTTTTGGATTAAGAAAGACATATCTAGAGGTTAAAATACATGAGACAGTGGACAAACTGAACTTCAGAATTGAAAAATAATTTCAAATGAATCTTCTATTTTCCCTGTGGTGATCTGTTGCAAATAAATCTTGGTCTAATGGCTAAATTTGCACTAGCCCTGGGTATAAAAGATTGATAGACTTTTAGGGAATCTGAAGCCAGAAGAGACCACTAGATCATACAGCCTGACTGTCTGTATATCTCAGGTAATTTCACAAAGTTGTCTTTACATTGGATCTGATAACTTCTCTCAAACAATCTTCCAAAAAGAAAGAATGCAAGACATCTGGATGTGTTGAATTTTGTGTTAATAGCGTGTATCTACAACTAAACAGTGGAGGTAGGTGTGGCTTTTCTTCCCTGGGAAATGCCACTCTGATGACATTGCAGTTGTTTGAGCTAAAGGATTACTTTCTTTTGAACAGTGGAGGTAGGTGTGGCTTTTCTTCCCTGGGAAATGCCACTCTGATGACATTGCAGTTATTTGAGCTAAAGGATTACGTTCTTTTGAGAAAAAAACCCAAAAAACAAAAAACATTTGCATTTTCAAAATGAAAAAAATGTCTTTTTCCCTGACATGAAATCAAGTATGAACTGAAATCATAGAATCATAAAATAGTTTGGGTAGAAAGGGACCTTAAAGATCACTTAGTCCCAGCAGAACTGGACATAATGTTCCAGGTGGGGTCTTACAAGGCCAGGGAAGCAGAACCACCTCCCTCCATCTCCTGGACATGGTTTTCCTGAAGGCCAGGGTATGATTGCCATGTCATATCAAGGTTCTCATCCACCAACACCCTCAGGGCTATTCTCAATCCATTTTTTGCCTATATTTGTACTAGGGATTTTCCTGACCCAGATGTAGGACCTTGCATGTGGCCTGGTTCATGATGCTGGGACAGGGTCACCTCTCAAGCGTATCAAGGCTGGCATCTCTTCCCTCTGGTGTGTCAGCTGGACAGCACAGCTTGGTGTCAGCATGCTCATTCATTAGACAATGGCAGTTTCAATACCTTCCCTCTGGTGTGTCAGCTGGACAGCACAGCTTGGTGTCAGCATGCTCACTGAGAGTGAATTCAATCCCACCATTCAAAGACAAAGACATTAGACAATGGCAGTTTCAATACTGACCCCCAAGGAATGTCACTTGTCACAGATTTCAACAAAAATAAGGCATGTCAAAAGAACAACTCACAATTTTGATAGGGAGGAGAAATAATTCCAATTATAAATGATTGTTCAGTCTAGGCTTCATTGGAAATCAAATCAGTTTATTTTGGAAATTTTCATCATGAAACCTGCTTCCTGTTAGGTGTTTTTAGTCAGCCAGATACTCTTGAAAAGCAGGGACCATGGTCAGGGGCAATTACCTCTAGGTGGCCTTACTTGAACAAGGCATGACTGAACAACATAACCATCAGAAATCTCTTCCAACCCTACCCATTCCATCATTTGGATTCTGATATTCTGGGCTATTTTAATTCAGTAGTAATAAAACTCCCTCATATCAGTCAAAATATGTTGTAGAGAAATACCTCTGCATTAATTTAATTAGGCAAAATAATAGCTCAATTCTGAATTCCCTGGGATTTATTTAAAATGAACTGTAGGTCATAAAACACTGGGGTAACCTCTTCTATGATATAAATATTCCTTAGATCTCTACAGATTAATGGATGTAATATTTTGCTCTCTAAGTAATATTCCTATTCTATTCTACGTTTTTTCAAGTACATGCCCCAAAGCGTTAATCTTGTCATTCCACTTTGCAAATGTAACACAGAATATTTATTGAAAACTTCTGTTTGAATCACGCATCAATTTTACCAGATCGTTCTTTCCTAGGACAATGGTAACTGCTAAAAGTCTTTAACTTCTAATTGACATACAAAAAGTACTTCTTTTCCTTAGCCTTATCTCAAGCAGAGTTCCCTTTGGTAGGTTCAGCATCTCTAATCATTTCAGTGCACAACACAAAATTACATAAATTGCAATGCATTTCCCCATTCCCACATGCAGCTGCTCTTCTTTCCCCAAATAGCTGTCTAGAATTCATCTCATTCATGGATTTTAATTGGTGTTCTTTCCTAATTGTGAATCTCTACCTTTTCTGTGGTGAGCATAATATAATAAACTCCAAAACAAATAAAATAAAAATATATCTTACCTCATATTTAATTTCTCCTTGCTGCATAGTAATAAATCAACTACAATAGGACAAATTACACCTTTCATATTTGTTGCATTGTAGAAAAGGACATTAATTTTTATTTGAATCTTCCACTACAATATTAATGATAGGTTAAATATATTGGTACTCTCAAATGACCAACCTATAAACTTGCACTTTTCTAATCTAAGATGGGAAGTACTTTGTTTACAAGGTAAACTGCCAGGGCTTTATTGGGAAATGATTAGAATTCTGGAATATGAAATGTCTAAAGATCTTTAAGAGCACAAATGACTTAATTGTATGGCAATGGATAATTATGTCCATTTTGGAACATCAAGAAGTAATTTCAGAAGAGAACATACAGTGAAAACTTTTCTAGGGAGACCATTTCCCATTGCTTATTCTCATATTGCTAATCAGATGTAATCCAAGTAGTTTGAACTGTCATAGCATAGGATATAACAGAGTCTATCTTGTGTCCATTCATATGATAAATGCCTATATAATTTAATTTGTTCTCAAGTCAAGGCATTACTAATAGTTTCCTTGGCTTATTCTCTACTGAATATTTTTTTCCCTTTCGATGCAGTGTGCATCAATCAGATAGCTCTCTTGGTTCTCAGTTACTGTAACAAATTTGTCTAATGTCTACTCATGCATATATTTGCATGTGAAACCCAAAGCAGAAATATAATTTTAAAAAATTCAGACTCAGAAGTCTTGGTGTATAATTAAACACATATTAACAAATTTTTGAGAGATTAACTATTATGGGTCAATAGGACATTTGCTAACTATCCTCAAAATACATTTTGGAAATCACACAATATAATTTCCCTAATGAGTTGCTTTGTTATGACATGATTCAGACATTTCTCATTCAAATCTGAACCTTTTCTTTTCCCATCCTTCCACTATCAGGAGTTTTTAAATTCAGGAACAGAGAAAAAGAAAGATATGTGTAGAGCCAGCTAAGGCTGGCTCCAAGGAAAAAGCTGTGGAGCAAGGCATGTTGTGACAGTTTTGTGTTCCCCTTGGCATGCCTTCTGCAGCTGCAGTGTGCCTGTTTGTGGTTTTTAAAACCCTAACCCTAGCATAGTGAGAAAAACATAGTGACAGTGACAATCTACTAGCAAAGACAGTGAAAGAACACATAGTTTTGGGTGACATGATAACTGTCAAGCTGCAGAGATGATCTTTTCATTCAGAATACAAAAATAACCATGTGTTCCGTGTTGCTTCTTGGAATCACTCACCTAGACACCCTCTGAGCAGCCTGCAACACCGGAGGCCTGGATGTGTATTTGGTAATGGATTCTCAGGCTCCAGCTGGTGAACTGGGTAGATCCAGCCTGATGGGCATAAGATCACCAATGGGCTACAGTGCCCCAGAAATGCAACTGCACTCTGGTTTCTGCCCTGATGAAGTTTTGGTGTCCATTATGCTAGAGTATGGCATTACATTCAAGAGGAGTTTAGAAGCAAACACAAGGGAAAGACAAAAGTGTATGCAAGAGATTTATGGGATCTATTTACAAAGTAGTACAGTATTTAAATACAATTATAATTATGACAAGGAATAGGTTTAAAATATTATTACTTTACAAGGAAAGACATGCAATTCCATGTAAATTCTCACAGCAGATTATAGCCCTCCGCATATGAAATAATACTGACTTTTCATTTAAAAAAAAAACCTAGTTCTCTCCTTGACTGTGCATAAATACTAAGAACAGCCAGTGATGTTTGCCAACAAAATATGAATTTTGATTCCCCCAGGAATTAGTTACATCTCTAATCAGTGCTAACTATAATTTTTATAAACAAAATATTGTTAACTTTAATAACTGTTACATCATCTATTATACTAGAAGATTGACAGATAAAGGAAAGTCCACATAGATATTTAATGTTTCTGAAAGCTTTAAAAAGACTAAGCATGAAATTTTTAGTCTAAATAATATGAATTGATATTTTTAGACACATATATAAACTTAAATACATTTATTATTCATTAAACTGCATATTCAATATAGTAGTTATTTAGAACGAAATATATAAATCTAGCATTCCCATCAAAAAATTCTGATATGAGGTAATTATGTCTCAGCTGATACAAGTTAATTCAATAAAATAATCAGTTTTGGAAGTAACACTAGTATTACATAGTGCACCTCAAAACCTATATTAACTGCTTCTTATTCAGAGAGAAAACCTCATGATTCATCTAAGGACTAAAAGTAAAAATGCATTTTTCATACTTTGTTTTGAATCATATCTCATTGGTTTATTAAGCTATTATGAGTTTGTTTAATTGAAACGCAAGTATAATTTAAATATTTTGAAAAATGTGTTTTCTTTTACTAATGCAATTGCTTATGCAACAGTTTTTATAGAGATATAAAATAAAAAATACAGGAAAATAAGCTTTAATGTCTGCACATAACATAAGTGAATCTGACAGCTCTATTTCATCATGCAGTTATAAAAGGTATAACTACTTAATAGGGTTAATATGCAGGCATCTTTGAGGGCCAATGGCTATTATTTACACTGGTTCATAGATTATAGTGAGAGCTTTTTTGCTTGGCCAAGGAATGCAAGTCCAAAAAAACTTTCATAACAGCCTGCATTCCTTGGCAACGTTAGAGCTAATATCATGCTTGGCATGTGCTCATTAAGTTCATCACTTTGAGTGGCACCTTGACGTTTACTGCCTCTGGAGGTGAGCTGGATGAGGCTATTTGCCCAAGACAGCAGTTTATACCAACATCATTTTTCTGTATCGAAGAAGCAAGCCTCAAGCAGTTGAACAGAAGGAAGCACCAGGGACAAAACTGTTGAAGAAAATTAATTTTGTCTGCATTTCAGTCTTCAGTGTGATAAAGTCAATAGAATGTTAAGGAGCTTAGTAACTAAGTAATTTGGTGATTCTCTTGTTAAAAAACTGACCTATAAAGATATATGGGTGCATGCTGGTTTCAGTCACTTAAATGTTATAATCTGACAGCTAAATCTGTTTGCCACACTAAAGAGTGAGCTGAGGAATTACAGAAAGCTGTGCATTAAAGCATACAAAGCTATTCGTAGTTTTGCACATGATCCACTTCTGATCTATCACTGATGATCTCTATTTGCATGACTATCTAACCGTTGAAGGCAAAAAGGTTTGAAAGACATATTTATTCATCAATCAATTTATTAATGATTGGCCAATTTGATATGTCTCCTATATATAACTTGTGTCAATATTTATTTACTATTGCAAAAAAAATGACAACAGAGTGCCCTTCTATAGTTTTTGCTTTACTATAGATTTTATTGCAAAGGCAAATATGAAGCTCTAGATAGCATCTTCACTTTGCTTAAGTCTTTCCTAATTTAGTGAGCTGTAGCTAAACAGAGTCTTCTAAGGGATTTTAATTACTTTAAAGTTAATTGTGGTTGCTCAGTATGTCCTCCATCATAACACAAATGAAATAAATTGGACTTAAATGTCATGTGAACATCAAATTGTTAAGAGATGCCCTTTTTGATCACTAAATACAGCAGGGTCTCAATGGTCCTTCTGAGGCTGATTATGCTGAATAAAAACATACACATGAAAGACCCATGCCTATGAAGTAACAGAATACCCACATTTCTGTGCCACCAGGTGCTCATTTTCTGCTTTCCTTTAATTTTTTCTGATTGAAATTTCATTTATGTAAAATATTGAGAGCCACAGGCTATTGTGATACCATAAAAATACCCCAAGCTGAAGCAGATCAGCAGACTATATACTAAATAACAACGTTTTTTTTTTTCTTTCTCCTCAACAATCATTTATTTATTTATTTACAGGAAAAAAATTTAAAAAAAGAAACCAAAACAAACTGCTTGTGTCTACCCTCATCTTTTGCATGTAACTAATTTTAAGGGATTGTGTGTTCTTAGGATACACATTCACATACTAATCAATAAATGTCCCGGAAAGCCCTGTTTCTAATAATAAACAAATGCATAATACATTTTATTATTTAGAATTTGGTCATCAATATGTACATATTTCTAAAGTTATTTGCTTAATTTTGAGTTTTTTGTATATATACAGAAGAAAAACAAGAGAGGAAAGAGAGAAGAAAGACCCTTCCTGTCAGTCAGACTGTATTGTGGACACACACACTGATAAACACAAAAATGTCTGTGCTGGAATTGTAAGGTCTGCCATATAGCAATTTTCTTCAAATACACCAATGAAAGGGACATTGACCCATTTTATTTGTGCAAAGGGCCACCTAACATTCTGGGTTTTTCTTCCGCTCATCCTTTCCCATCATCTCCCCTCTTGCATTGACACATTGCACTGAGTGGCAGCATTTTCCCTTGGTAGCCAGTACCAAATCATGGTCTTCTGAAGTGTTCCTTTCTCTGATATCTCTCCATTTACATTAACACTCCTAGAAAGATCAGGAAATAGAGCGCTGTCAGAGAAAAAAAAAAAAAAAAAAAAAAAAAAAAAAAAGATTAAAAACCCAATGGAAAATAACCACTAAAAGGAACAAAAAACCTTGTGAAAACTATTAACTACCTCTCCTTGTTTTCTTTTGTGCCCAAGTTCTTCCCTTAATGTTGGTCACTTATATAATTATCCATTATTACTGCTTGCTCAGAGGGCCTTATGCTTTAAGGCACTTTCTCTCTGAAACCCATCTATTTGGTTTAGTTATACTGTTATAACTGCAAGAGTGTGGCTCAGAAAATGGCTAAATGGAAATCAGTATTACATTTTCTATTTAAAAAACTTTTTCTCCTGGCTAATCAGAAGTATTTAGTTCCAAAGCATTTCTTTATGGTTTGAAAAGTCCCCAAAAGAAATGGATTGCACATGTACTCTGTCTTCTGAGTAATTTTTGTTTAATTTACTGAAAAAATAACAAGTTTTACTATTTCCAGTTCTTAGAGTCAATAAATCTATATATCATTCCTCCTCATTCATCTTGATGAAAAGTACGAACTAGAAGGTAAATTCTTACTCAACAACCACATCTTCTTTGAAAGGATTTGTCCCCCTAAGAAATCAAGCACTGTCTTACTATTTGATTACTATTCTACAGTATTTGTTCTGGATATGTGGAGAATGTCATTTATTCACCCAATGTCAGCTTCTACCTCAAACAAAGTGTGACATTATTCTGTTTGATGACTATCATGATGATATGGTATTTGGTTGGTATATGCAGCAGACTTTATACTGCTTTAAATTTTTAAATGTGTTGACTGTGAGCAAATGTTTGCCCAAGAATTTTTCTTTTCTTTTCTTTTTTTTTTTGTCTCTTGAAGTTCCACCTAACAGTGTATGCTAGAAACATGATATGTACAAAATACAACATTCAGGAATCAGTTTTTCCTCTGAGGCAGAGGTACATTTTCAAATTTGTTAATACTGAGGCTATTGAAATGAGTAGGAGAGCACCAAATATGCTTTTAAGTGTATTTAACAAACAAGGAGACACACTTCTTTGTTCTGTCTGCTTGTTGCTTCTGTTTGTAAATAAAGTCAGCCAATGTAAGGACCTATTTCCCAGTCTTGCAAGAGCAGAGACATGCTGGTATAATGTGCTGGTCAAGTTCAACACAGACCCAATTACAGCTACCCCTCAAGCTTTTTGAAAACCCATTGTATTAGTGAGAGCCCTAATAGGCTGCCTAAATTGTAATCCTCTATTCATCCATAGTAACTGATGGGAAGAAAGAGATAACAACTTTTAGAAAGTTCTCAGAAGCTGAAATTTTGTCTGATGTCAAATTAGGACAGAGAAGCTACCAAGAACATCCAAAAATGGGGTTTTGTGCCAGTTTAGTTATTTCGCTAAGTTGCCAACCTCTCATCAGGAATTAAGAGTGGTTCATCTTATAGCTCAGAAAGGTTACTGCACCAGAAATTTGCACTTATGTTAGGAATTACATAATGATGCTAGTTAGAAATATTATTACTATTTTGGTTTTTTTTCATTTCAAAGACATTTTCCACCATTTTCACATGACTTTATTCAGAAAGATAGGAATAAGTACAAATTTCCAAAAAATCTTAGGAAATCTGATCTTAGGGAAAAAGATTCAAAATTATTATATTGTTATTTTTAATTTAACATTTTTCTAAAGAAAAAAATTTGAAAGTCTTAGTAAAAGCAAACTGCTTGGTGGACACAATTATCAAAAGTGTAGCTAATGGGCTGTTGCAAATAATTACTTAATTCATATCCAGATTACTGAGACTTGTTTTGTATTCCTGGGTATGAGATATTTCATCACATAGTGTGCATCTTTTTTATTGGTAGTATTCGTGGTACATATTTTTTGATGTGCACTCCTTTATGCAGTCCTATTTACCCAGTATCTGTTCTTTACATGGATTTTTTTGTGGGCTTTTGTTTTCTTTTGGATTTGTTTTCAGATACTATCTGTAGCAAATTATAAAAATTTGTGACATATATGAAGACACAGGTAACATATACTGCAAATAACTTATGGTTATATAAAACATGCAGATTATAGACTAACATCAAATTTGTTGTCTAACATTTAACATTGCCATGCATATTTATGTCTGAAAAGTAGTTCCAAGTATTCATCTGATTTCAACATAAAGTTCAAGTAATTTGCAGTAAAACAAGTGAATAAGTTTTAGTAAGTTCTATATGTTTGAAATATGCTTACCTGGACACAAAACCTTTCTTTGTATGTGCAATAGAAGATGAATGCATTGGCCTTTAAAACTGTACTGCCAGCATTAAATATTAGGGTCTAGATACAAGAAAAAGATATGTGAAGTATTTTAGTCTATGATCTTCATATTTTAGTCCACGATCTGTAGTCAAATCAGTTTTCTAGATCACTCTCTAATATTTTGTTCAGTTGAAAATATCTCATATGATAGTGTAGTTATTGCGTCTACTCTGTACCGTAATAAAACAATTTGACGGGGTATTTCTCTTATAATCCATTGCCCATTTGCTTCACTGAGGCTGTTACAGGTTTGTAGCTTTCAAAAATTAGATGATGTATTCAGGATATGCTATAAAAAATAAATTCATGCATATCTATCAACATACCCATATTTTTGTTGCTGCTGTTCTTTCTTTCCTTTCTTTTTTTCCTTCCCAAAATACATGCACATTGACCTGCGCATGAAGTGACTCTTCCTTCCTGAGACAGCAGTGGCCAGTTTTTAAGGGGGCTGAAGGACTACTCTAGCATGGAATCACTACCGACTCTCCCTTTCTGTGCATGAGCAGATTAGATATATCAACTTTGCAGTTGCTTTTAGAGGTATCAAAAGTGCTCCAAGTTCATGAAATAATAGCTTTACCTCTTTATTTTCCTTTCCTTTTCTTTGACTCATTGAGAAAAATCTGAGTCTCTCTAAATAAAGGCTTCATTTACATAAATATTCTATTTGCATAATGTCAAAGAGCATTTTAGATTAACTTGGTTCTTTTCCTTCTTACATTTGTAAGCAGGTTTTCCATCCTGGAAAAATTGTTTAGCCTTCTGTTTGATTAGGAATTTGGGAGCTATAATGCAATCAATTTTGTGTAGTGTTCCCTGAAAGCTTTTTCGCTATTTCCAATTTTAGGTAGGGAAACTATGTCTATATTGTCCTAGATATATTCTGAGTATCTGTAGCTAATTCTGTAAATAGAATTCTTAATTTCTACCCTAGTTTTTGTTGACCAAGCCTTATCATCAATGTAGACAATTCTAATTTTTTTTGTATTTCAAATAATTAATATTTTCTTTCAAAAAAGGAAACATGGTCTACTTCTTTAAGTCTCCTTCTTTTCTAATCAATCTGGGGATTTATGCCATCTTCCCTCATCCCTGTATCAGTACTTTGTCACTGTCAAAAGTTGAATTTTAATTGGCAGTGGTGATATTTTGGCTTGGACTACTGTGTCCAGTTTTCTTTGGAAGACACTTAAAACCAACCAAATAAACAACAAACAAACAGTGACAGGGTTCCAGAATAGAACATATCAGAATGCTTAGAGTTTTAGAAAGCATTATGTTGTATATTCAGCTGAAAGACGCAATTGTTGATACAAATGATCCTGAAGAAACATATAATGATGTGCCACTACACAGACAAAAAAGGACAAGTCTTCTATTTCTACAAAAAAAAAAATCATTAAATGGATATGGAAAAAATACATTATAAAAGTTGAATTTGTCATGAAGAAGGCCTTCACTGGAAAACTAAAGTAGACTTTAAGTTTATAAAATTATATATTCATTTTGAGCATGTTAAATTAAAAAAAAAAACAAACCCACAACAAATATTGTTCTGAGAGGTACTGAAAAACACTTGGAGGACAACTCAGTCATTTGTCACAGTCAATGTGGCTTCATGATAGGAAGGTCCTGTTTGTCAAGCTTTATTTTTTTTCAACAACACAGGAACTCAGCTAGGAAACCTAGTAAATGTAATATTTTTGGACTTCTGTGAAGATTTTTATATGGTCTCACCCAGTGTCCTTCTGGACAAAATATCCAGCACACAACTGGGCAATGGTGTTACACGGTGGGCGAGCAGCTGGCTCACAGGTGGAGCACAAAGGGTTACAGTGAATGGGGTGACATCAGGCTGGCAACTGCCACCAGCGGGGTCCTGCAAGGATCCATCTTAGGCCCAGCTCTCTTCAGCACCTTCATTAACAGCCTGGGCACAGGACTCAAAGGAATATTAAGTTTCCACAGCAGTGTGGAAACGGACCAGAGCGTCCTGGTTGATGGCAAGGTGAACATGAGTCAGCAGTGTCCTGGCTGCCAGGAGGGCCAGCTGTGTCCTCGGGGGCATCAGGCACTGCACCACCATCAGGGCAAGGGAGGTGAAACATGGTACATAGGTATTCTTCTGTTTCAGGGACATGGTATTTTGCTGTCTTTTAGGCCATTAGAAGTAACGGAAGTAGTAAACTCAAAGACTTTTACATATGTATACTTAGTGCTCTGCTGAGGACATTTTGCAAACAACTGATGGCAGTTTTGCACAGTGGGGTCAAAGAAATAGGAAAAAAATCTGTCAGTTTTTAGGGTAGTAGAAAATATGAAGTGTTATAGAATTACTGGACCATATACAAAGTGATTTGCAGCCTAATAGGAGAAGAAGAAATTAAACAAAAATAGTTGACTCAGTTTGATACCTTGAAAGTCAGTATTCAATTTATTTAGTAAATTGTTTTTTTATTTTGAGAGACATTTTTTTGTGAGCATTAAAATTAAGGAAATCTATAATTTAGCATTTAGCAAATGCTATAGAGTTATCCTAAGACATGATATCAATCCATTTGACAAGTACTTGCAGTTTCCACTTCAGTACACAAAAATGATAAACTGTGAATTCACAAAGATGTTTCCTGATATTTTGTTGACTAAAAAGCTACAAACAAAACAAAAAAATCTTTGCAAGCCTGGTTGCTACTTGCTAGTAATTGTATTATTTGTGAGTACTACATACATATGCATGAGCTACACACATATTAAATAAAATCACCTTTAACCATACTTTCAGATAGAATCAGTACATAAATGTTCATACACTCTTCTTTAAATAAAGTATAATTTCTAAATAAAATTGCATGTTTTTGTAAAATCAAATAGAAACTCATGAAACTAAGGGCTATCACTAGCTTTAGAGTTCCTTTGAAAATGTCTCTCTTTAATCTTCTTAAATATCTATTCACTGTCATGCTTTTGTTTTGTATCTACTTATTTGTTGGACTGACTTGTGAGGTACTTTGAGATAAGTTTGTGCAATGCACTATACAAAAGAGCCTGAAGAATCATGTTATTCCTTAATAGAGGCAGATAGGGCGTAGAAAATTGGCAAATTGCTGAAATTTCCCCAGGCACATGGTTTGCAGTAAAATGTTTTATGACTCTGTAAACATCAATCATAGATGTAAGAAGCCAGGGCTTTCCCCCTCGTACCCCAGATTTTTCTAATTCTAAATCTATCTACCAAGAGTAAATACAACATTATGTATTCCCTTCAGTTTTTCCACATTTTTGGTTTTGGTATTGCTCCATTTTTTTTTCTTAAGAAGATGGTTCCTAGACTAGAGCATAGCCTTTATTGCACACTAGATAAAAATGTAAGGGTTCTAAAGTTCAGCTGAAATGAATCAATCAGATAAATATTAGAGGAAAACAATAGTAAACCTAGGAATAATACATCACTTGTAACCATATAGGTTTTAATGACACTTTCAAAAGTATGCTTAAAATGAAAACAAATTGACTCTTTCAGATTAGTAGCAAATAATTAAATATGATTAAAAATACTAACTAAAAAAAGTAATTGGCCAGATTCAGGATCAAAATAGGTTTCTTTGTATCTTTAGGACATAATTTGAACCTGAAGACAAGCCCTTTTTTTGTTTTAAGCTTTTATTTCTAACACCTGTGCTGGTCTCAAAAGAAATTACTCATCTTTAGTTTTCAACTAGACTGAAGCAAACCTACCTGTAGCTGATGTTTGCATCCAGAACACAAGGCCTAGAGGTTTCATTCTGCATAAGATGCACCTGAGGCTTTGAAATTACATCATGCAAAGAGTAGAACATGCTCTAAATCAGTCTTTATCTCATTACATTTACTCTAGTGGAAGCAGAGGCTTCTAACGCAGTCAGTGTGAGTACTTCACCCTCTATTAGATCTCTTCATACTGGAGTTGTCTTCTTATTTAGAGGACTTCGGTGGTTAAGATTCACTCTTCTCTTCTTCCACAAGTATATGAATATAATATATACAGTTTTTTGAGGTAGGTTTAAATTTACCCATGTGCAGTGTGTATCTGTTTTGGCTCAGAGAAGCTGTTTCTCCCTAACAGTCTTCCACTTGTGTCTTTTATCTTCCAAGGAGGAAAGACTTTTCTGCTGCAATGACTTTCTTTCCTGAGCACACACAGCTGGTCACTGTCCTGAGGCACAACATTGGTGCTGGGCTGGGTCTGCTTCCCTGGCTGCTCTGCCCACCCACCTGGGCAGCCAGGTAGCACAATAAGGAGAGTAACTCGCTGCTGGCAATTGCTCCTCATGTGGTGAAATATCTGGGCAGACTTATCCATAAAAAGTTTTATATAGGCTCTTTGTGCTAATTTGCATTCCCAAATAGAAGCACAGTACACATCAAAATATCTTTTAAGTAATAGCAAAGCTGCTTTGTAATTAGAAACGTATCAGTATTACTACTGTTTCTAACTCTCAAGTACTCAACTTATTCTCTGAGACTATTAACTCTTATTTCTCCAAGATCTCCTTTTATCTTTCTGTATTTTGCCACCTAAAGAAATCTTCCTTCTCACTTCATGCCTTTAGCACTTGCACAGTTCAAAATCCAGTGTTCCAAATGTGAGATTATGCCTCCAAGACAGCAGTAAAGAGCAAGATTCCTGCAATATGATGAAATAAAAAGATATTTCATATGAAAAAATGAGAGAAAATAGTTTTATCTATTAATATATTTATGAATAAATGTGTGTTTCTACTACATATAATTATTAGAGATTTCTATTATATATAATTATAGTAATTATTCATTACTATATATAATTATTGCATTTGTGTATATAGTTTTTTATAAATATTTTATGCAATATTTTTCATAAGACATTTTTAATCTTTCATTCTCTGAAATTTTGATGCTTAAGAATAAATTACTTTAGACCTTTTTTTTTTTTCTGAAATATACATTAAATTTCTTCCTCTGGAGAAAAACAAAGAGGTTTTCTTTTTTTAAAAAAAGGTGGAGATTACAAACCGTTATTCCTTTAGATTAATATATGTTAGGAAGTAGATACTACAGACATGAGAGACAAAACAGCTGCTACTACTGGGAGGAACACAGAGAATATGGAAGCAAACAGATGCTTAAATAAGGCGAGATGGAATTTAAAATAGGACCCATCTGAACTTTCCGTGGCACTGCTTGAAGCTGTGATGTAGTTCAGCTGTGATGGGAATGTGTGTGAGCACAAAGCAGCTTGCAAGACAAATTATTTTCTTTAGTGCTGAGAAAAAAACTGGTCCAGTGAATCATGTGCATGTGTTTAATCTATTAACTCATTTAAAATCAAGTAACAATTTATCTATCTTACTATTCTTTATTTGTTGTTAGGCTTTATTTTCACCTGATTACTTCATTTTACTTCAAATAGATTTTGGAATATGAACATGTGTCATTCTAGAAAATAGGACTTATGGTATACTTAGTATTAAACTAAGGAAAGTACTTCTTTATGCGAGGTGTACAGATTGTACACTACTCACTGAGTGGCTGACTAAAAGTTTTCTGTAACTCAACTTTTTTGTTAGCTTATTGACATAGAGTCTTTCCTTAAGGGAATGTGTATGCATATACTTTCTTGATATGCTTAAAAGCATGCCACCTTCCATCTGTTCACATTAATGTACACCATATACTTTGGTAAAGCCTGGATATTCTGAGTATCTGCTCTTAATGGATTTAAAAAATTAAAATATTGAAAAAATATAAAATATAAAATTTCTTTCAAAAACAAACTAAAAACCAGCATGAAAATACAAGAACAAGGCATACCTTTTTATTTTTAAATAAATAGTTTTTGTATTTTTAATTGTTCTTTTATATACCAGTTTCTGTGCATTTACATTTTTTTTGGGTTGTGGTTTAAACCCTTAGTCCTTGAATGTTGTGGCTCATCCCTGTGGTCATTAATCCTAGCAATCCCATGATAATATGAAACAGCAACTCAATTTGAATTGAGATAGCACAGATTATTATTTCCTTATAGCTTCTTCAAATGCCTTGCTTTCTCCATATGTATTTTAGACTGCATAATTAATATTTCCCAGACACTTATCATACAAATCTGTAGAGCTTTAACTAAACAAAAGTAATATGAGAAAGCTGTGCAGAGATGGAGTTATAATTTGCACAGATGTATGCACATCTAGTGTGCCTACATAGGCATGGGCAGAGGACACCTTCTGACAAACAGGAGACTGTTTTAGTCCAGGCAGTCATTCCTTCTTTTCTAGGTCCTGTTCCTGCTGTGCAAACTTGAAAAACTTGAGCTCTCAAGACTTTAAGAGTAGTTTCTGTAAATATACAAGGAGTAAATATAATAGAAGCCTATTTCTTGTTGGCATTTAAGTTGGGCATTATTTTTTGAGCTTGAGTAAACATAAGAAGTGGAGACATGAAACTCTTTATTATATGTACAGTTAAAATTTCTTAACTAGATATTTAGCCCCAGAGCATTAGTTTTGCACAAAAATATTAATTTTCTTGTAGATAATGTTACTAGAATTAATTTGAAAAAAAAAAATTATACCCCAAATGAAATTGTGCATTCACTTAATATTCTGAAGGGACATTTATGACAAAATATGGGCAAAAATGATAAGTGATATGAGACACGGAAAACTTGATTCATACAGGGAAAAATAATCCTCCAAGATGCTCCACTTTAAGGGTTTAGCTATAGACCACTGGCCCAAGGCATAGAAAAAGGAAGAAGAAAAAAACAAATGCTTTTCTGTAATAAGAAAAAAAATTGGTGAAAAGTTTTTACCTAGTGTCGAAGAAAATTAATCACAGAAAAAGAGGTGTCAGCAGAGTGTGTAACTTAAGATATCATGTACTGAATGACATAGCTACACTCAGGGTATAGCAAAGCTTTCAGTGTACACTGTTTTAACTGTAATGAGTATTTCTCTGTGTGTGTGTGTGTGCAAGTACAAAGGGGAGAAGCAAGGTTAGACACAGATGTAGAGAGTGAAAGGTTCTCCCATTGGAAACCCATGAAGGAAGAGGACTAAATAATCCAACTAGCTCAAATTTATCATTTAGACTCATAGCACTTTAGTTTTCCTTTCAATACATAGATTGTACATTATGGGTCTCCCCGAGAAACTACAGGAGCTTCACCATGAGCATGAGTCAGCTGCCAGCTTCTGAGTTTTCCGTGGTCAATTGATTTAGCAGTATAATGGAGACGGAAACTGGCACTTTCAATAAAATGTAAATCATGGAAATTTGAGTAGTTTTACCTCAGATGTCCACCAAATGAGGCTGAACAGGTTAGTGATGATTCACCCAGACAGATATTTTTTTCAGTGTGTCAGAGAGAAGTAGTGCTATCAACAATAGGGTATCAAAAAATCTTAAGGTGCATAAAATATACAAGTGCAAAAGTATACAAGGACAAATTTAATAAAAATAATGACTTTTTTTCCTAAAGATTCTTTAAATCAAATGGGATTTGAATTTTTAAACCAATATATCTCTTTTAAAATTATAAAAAGTCCTTTTTACTCAAAATAATGCAGGTGTTTCCTTCTGTGTTCATAGTTTTTTTCTGATTTAGTTCTTAAATCAGATATCTTAATTACTCATGATTTTTATTTGGACAAGAAAATAATTTTTATTCCTGAACTGTGTTCTACTATTTTCTGCACCTAAATTGAGATCCCACTTCTAAATCCCTTCCTCTGTTTTGTTATGATAAATTATTATTTCCTTTAATGTTTATAATTGTGTTTTTAAATTATCCAGCTTTGTAGCTCTTATTTTAAAAATATCTGTTGTCCTTGAACATATTTTCTCTCTTTTGAATATTTTCAAAGTCTTATTTGACTGGTTGTTCTCATTATTGGATTAGTCACACAAACCACAGGCTACTGGTATTTTATGGGTGTCAATGTAATACACAGACTACAGCATGCTGAAGTGTTTGGTCTTAATAAACCAGAGGTCTATTGCATTTCTCTACAGACATTAATTCTTTTTAATCAGGTCCAGAATTAGAAATGTTGTTAAATGTCTGACATTTATCTTCATATTTTTCTAATATAAGAAGATAAATGTCAGGTTATATTGACAGGTTATAAACCTATAAACAGGTTATATCAATAAAGGTCTTTACACTGGAGTTTTAAGTGTAAGCCAGTGGCAATTGCTGTGTTGCCTTACTAGGGACCTCATAGCCTGTTTTGGGAGACAGATCTTTTTAAAGAGACATAAGGATCTTTATTCTTTGTTATTATTTCTTTTCCTTTGGGGTCATTTTATGGTAAATAGAGGTTCAAGTGTCTAGCTAGACTTTTCTTGTCAAGCAGTGTTTTTTCAGTTACTTTAAGGCTTTTTTTCTAAGAGAAAGAGAGAGAGAGTATGAAAGAGTAAAAGAAAAGAGCTTAGCTTGGATTTCCCTCAATTTCTACTATCTCACAGACTTATGTTTTAAATGTAGTGCCTAGACCAGCACTATTCATTTGTACTGTGCTTATTTATTTCTTTGACCACCCCAAAGGATGGGTGCTGTGTTTTGTGATGCTTAAGTGGTGGGGCTATCACAGACACTGTGTTAAGCTGAGTTCAAGAAACGCTTTCATCTGAGTGTTTGTGCTGGCAATACACAGCCAAGGTGTTCATGTGACAGCAAAATACTAACCAAGCTTCTGTAGTACCTTTCATGCAAACTCATGCTTCCCTCTAACTTCTGAAGAAGTGCCACAGACAAAATCACTCTGCCAGTTTGAGCTAGGGTTAATTAGAGTTAAAAAAAAGAAAGGGAAAAAAAGAAAAGAAAGAAAATGGAGTTCAGATTTTTGCTTTCCTTATTTCCAAGTTTATTGAACCAGCAATGAATGCTGTCTCTGAATGAATTCCCAACTAGCATGGAAGTGAGACACAAATTAAAAGTAGATGTGCGATACCACTTTGTAGTATAGAACATAAAACTCTTTCCCTGTGAACAGGAAAATCTGGGGTCAGTGAGTCATATAAACATGTTTCAGAGTATGCTGGAAGCTATTGCAATTATAAAATGTAATAAATGTTTGACAATAGGTATTGAACTAACTCCCCAAAGACTATCAGACTAAATTGAGGCTGCTTAGTGTAGCTTAAAATGCTTTCAACACCTTTTTGTGTTAGTAGGAACACAAACAGCATAATAAAATAAAGCTTTCGGTAGTCTAACCCAGAGGTCAAAAAGGGGTAGAATGAAGTTATCAGCATCAGTCCACAGAAGCCTAAATTGTGCTTGGTGAATTTACGTATGAAGTTCCAGCAGTGGACACAAAGCAGTACGTTGGGTGGCCTTGAAAAAAGATAGAAAGGACACCAAAGACAAATTTAAACACAAATTCTTCCTGTTTATTTTTAGCCCAGAAAGCCTAGGCTTGAATTGCTAGAATAACAAGCTTCTAGAAATGGCTATAAAATCATTCTGAAATTCATTAAGCTCTGTATCTATGATATCTATCTATCTATCTATCTATCTATCTATCTATCTATCTATCTACCTTTATTTCTATCTCTCTATATGTATCTATCAGAACTATTGAAGAGATTGTTTAAAACACACCTTAAATATTTCTTAAGATTCAAGAAGAAAGCTGTAATAACAACAGACCAACACTAAACTTTTAACTGCTTCTCTGATTACCAATTCCAAATTGAAGCAGAGAGCAGACTTTGTGTTAAAACTAGTTAGCATCACAGATGATGCCATTCCAGATGGTTATTGTCAGCTATGAACTGAAAAAAGCTCATTTGCAGTTAAATTTGTGTTTTGGATATACTCCATACCACCTGTTACTTTAATGTTGTTTAGTGTAGGTACCATTTTAAGAGGTTTTGAGCTGATGTAGCTGATATAACTTCGTAAGCTTCCAGTTTATCTTCAGGAAGCTTGATTTGAAGAAAATAGTAGATGTCACTCAAAGTTTTAGATTTAGATTATATATTATTTAGTTTTAGATTATATATTATTTAATTTCCCATGGAAAATGTGAAGGCTTGAAACTGGAATAAATAGTTTGATAAATGAAGCCTGATCCTCAGAAGTTTAGAACTAAAGCTTTAGAAACTATTCCTGTTTACCACTGCTGAAGATAGTGATGAAACTCTTGCTGAATAAAAATTGCCCTCAGATTTTTGGTTCAGATGTGCATTCATGCACTTGAATATGCATTCTAAGTATATTAAAACCTTAAAAAGAAATATCTTTTCAAAATAGAATGGAAATATTAAAATTTACTCCAGAATTTCCTTTACAGCTATTCTTCAGAAAAAGATCCAACTGCAGCCCCTTTTAGATTTAATATGTTGTGTCAGCTCGTTAGGGCATAGATGTTGTCTTTTTTCACTGACAAGTGTTCAGGGGCACAATGACCCTTCTGTTATTGTTACCTATTTTTGTCTTTGCAACTCTTATAAATCTACTGAAACTTTTCCTTAAAAGATCCTTATCCCCAAGAATAATCATTACAATTTATAGAGGTGGTGTATTGTATGTTATTTCATATATTTTATTTTAATTTTAGTCCATGCTAGAGATGAGAATTTGGTTGTCTTAGAAGACAATAAAAAAATTGAATGCAAAGACTTCCTTACCTGGGTTTTCTTTCTTGTTTTAATTTCTGTGTATTTTATGTATTGCTCTATTCATTAATTTTTACTGAAATTTTGATTCTGTAAATTCAAGCCTAATTGTAGATATTAGCATACAGTATTCTTTTTTCCTCAGAGGATAAAATATGACCTAAAATGCAACTCAAATACAGGATAAATTATTACTAGTATGGGAATTTACATTTGACCACTTATTTTAATAGTAATTTACCTCTCAAGCATTGGTAAGTGTATTAGCAGGTTCCAGCTATATGATTTATCATATATTCAGAGCTAAAATGTGGTTCTGATATTGAATGGCTACTTCAGGAAAAATGCAAGTATAATATAAATTTCTGTTTGTGTCTGTGAAAGGAAAAGTTTAGTTTTATCTGAAGTGGCATTTGTGAAGTCAAGTTTGCAAAGGAATTGTCAAGCCAAAATGCAATTTTAAAAAACCCCACTATAATAAAATAAAATATTTATTAACCTTATCATCTCCTCATTAACATCACTGATGTGAGATGGGAGCATTACTAAAATGTCTCATCTGCATTTTGCATATCAAACAAAAGCAGATTACTTTGTTTAAATTACAGCTAATATCATTGTAGTGGTGTTATATATTAGAAATTGATTACCTTGTTTCTTCTTCCGTAATGGTCTCATTATATTTGATTTTTATGCTTCATTTTTTTACTTATTGAAATAATGAATGCACAGCAGTGAGATTATTAATATTTTATACACATTATTTGTTTCCACCTAATATTTCAAATGAAACGCATGAGCTAGTCTGACAACAAATAAAGGAAATTTGACTCCAAGCATTGTCTGTCTGTGAATAAAATAAATCTGAGATAGTGACATCTTGGGTTGCCTACAAAGAGAAAAAAAATTGTATTCTATATATTTTCGAAAATCAGTAAACCTATTGGCTGTGTGTATAGAAAGGAACAAGTCAAAGTAATGAGCAAGGTACATGATATGTGCACAGAAACTATGAGTGGGTATAAAACCAGAAAGCTGGGTAAAGGAGAATCTGAGATCAGGATATAGTACAAACACCAGAACACTTCATTATGGGAAGGCTACCTTTGGTCAATCTCAGAGGACTTTTTTGAGTTATGATATATTGCTTTGGGTTGGTTTGTTTGTTTTTCTCAAGTTAACTTGGACGATCAGACGATTTTTTTTTTAAATGTTCTGTTGTCTAGTTTTTTCTTTTTTTTCAATGACGAATGCAATTACAATGTTTTATATGTGTTAAGATCAATTCTACCTCTGCTGCTTCCTGTGAAGTGTCTTACTCTGAGAACGACATTGATCTGAGTGACATGAGCAAAGATTTCACTCTTTTCAAACAGTTATCAATCTTCGGTCTTCTGTAGTAGCCTAGTAAGATTTATGAATGTACTGTAGCGTTTATAAGATATTCATACCTGTATCTTTACTGTGTATTGGCCCAGATACACTGTAAAACCTTCTAGTCACTTAACCATTTCCTCCAATTTCTTGACAAGCTTCTTTTGTTGAGGTGCCCTAAAGTGTGCATCATGTGTTGAATCAGTGCTATACAGGAAGAGATCTTTATCTCCTTTTCAATGATGTAAAGCAACTATGTATTTGACTATCAGGATTTTTATATAATCGGAAAAAATATGCTGGGGGTTTTTGTGCTGTATAACCTTTCAAGATTGCATTTCTTTTTCCTGCAAAAATTCTGCCTGTTTTCTACAATTTAACCTGCTTTAACCTTCTGTTAAGTATCAGAAAACGTTTAGAATTCATAAATACATTACATTTTTAGGATGGATCACTTTGTTTATTTTTTCCTACGATGCTTTGTTGATGTTCCTCTGATGTCTGCAGCTTTTTCAACATGTAGTACTTCTTAAGGCTTCCATGAATGCATTTGTTTATAACTTTTTATGTATTTTTGTCAGTTTCAAAAGAATCAGAAAAAAAGAGATTTATGATGATCCTTTGATTTAACTGGATTATATCTAAAATTAGACTTTTCATTACATAAACCCAAGCCTACAATTATCATTTATACACCATTCTTTACATAGAAAATCAAAAAATCATTGGTCCTTTAATTGACTTTAGTGACTCTTCACATGCAAACCAACTGGAATTACTTTTACTACCTTATTTTCATGGTAGTGTGTATAATTTATTAAAATCAAAGGAACTTCAAAAGCAATTTGAAGTTAGAATGTTCTGTCAAGAAATGTATTGGGATATCTATTGTGCAACATTTTCACAGCAAGACTAAAAAGCCACTCTTGAAAGAGCAAATGCAATTAGTGGGCTCTATACAATAGAAAAAAATATTATGTAGCTAAAGAAGTACAGAAGATAGAACTACATGACTCTAAATATTGGATTTGCCCCCAGATTTTCTTGTGGTTTTGAACAAAGGAAACTATAAAAGGTTGTCTCAAAAGTGAAGTTTTGGCAGAACTGAGACCAAACATATAGCACAAGTTTTTCTATGTTAGGCAAGCCATTTAGTAGTTCTTATCAAAAACTGATTTAAAAATGCTGTTAACTTAGATGATGTTAACTGAGATGATTAGAATTTTTGTGAATCTTCAGTTCCTGAGAAACTGAAATATTTTTAAAATATTGATTATGGTCAAATCTACTCCAACTGCTTCTCCAGACCCTTTTAAATTATGTTCAAAATTCTCTGCAATAGTTAAAGTTTTCAGGAATTTTGCAAAACTGCTTAATTCTTGATGCTACCAAACAGCCACAGTTAGGCAATTACAGTGAAATGGTTTCCAGACCTTTTTATACCTATGACAGAGCTGAGAAAATTGTCAGTGTTGTTTTACACTGGGTTCATGTTCTCAGCCTTTCCTCTGTAAGGACATAAAGACTAACTTGCAGTCTCTCTAAAGCTGGGCTTAGACACACCTGAGGCAGCTGTCGACAGTGGCAGGAAATGTAAGGCTCAACTTGACCCATTTAATGAAGGACCTATGGGTACATCACAAACATGTCCTTATCTGATTAGGATGAGTATAAGGGGGGATTTTTAGAATTAAAATATATTTATACTTTTGTGTGTGTTTGTACAGATTTGTATGCCATCTGTTATGTACCTAAACATTTATGTATGCATATATAGTGTACATGTAATACTGTAACGTATGGGCCAAGCAGAGTTGAAAAGATTATTCATTTTGTTGTTTTGCCAGCAAAAACATTAACTCACAAATCATATAGGTGGACATTCAGATATTGCTTAGACCTGAATCAAAACACTTAGAAGCATGAGAACTACTACTTTACTTTACCTGAAATGTTAGAAATTACTGGATTTAGTCACCATGACAAACTCCTTTGGATGCTGAGGGGAAAAAAACCCAAAAAACTGCATTAACAGCATCTGGTGTATTTCCCTTAAAATCAGACTATAGAGGTCTTTGTCTTCTCTTCTCACACAGCTTGCTGGGAGTTCTCTGCCAGAGACTTCTTTTTCCCATAACTTACAGCTCAAGCTTTTTTCATTAGAAAGAAACACTTCATGAACATTTGCATCATCTTTAATAAGCTACATGTTCTCTGAAATCTCCCCCATAGTCCTGGCATTTATTCTTTCTTTCTGCAACTTATTTTCTTCTTGTCAAAGATGTAGTTTTATCCTATTAGCTGTGGTCAGCCAACCAGAAAGGTAGACTAACACTGGTAGATGAATACAGGAACAATGATGGAACCCATCTGTGAGGGCAAGAAAGGGAAAAGGAGTGTAAGACCAGCCCAGTTGCCAGCAGACAGGTATTAGATCATTACAGTTAGGATAGCAAACAATGTCCTTGTCATTCAGAGTCCTGTTACACCATCTTTTTTTACTGAATATGGTATTTTACATCAGTGTGAACACTAATAAACTACTTTTATACATACTGTCTATTAGGATAAGAAAATAAACACACCCACCAATAAAATCTCGCATTAATCACTTAGGGATGATAATGGATGTGACCAATTATTTTCAAAATCTTTATTCTAGATACAATGCATGCATTCCTAGTACATATGTTTGCACATATACATGTATATCTGTAGTATGTAATGCGCCATAGCAATTACATATGTGCAGTATACTGTGAATATTTCCATATAATAATTAAGAATATTATTGTTTACTATTGATATGTTTACTTTCAGAATTTAAAAATTAAATTAAAAATTAATTTCTGAAACCAGACTTTCTGGATAATTTTCTTTTTTTTTTCTGTGAATGAATATTCATCAAAATATAGACTACGTGTCTTATAGATAGATGGAACCACTGAAAGAATTGCAAACTATATTTCTTTTAACCTTTACCTGTAGCGTATTTGTATTATTAATATTTCAGTGGCAGATAGAAAGAAAAGTTTCTTGGGTGTTTTCTGATTGACTGGGATGATTCACACTAGAGTCTGTTTTGGCAGATTTCCCCCCTACTATTGGAAAAGCTTTGCAGTAAAAACAATTATGCAGTAAAGAGCTGAAACAAGCAGAATGATGATGACTGGTGGACTTAAGAGTTAAACAAACATGTAGGGTTTTTGCTCTTTTTTTTCCTCTTTGTGTACCACACATGTTTGTCAGAGAAGTAAGGAAAATTTCCCTTTTTCTGTTATTGCAGAAGTTCCAAAATAACCTACAGGTAGGGAGTGTGAGTAGGATTAACTGTTACAGGAGTTCCACTGAAATTTTCTTACAGCTAATGAAAATGTAAGCCTTTAAGTAACATCTATTCTTTCACCAGAATTTCTTAATTAGACTGAAATATTTATTTCAGAATTCTTTCTCAGGACTTTCCTCCATAATGAAATTAAATTCCTTTCATGTCCATTGATTTAGAACATATGCTATTTAATATGTACCTACTGAGAGGAATCACAATAGTGACAATAAATATTCTTGATGCTGGTATTTTGTTTGTTGTCACACATAGTAGAAAACAAAAATATTTCTCTTTTAAGACACAGAACTAGAGAACAAGAAAATGCCAAATGCCCTTGTATGCTTACAAGAGATGGGCTAGAGGGGAAAGTATTTCCAGAGATGTTTTTCTCTTTTAAAGCAAATCTTGTTTTTAAGAAGAGAATTCCTCCCTCTCCCAGCTGAGACTAGTGCAGAGTGTGTCTTACTGAAGCCTGCTACTCCTGGGTTGCAGGGGATCAACATTTATCTTTTGTGCACAGACATCAAAGGGTCTTCAAATGCAGGCAGAAAGTAAAGAGGGAGAAAGGTAAAACAGCTGCCAACTCAGGACAGGTTTATTGAGAAGGAGAAAAAGCCAGGCACTGTAAGGAGAGTTATCAGGTAAGAGAGACAACAAACCAGAATAAAGTACACAGAACAGGCCTGAGTGTCTGCAGTTATGTTTTGCTTACACTGGAGTAACAACACCTCAAAAATACTCTGCTGAACTGGGGCTCAGTTGGCCAGTCTAGTTCCAGGGAATTTCCATTTTCGGTTCCAGAGGAATGGAGGTTTGATTCTAAGCTGTTTGCCATGCAGTGATTTGCACTGTTCCATTTTTTCCCTATTGAGAGATTTAATACAGTCCTTTTCAGTGGTACCCAGCTCCAAAGAAAATGAAAGGTTTTCCTCACACAATTTTTCATGTTCATATATTTATCTGTTAGTTTTACTCCTGAGAATAAATCTGCCTAATTAGTGAGAGGTGAACAGAGCTTCATTCAAGTGAAGACACTGAGGGAATACTGCAGCCATACTAAGATCTTTGACTTACTACCAGCAAATATCACTTGATAAGTACAGTAACTGTTCAAAACATTCAACAGGTTCCTCAACATTTATTTCTTTTACATACTTTCAGGTTATTATTTTACATTTAGAGATTTAAAATACCAAATTATGCAAAACTTCTACTTAAAGACTTTCAAAGAAACCTTCCTTCTCTCTTCTATTCTGACTTGTTACTCCCATGTTTTTTTTCTGTTCAAACAGAAAAAACAGGCAGTGGAAGAACAGGGAAGAGAAGACAAAAAGTTAAAAAGAGTTATTGGAATTTCCTGCATGCACATACCAGTAAAAATAAAAAATAATCTAAAGAAATTATTTTAATGTCCATAATTTCAATTGAAAATAAATTAGCACATCCAGTTACTTGTAGATCGCTTATGCATGAGAAAAATGTATTTAGCTTGATCAAATGTTAAAGATTCTTCTGTTTTTCCAAAGACTGTTTGGTTAGAATTTTATCTTGCTGGGCAAAATAACACTTTTATACAACAAAGTAGAATGTTCTAAATCTATGCAAAATCTAACATTCAGTTTTAAAACACGTAGATATTGTCCATGCTTTCCTGATAGTGATGTGTCCATTGTTTGTTGGTGATATTTGAAATGCTGGAGTCTGTTTTCTTAGATTGCTTCTTGTTATTTTGAGCTTTCCTGAAAGAGCCCAACCCTATACTCCTACTAACAGTACAGAAAGAGGAGTTAATATAAATATCAATGTTACACAATAAAAAGAGAGTTTTCTGTAGCAACATAAATGAGTACTATGCTATTAATATTTGGGGAGGATATTTATATAAAAATGTATACTACAATAACAAAGTTCTCTAGAGGTTGCAAAAGTAAATTACTTGACTAGCAAGAGTAAGAGAATTCAAGGGAAGTCTTGAGTCCTTTAAAACTGATGAGTTTTCCCTCAATTAACTCTAATAGGGTCAGTGTTTTTCTCTTTAAAAACTGTTGCTCCCTAATCTCCCACCCAACCCACATAGTCATGGAGTATTGGTGCTTTATAGGATATTTTATGTATTTCTGTACAGACTAAAAGATTAGAAGACAAAATATTGTTTCTGTTTTCTTCCTGACTGGTTTTTTTTCCCCAAAAAAGTCCTGTTTTATGCATAGGCTTGAGAGGAGATGGTTGTTTGCCTTTAGCTACCAATAAAGGATTTTGCAGACACCAGCTAAGGGATTCAAATTGCAAGCAGAAATTGTATTAAAATGGTTGTATTTTATGCAGAATTAGCCATGTACCAGTGTCCAGTAACATATAATTCCGGCATAGCTGTAGGGTGTATGGAGATACTGATTCTTTCTGCAGCGTTAGCTCCTAACTCATGGATGCCCGTTAGTTTTTAGTGATGTACCAGTGGCCTGCAAACCTATTTCCATGTGATTCTTTCCTGAAACACAGAGTTTAACTATCACACAGCAATAGATACATAAGATGCTGTTACATTTTATGTTATTTAAAATGTGTATCCCTTCTGTCTCTCTGGGACCTCCCCCCAAGGGTACTAAAATGTGGTCTAAGTCCAGTTTTGCTCTCCTATGAAATTCTTTCTTGTTTCATTAAAATATCAAGGAGTGGAATCCTCACATCTACTTTATCCACGGGTAGCAGTGTATCTTCTGCTGGTCCTAGCTCATAAGGAGTGTTTTTCCACATCTTGTTGTCCATTCTCCCAGAATTTTTGCTTTTACAAAAGGGCAAGCAAAGGGTAATGATTTTTATGGATTTCTACGATTTTTATTCATTCTCTAACCCTGCACAAGCAGCAGATGGATAGCAGACATATATTTAAATTCTTGAAGAATGCTTGGTTTGCCTTTCCTTTTCCTTTCTCCCACTTTTCCCTAAAAGAAAAGCAAAGTCTTGCTTACAGACTGCACGTCCAAGAACAGGAAATAACACACATAACTCTAAGGATTCTGGACCTTCACTCAGTCCTGAAAAAGTGGAACATAATGAGATGATAATGGTCATTGTATTTGAACTGAGCTCGAAAACCAGGAGCAGTCTTCATACTTAAAAAATGCTTTAGTGTTCTATTGATATTATACAACTGACAAATAGTTTTCACTTGAGCTATGAAACACATTTTCTCTCACCAGCATGGAATCTCTAGCTTTGCCTCTTCATGTATTTTATATTTTAGGCTCTGTAGTATAATTCACTTTTTTGGATGCTATGAAGCAAAATGCTTCATAGATTTCAGCTTGTGGAAGAGAAATCAGAAGCCATCATAAAGATTCAGAATTTTAACTAATTTCTTTTTATAGTAACAGCCCAATTCAATTTTGTATTTTGCACAAAGTAAGTAAATGGGCTAGTTTGATTTGGCAGGGCAGTGTTCTGATCTTTGTTGTTTTATATGGTTGGCTGCTTTATCTGAAACTCCCTAATAGATATACACTAAGATTATGTAAACCAGGGGTCTTGCCCATATTTTTTTTAATTTTCTTTCCTTTTAACATTCTTAGAAGAAACAAGGGGCACCTCCAAATTCTCTGCATTATATCTGCACATTTTCACTGACATTAGTGAAATAAATTATTTGGTAGATAAAAATATTTTGCTTGCAGCTCATTTGCCTTATCAGTAAGAGATGTTTTAAGTAGTTTTATTATGCTGACCTAGATTGCTTTAACCTTGATTTTTCCCACATGTAACTGTGCTTTTTCTCTCAACAAGAAAGAATTGTGGAACATGTGTTCAGGTGTAATGACAATTGATGCTGAAGGAATGACCTGTTTTTAAATCTCTGTGACAGACTCAGCACACAATTATAGCACAATTAACACCAGGACACTCGCTGACTCATATATTCTTCTAATTCACATATTTTCTTTTTCATAATGTAGATAAAAAAATCCATCATTTCCTTCTAATTTCACAGTAGTGTGGAAAGACTAAGATTTGGTGTTGCTGAACAAGCAGACAGTTTCTCTTTGCTTTCTTTGCACAAACTGTGGGGTCCAGGTATCACTAGACCCTTATTTCTAAATCTGCTCCACAGCTGCAGAAGAGTCACAGGCTGTGGGGAGGGCTATGGAAGGGATGCACATTCTCATCTGTCTGCTAGCAGAATTAATGCAATGTATTCTTTGAAACTTATATACATTAGATTCTTGGATGGATAAATTACAGATATCCTTGCCAAAGATACAATGATATCCTTGTAAAGAAAGTACATTGCCTTAGACAAAAATTGGCATTTAGGCAGGCAAGATGCATGACATGGGACCATTGAGGCAGGCAGACATGGAATTATACAGCAAAACAGGAAGACCTGCCACAACTAAGGTTATTATTTAGAGTTATTTATTTCTTTATTATAAGATAAATTTCTTTATTCTTTATTCTTTATTCTAACTTTATTCTAAGCAAAAGAACTGCATAAAACACAGTAAACAATGCAAAAACAACAAGGTTGTCACAACTGCTTTAAGAGAAAGTGCATTGTGAGTCTGCCCATTGCCATGAAACAATTATCTATTATCTATTGATGTACACATCCCTGATTTTGCAGTAGTATGATTCTGATGAGATAAAAACACCAGTAGCAGTGATCTGTTTAGGTAGGATGACAGTGTGTTAATTTTAAATTCTTTAAAAAACTGCACATGGTCACCTGTGTTGTGTATGTGAAAAAGACATACTCATGTCTAAGATATAAAGCAAGAATTCTGTGGAAGAAAATGCAGGCTAGTCAGGGTTATATAACTATGTTTAAAAGCCTGAACTGCTTTTTTGTTTACAAGGTGAGAGGACAATAAGTGATCTCACAAACTGGTACTTTTTAAAGAACTTCAGGAATCAAGTGAAATGTTTTTTTAAAATTTGTATTAATTCCAGATTGAAATCCCATATATCCAATTTTAGCCAACTGCACATTTTTACAGCTGACTGTACAGTTGGAACTTCTGGAAATGAGAGCTTTTATTATGGAAATGCTGGCATGGTTTTAGCTGGGGTCGGCACACGCAGCATACCGTAATGTGCTTTAAAACTTGAGATGGAGACCAGAAGTCTGAGGCTCAACAGTAGCAAACCCTGTATGCATGAAACACAAGTCTCCCCAAAAAAAGTCACACAAGACTGCTGCTTCTGGAATAACTCTCATTGATTTAAAGGTCAAAATGGACCTCACTGTGTTTGTTTAAAAAAAAAAGATGATAATGATGTGCATTTCACACACAAGCTGAAATACTTGGAATAATAAAAGATAGAGAAGAGCATAAGAAAACTGTGATAGGTATGAAACTAAGTGATCAGTATAAAAAAATAGTTGTGTTAAATTAATTAGTATTTTGAAACCATGTTAATATTTTGTTTTGGTTACTGACAATCAGAAGTGTATTCCTCAGCCAAAAAGTGAATACTGGAGTGTCAAACCACTTTAGTTTATTCATCTGTATAATTTAAAGTAACAGGTGAGATAGAGGCAGTACTTTACCAGACTGATCAGTATGAAACAATAGACTGATACTGCAGCAAATGATGTGAGAAAATGACTTCTCTTGGCAAGGTCCATAAGGCAAGGATAAAACAGCCTGATTGTCTCACTAATGTGGATTTAAAATGAGAGCTTAGGACTATGAGTATAAAATGTGTTGATTATCAGATAAATGGAGTCAGATGGACAATGACGTCCTTCCTAATTTTTACTGTGCCTAATGGCAAGTGACTTGGCACACGTTTAGTACACATGAATACAGTTCTTTCATTTTCTAGCCTTTCTTATTTCTTACTTTATTCCTTACCTTCCTATTTTTCATTCACCTTCTCCTATGCTTTTAAGCTCAATACAGCTACTCAATACATCTCACTCTCCCAGTCACCTAAGACAGGATAAATTCACACTCTAAGCTGTGCATTAACCTGGCATCTCCAGACACACAAATGCTTGCCTAGCTGGGGCAGTGCAAAGCACTAGTGTGTGGACTAAATTTAGGAGGATAATACTTGATCTCTGCCACAGCTGTTACTGATGGAGAGACATGTTTTCTTGTTATTTTGACAATGTTTGTTGCAACTGATTATTGCACAGAACCATAGAGTATCTGCTTCCAAATTCAGACAATGGCATTATGAAAATATGAAAAGAAATACAGAATAATTTTTGTGGAATGCTCTCATATGTGCTAGATATGTTCAGTCTTAGAATCCAGTTACCATCCGTTTCATTCATTTACCTCTATCTTTATTCTACCCAAATTTCATCCTGTTATCAAGATGTTTATGATTGTCCATGTGGGGAAATTCAGGCTCTTAATATTCTCCCAATGATATCTTTCTTTCATTCCTCTCTTTGGTCTTCCATTCATTCTGTTATTTGTCTGTGTGTTCATTCCTTTCTTTCTTTGCTATGTGTACTGCTAGTTCTCCTTTTATGAACAAAACAAATCTGAAATGTAGTGGCATTCAGCATTTTTCCTGATTAATGTAACCACTGTCCTTAATTAGGATTGGATTAAAGGTAGTTATCCAGAATATCTAAAGGATTTAAGTTCTCTATATGGTGCTGATGATTTTCTGTATTATGCCACATCTTCTCAGAAAGTGATTTTTTTGATACTTCAAACTGAATGTGGTGATGTGGTCATCATCAAAATCAAGAATGTTATCATTAACATTCAAGCCCTTTGTGCTGATCCAGCTTTTCTAAGGGGTCATATGTATTTTAGGAGGTTATAAGTTTCCTAGGTTGACTAAAGTTCCTTGAAATTTTAATATCTGAAAAAGAATATTTAATTACTTTGAAAAGTAAAGCTCTTTGGACTTTAAAGAAGAAGATTTAGAAATAATTTTGTATCACAGATTTTTGTATCACAGATTATGAAAGCATGAAAAATGAGGCCTGTCAACCACTTGTTCAATTAATACTGGTGTTTCTGTTGGATGACCATGTAAAGCGAGCCCTAAACAGATTAAAATAAAGGAGAGAAAGACAGAATTGTCCTTTTCCTTCGATGGATCCAATTAAATTAAAAGTTTTTCTTCAGAATAGAAAATAAACCCATTTTTAATGAACCCATGACATGAAACATTCAGAAGTTTTGGCCCAACAGTTTGAATCTTTTTCATTCTACTACACTATTTTTTGGAAACAAATCACTCAGTAACTCGACATGACTCTGAGAAACCTGGGTGACTGAAGATGTCCCTGCCCATTGCAGGAGGGGTGGACTAGAGGATCTTTGGAGGTCCCTTTTACACCAAAGTATCCTATGGTTCTATGATTCTCTGTTTATGTGATTCCATTAATTAATGTTTCAGTTTTGACTCTAATTTGGATTTCTTTTTTTCAGCACTCGCAATATTTTCTTCTCCTAATTCTTAATTACGGAATACATTTTAAAGTTCTATTAAATTTTGTGAAATTATTTAAAAATGCAAATCTCAAAGCATTCTTAAAGGAAAATAAGCTGCCATTACCCAGCATTGTTGCTGTCTTTGAAAAATGAAAATGTGTTGATGAGGTTTTCTTTTTCCTCCTGTAAATTATACTTACAAATAATGAGCAAATCACTAGAAGGCAGATGAAGCCAAAACCTCAGCAGTTATCAGTAGACATAACAACAGCCAAAACTCTGTTAAGGTTGGATGTACATAATGTTAAAAAGTGATTCTGTACCACTGATAAGTTTGGTGTTCTCTGCACATGGTCATCCAATGGGGACACCAGTATTAACTGAACAAGTAGTTGATAACCTTCGGTTTCCACTCTGCCAGAATATGTGATGCAAAAACACTACAGTTCTGTAGTCAACCTTCTCTTTTTCTAAGTCCCCTCATCAGAACCACAATTCTGGCTCTGAATTGACCAGTTGTTTCTTCAGTGGCACGAATCTCTTTGTTCAGAACATTTTATACCAACATATATGTGTCTGTGCATGTTCTGCATTTCAGGTTCTGTAATGTGTAATTTAGAACTCATACATTTTTTATATAAGATATTTGAAATCTTAAAGTTCTCTAGGCTTTCATAATATTTTTATGTGTACTTATTTTATGCTGTTTTACCTGTTTTGTACTGGTTTCACAGTACAACACCTGTGTCAGGTACTGTGTGGGCCTGAAACAGATACTATTTGAAATGATTTCTGCTACATATGAGCTTCTTTCATTGATTTATACATTCCCTTTTTGATCAATACTTCCCAGAATCTCCCAGCAACTATAAAATGCAGTTTTAAAATAAATAATTTGAAAATATTGATGCTAAAATGAAGGCTAGGTTTGTGTAGAAATTACTAATACTAAAATGATGAAGTGCACAGATTTGATATTGCAGCTGAAACTCAGTATGAATCAGTATGAACAAGGAATGGAAGCTCACTCTTGTCCAGTGTAGCATTCTCACTAGGCAGTACTCTAACAGTAAAAAAAACCCCAAAAAACAACACTCCCTCCAACATCCTAAACCAACATTTTTAACTAAGTGTATAAAATTAATACTATTTCTACAGATTTGAAAATAATGAGTATGGTATCTTTATCATGTCTTTATTATATCTCAAGGGAGATGGACAGCAAAAGGTTCACGGATAATTTTTCCTGTAGGGAGAAATATTTTTAAACAGTAGAGTTTTTACACAGACAGAATGAAAATAAGGAAAAGGATATGAAGCTGAATTTTAAATATAGTTTTATATAATACACCATTAAAATCAAAAGTATTTGGCAAATGTATGTATGTGTGCATGTGATCGACTTAAATATATAGTCAGGTATTTGGGTGAAAAGTCTCATTTGTGCTTGCCAAAGGCTACACCAATCCCAGCTCAGGTAGTGATGAGGTTAGGGGAGCCAGATTTTCTAAGCCAGAAAAGTGGGGCTTATTTTAGCCTGGCTTAATTTCAAAAGTGACACTACATCAGTGCAAAAAGTATGCTAAAGCAATAGGGCTAGAGTCAGCATCTCATCTGGGTTATTTCCAGTTGAAAAGTGCACTGATAACAAAGAAAGGGGAAGTTACTTACCAATTACCAGATTTTTGTGAGCTATCTAGTACATTTTTATAAGTGATCTTGTACCAAGGTTCTTGAAGACAGACTTCTTTTTTTCATGCTTTTGCAACATCTGGAAATATTACGTATTTTCCAGTCTTTTTTACTTATTTCATTGTCATGCATAAAAGTCATGTTTGCAAGACCTTCAGTTTGCTGTCATGTACAGCTTCCAAAATAAAAGGCAAGGAGATTTGACAGTGAATGGAAGAATCTCAGAAGAATCCCTAGAGTTATAAATAAGGCTTTGAGTGCTTACTCCATGCACATGCGTACAACTGGTAATCACCAGCAGGCTTGCAGGAAGGTATTTAGACTCCCCAGTAAAGACTGGCCCAATTTCTGGAAATCTGTTCATAGTATTAGTCCAAGAGTTAGAAACTGCTCCCCAGACTGCTTTGAAGACAGTGAGCCAGATACATAGCTGAATGTATGCAGGTCTACAGATTTTGAATAATTGCACTTCCTCTTTGAATCAATATGTAAAATTAATGTTTCATGTTCCTCAAGAATTCAGAAAATCAGATAGAATTTTAAGCCCACCTCTTATTTATTTAGAATCTCATTTATCATATCTGAAGTTAATTCCACTATTTTTTTCAGTTACTAAGGAAAAAAATACTCAGGTAAGAACTGAAGCATATTCCTTTATTTTCTAATTTTAAATGTAGTCAGTTTATCTTCAAATGTAAAGATATTTACATTACATAAAATATTTGTTAAACAGAAGAGATGGACTTGTCCTTTTAGTTAATTGAGAAGTATTATCATGCATTTTTAATAGATGGATAGGATCTCTGTTGAGCAATAAAATAGAAATACTTCTACAATGCCAAGCTCCTGAACAGCTTTTAAATCATAATTGATTAAAGCTACTACCTCAAAGGGCTACTTCACCAACTGGAATCCCGTGATCCCAGTTATCTTGGGCACAAGGGAGACTGTTCAGTCACAGGTTAATATTAACATAAAGATCAAGAATTGACATTTTGTCAACTATCAGTGTTAAAAAATGGTTTGATGATATTATACAGTCATGTCTTCTTGCATGTAGGAAGAATGCAGTAGTTCCTCTTGCCTTTAGGATTATTCAAATATTAGAACTTAATATCACTTTATAAAAACTTTCTTAGAGCCCCTTAGCAGTTCCTAAAATTCATGCCTACATGTATGGTGTCTGTGTGTAAGAATTTTCATTTTATTTAATTTTTTAGCTTCAGACCTCTTGTAGTCTGGTTCCAAGGATTGAATGTCTGCTTGCAGCTGGAGTACATTATACAACTCCTGGAGTGCATCTTCTACTTCAGTTTTATTTAAAAATTGTTGAAAAATTTGGTTTCTATTTCTTTTTCGGAAAGATTCACAATGAAGACTAGAGCAAAGTAAATAGGAAATTTGCTTAAACTGTACTGAAACTTCTGTCTCTAAGACTGCTCAGATACACAGAATTTATCTTTTCAGACAGTCCTTCCCCTTTGCAGAGTAAATCTATTTTTAAATCTGTTATCCATATTTTAATTGTTAGTCTGATTGATACATTCATGTAGGAGGATTTTCTTCTGGGATAAGACACTTTTGAGTTTTGCAGCAATGGTCTGTTGTTTCAGAGTTATCCATACTTCTATATATGTATGTTCTTCACTATCCTGTTACCTGTGTAGTGGGTTGACTCTGTCTGGGTGCAAAGCTGTTCTCACTCCCCTCTTCCAGATGGAGAGGGGAGAGAAAATAAAACAAAGGGTTAATGAGTTCAGATATGGAGAGATCACTCACCAAATACCATCACAAGCAAAACAGGCTCCAATTAGAGATATTAACTGAATTTATTGCTGACAAAATCAAAGCAGGATGAGATAAAACCTCCAAACAGCTTCCCTCAACCCGTCCTTCCTTCCCAGCTCTACCTCCTTCCCCATTGGCATAGGGAGACAGAGAATGGTGGTTATGGCCAGTTCATCATGCATTGTTTCTCCTGCAGTTCAGGGAGAGGAATCCTTCCTCTTCTTCATCATGGGGTCCTCTCCCATGGGAGATAGCTCTCCATGAACTTCTGTAACATGAGTCCATCTCATGAGCATTAGCTCTCTGTGAACTGCTACAATGTCAATCCATCCCATGCCAGCAGTTCTCCCAAAACATCTGCAGTGTGGATCACCTTTCCATGGAGTGCAGTCCTTCATGGACAGGCTGATCCAGTGTGGGGTCCTCTCTTCCCAGCTCTCCCATGGGGGCACAGCCTCCTCTCAGGCATTCACCCACTCCAGTGTGGATCTCTGCATCCCCAGGGATCTCCATGGGCTGCAGGGGGGAACTGCCTCACTCACCATGGTCTGCTCGAGATGCAGGGGAATCTCAGCTCTGGCACCAGGAGCACCTCCTGACCCTCCTTCTCCACTGACCCCGGGGGTCTGCAGAGCTGTTCCTCTAGCTTATTCTCACCTCGCTCTTCTCTGGCTGCAATTACACCTGTGCAATACTGTTTTTAATTCTTCTTATATGTGTTATTACAGAGGCATTGCCACTGTTTCCAGCTGGCCCAGCCTTGACCAGCTCATCCATCTTTGGAGCTCCCAGGGATTGGCTCTGCTGGACATGGAGGAAGCTTCTGGCACCTTCTCACAGAAGCCACCCCTGTAGTCCCCCTGTTTAACAAAGCTTGGCCATGCAAAACCAGTGCACTGGTTAATGAAAGGCACTAAAGTTAATGATATGTATGCAACTGGAAAGGAGATGTCTAGTGCTAAGGTTAAATACTAAAAGTCATTGAAGAGCATTGTGTCAATGACAGAATAGCCTCTCTACTAGAAACAGCATTTATTTTTTTACCTATATTTTAGGCAGTGTGAAAAGTGTTTCTTTGAGTTGTAGTTAAAAGGTACAAACTTTCCTTGAATTAAATAATTCTTTTGCTGATAGCATCCAAACTGGTATATGTCTGAAAGAAATATATGCCAGAAAAAGTTTAGCTACTTTTCAGGGGTGAAACACATTCCTTCTAAAGGTCAACCAAGATTACATTATTTTTTTCAGTGTGCTGTAGTTAGTCCTATGAGAGGAAAAGATCTGCAGCAAATAGCCAGTATCCCAGATTACAGATCAAATCTTATTAGCTCTGAGTGATTACTTTGAATTCCATCTTCAGTTTTATCCATTTGGAAACAGTTTCATTTGATTTTGACTAGCTATTATTCATAAACAGGAAAAAGAAGTGATTTTACTTGAAATGAACTTTGCTTTAGAAAATAAACTGGAAAGATCTACAGTTTGTCAGTAGTGCTCACTATAATGCTTTTATAACTTTTACAGAATAATTATCATCACCTTTTTTCCTCTATACTCCCATTATATAATATGAACATTAGAAAATATTGTGTGCATTCCTTTTATTTACAATGACATAAAAATAACAATTAGATTTTCAGCATTTATCTTAAAAGTTAAATGTTTCTCACACTTTTGTCCTCAATTTGGATAGCTAACTAAAGGCAGCTCTTGTCTTTTGCAATGACACAAAACATCCCATGAACTACAAAGTGTCTAATTCAAACATCTGAGCTTTCCACAAACACAGGGTCCAGTCCCTTAATCAGTCCTCAGCCTGATATTCTAAGGCATCTAAAATACTATTGGATGCTAGTGGCTAGCTGCTGAATAAAATCCTTAGTGGTCAATGCAGATATGGTGGCCAGCAACTATAAGTCCTCTACAGGTACAAGTAGAATTTTTTTTTAATCTACCAGACTACATAGAAATTTGGACCTACAGCCTTTACTTGACTAAAATCCTCATCACATTATGAATATAAATATTTTTCTTTATGTTTTTTACCCCATTTTATTGACATGGGCCAGAGCAATCCCAAACATGAATACAGACTGGAAGAACTCATTGTGAGCAGTCGTGCAGAGAAGGATTTGGAGATGAGAGGCTGGACATGAACCAGCAATGCGCACTTGCAGACCAGAAAGACAATCACACCCTGAATTGCATGGACAGAGGGAGGTGAGTCTGACTCTCTCTCTGGGCTGCTCTCATAAGACTCCATCTGTAGTGCTGGGTCCAGCTTTGGAGTTCCCAGCACAAAGATGTGGGCCTTTGGAGTGGGTCCAGAGGAGAGCCATGGAGATGCTCAGGGAACTGGAACGCCTCTCTCATGAACACAGGCTGAGAGCTCTGGGATTGTTCAGTGTGGAAAAGAGAAGGCTGCAGGGAGACCTCGTTAAGGCCTTCCAGTACTTTAAAAGGGCTCATAAAAATAGGGACCTTTTACGCAGCCAGTTAGTGATAGGACAAGAAGGAATAATTTGAAACTAAAAAGGAGGGATTTAGATTAAAAGTTGAAAAGAAATTCTTTACTGTGAGGATGGTGAGACCCTGGAACAGGCTGCCCAGAGAAGTTGTGGATGTTCTGTTCCTTGAGGTGTTTAAGGACATGTTGCATGCATTTGAGCAATCTGGACTAGTGAAAGGTGTGCTTTGCCCATGGGGCAGGGCAGTTGGAATGAGATTATCTTTAAGGTCTCTTCCAACCATCCTATAATTCTGCAATTCTATTACATCAGTGGATATACTTTGAAGTTATGCCTCTATTCATAGAAGGAGAGTTTGGAACTCTCCGCTGTACAATAGTATCCTGCCTTGGGCTTTACTGTGTTATTTAGTGCTTTCAGTTGCCATGTATGAGCATTGCCTATGGAAATTTTTAAGTATATTTGTCAAACTTTTATTGCAATATTATGCAAATAGAATGCCTTTACTTTTTCAGAATAGTTTTTTCAGAATTACTTTTTCAGAATAGCATGATGTTTGCAAAAGGAACTAATAGCCATAATAGTTTGATTTGATAAGTGATAAGCAACTGTACAAGGAATAAGAGCTATAAATCCAGTAAAAATTAATAGTGACTAAGGAATCTTTTTCCTTTCTTTGGTAAACCCAAGTTCTTCAAGTTTTAGGAAAAATCTACAGATTTTTTGTTTTGGCTTCTGTGGAATGTAACAAAAAAGGAATTAACATCATCATGAAATTATTTTGGTTTTATTTTTTTATTAATTCAAATTCTTTGTTAAAATCAAATTAATATGAAAAATAACAAAAATAATATAAATTACTCCAAGAATGGCAAGAAAGAACTACACAACTCTTGGAATATTTTTTATATGTTTGTTTTTGAGAACAGCTTTAATCAATTTCTCTGCTCCTAACGTAGCATTGTCAGAAGATATAAAAAATAAATTAAAGTAATTTTTCTCATAAGACAACATCTCCTAGGAAAAATATTGATAAAATACATATTTTCTTTTACTTTTTTGCCAGCCAACAAAATGACAATTTGTGTTCTTTCTTTAGAAATGCTAATATTGTTATTTTTTGCAGAAATATTATTTGCCTGGTGAAAACTATGTGAGATAAGGCAGAATATCATGCTGCTAGTTTTCCAGCCACTGTGATGTGTGTTTCACACCAAAATACTGAAGAGTATTTTCATTGGTTCCTGTTGGTGCAAATTTTCTTACATCTGATGATGCTGTTAGGATACCAGTTCCTACCTGCTGGGCTTTGCACAGTATTCACTCATCTTTCAATACCGTATGAGCAGGCATCAGCTCAAAACTTCCTGACTTCATGTGAGCCTCAGTAGAATCCAATCACAGGAGATGCAATCCTTTGGAACAGTAAAACAGGTGAGAGTGCCACTATGCTATCTGGATAATCTGCTGAGGATTTGTCTAGCAATGCTAGGTAATTCCTTTCATATTTATAATTGTTATTCTATTTTCTTTCTTGAATAAAGTTACATTTATTTTATGACGTTTTGGAAATGTAGCATTAATAATAGTTGAAATAGTGCTACCATAATATGGTAATGGTTTGATTGCTGTTGAAATTCCATTTATTTTTAGTTCCTTTCTTCCAGAACTATTAAAGTCTTATATGCATAAACTTTGCATAAATGAAAGTCAGGCTGATTGTCATCATGTGGCTATAAATACCATCAGATATATTTTCTGTTTATTTATATATTTATTTCTTTAAAAATAGTAAATTTGCCCTTTTCAAAACAAAGTTGTTAACATTAAGGTGTAAAGAATTCAAGTAATTGGGTGAGCCAAGCATATTTTGAAAATAAGTTAGACAATAAAAGCTTATAATGGCTTGGTTTTCCTCATTTCCTACTTACATGTTATTCAGGAAAATATAGAATTTGCTTATTATCTAGGAGTTATTTTAACCCTCCTGTTATTGAAGTTCTATAAAATATTTTCAATTGGCTAGTATTGTAGCCACAATGAATATAATTTCAAAATATATGCCTTTTAAAGACATATTCTTTATGAAAGAAGGAATCCTGAGTCTTAGCACACTTTCTGGACTCTTGAATGTTTATAAATTCTGACTTAAAACTGCAGTAACAAAGAGAAAAAGACCCAAAACCAAAATAAACCAGAAGAGTGATGGTCTAGTGAAGGTGGCAGCTTACACAGAAATTGTGGCCAGATTGGTTGTCTCACATCTAAAAGTGAAGTCATTACAAAGGGAACTCAAGTAATAGAATATCCAGAGCTGAATGGGACTCACAGGGATCATCGAAGATCAGGGCACTCCCCAAGAGTCACACCATGTGCCTGGGAGCAGTCCAAATTTTCTTTAATCTCTGTCAGGCTTGTGCTGTGATCGCTTTCTCAGGGAGCTCTGGAATCTGTTCTGTTGAACACCAAAGGGCCCAGTGACAGGGGAACACAGCACAAATGTGCAAATGAAGAAGTGCACACATGCACCCGCACACAAACATAGACACAGATCTGTGATCGCTTTCTCAGGGAGCTCTGGAATCTGTTCTGTTGAACACCAAAGGGTCCAGTGACAGGGGAACACAAAACAAATGTGCAAATGAAGTGCACACATGCACCTGCACACAAACATAGACACAGACATAGTCTGATTTTCCCTGGAATTTGCTCAGAGATAATGGCAAAATTGGACCAACCATGATACAATGAAATTCTGAAATAAAATCTGGCTACATTTTAAGTCCTTGCAAATATTCTCTTCACTTACAAACTAGAACATAACCCTGCATCAAAATGCTGTGAAACCAGAATATTCAGAGGTAGTTCTGTACTTGAACTTTCCTGTCCATGCAAAAAATATAAATTCATATCAAGGAGTTGCTAAGAATTCCATCATCAAGTCCAGCTGAAAGCAATTTTGTTAACAAAAATAGTTTCATTTAAGTACTTGGGATGAATGAACGCTGCAGAGTCAGGCTCCTAAAATGTGAATTTTTGCATTACTAAGCTCATTGAGAAAGATATAATATTCTTTTGAACACAATGTTAACTGTTTTCCTTTTTTCTCAACAATATAATGAAGTTCTTGTGTCTGTCATAATGTACCCAGTCTTTTAAGCACTCTTTTTGAGTAAAGGGCAGTGGCACTAGCTCAGTACAGAGCAGGAATGCTTTACAGGATTATTCCAGATTGGGTAAAATGGTTGCAGTGCAGCTCATAAGAATGCTAATTTAAAGAGAGAATCAAAAGATGTACACATGCTTGCTTTCTTCGCATGATTCTTACTAGCTTTTCCATACAGGAACAAATATACCTATGGTGAATATTTACTTATCTTTCTTTTCCATATGAAATATTTGTCTGCCCTTGGCCTTGACTTCATCTTGGGGCAGAATTGTGTTAAGAAAAACAAAATTGATAAGTTAATATTCATCCCTGCTTGACAACAACAGAAAAGGTAGTGGAAAATGCATTCATCTTTGTCCATAGAGCAGTAGCAAAAACAAAATGAATCTAAGTTTCTTCCTATGTACGTTAATAAGCCCAGGATAAAAAATAAAATAAAAAAAATCTCTTTGTCCCTGATTCTACAGATGGCAAGGGAAAAATTACAGAAACTTAATTGACAAAGATTAAGAGCTACATAAGAATTGCAATTATAATGCATGACAAAAATTATGAAGGTGGAAAATTTTGGCATTAACTAGGTTTGGACACTTGAGAATATTTTTTCTCCTACCACAAAACTATTGAGAAGATAATATTTCCCTGTCAAACATCATGATATTGGCTTGACAGGCTGGAGATCTTTGTTTCCTAGTCTCCTGGAGATGTTCTGAGGATATATTTTTCAAATTCAGTCTGAAGAGCCTTATTTGCCCTGTCAGATGCAGTCAGATGCAAGGACTGACTAATTTACCACAGTTAATGAAAGAAATCTCTATTTTTTTTTTGTTTTTCTTTGTGATTTCTTTTATAGACAGGTCTTAGACAAGTAGGCTGAAACCTACTCCTTATGAACAATACAGATTTTTTTACTTTGTGCAGTCATTTTGATTTTTCCTTGCAGCTGTACAAAACACCTGTCCAGGGAATGCACAGGAAATCCAGTGCTTTCAGGAAGTAACACACTATGCCACTGATGTGGCAGCAGCACAGCTACTTCAGTGTAGCCATAACTATTTCCAGGTTTCTGAGAATCACATACTATTTCATATATTCCTATAATTTTCCAGGACAAATTGCACAAACACAAAGGCCACAGAAATTTTGATCTGTGAAAACACTAAATCAGTGGGGGAAGACATCACATCATGATGTTCAAAATCCAGTCCTAATTATGGGAGGGTGGTGTATATTATTGTTCAGGTTGTAAACCAGTATTCAATATGGATTCCATTAAATCCAGAATTGGAAATAGAACTAGAATTTCTTTATTTTTTCTTGTGCCTTACTGCTTGTCTAGAGTGTACAAATGATTGTCTATAATCTTTAATAAAAAGGCAGCAAAATGTAATTCTGATTGTGAGCTACATTACAAATATTTCAAACTTGCAGAGAATGACTTTTTTGTTTGTTTGGGGATTTTTTTGGTTTGGTTTTTGTTTGATTTGAGGGGTTTTTTCTTGTTTTCAGTTGGAAAAAACGCTTAAACCAGAGAACTGCTCCCATTTCTTGCTGATTGAAGTAAAAGTGTAGAATTGGAGACAAATGTAACATACAAAACTTGGGATGGTTTATGTTCTAATATTGGAATATTTTGTCCTAATGCGATAGGTGAACATGATACTCCAAAAACTTGCCGCAATTTTATGTAGTATTTTAATTTGTTGTTGTTCTTGCTTTTTTGGGGTTTAGTTTGGGTCTTGGATATTTTTTTTAGTTATTAAGGTCTCAACGAATATTATTTTCTTTGGTAAAATCATAATACTGAATGTTGGTTAAAAAAGGGAAAATAGTCTATTGCAAAAATATCTTCTTCAATCTATTTAGATTTTTATAAAGACATTTTTATAATTTTAAGCCTTTGTACATAGAACAGAAATGCTGACACAATGTAATTTACAGTGATAAAGAGGTATATTAATAATAAAGTTACAAAATTATCTGAAATAGTGTCATATTCAACTAAGAAACCTAGTATGGCACAGAGAACATTTTGAGTCTTAGTAAATATAGCTAATATTTTTTCACTTTTTTTTTAAATTTCTTAAGGAAAATATATTTTCTGTTTCTTGCATTAAAACCAAAATTGCTATAAATTTAAGAAGTAGGACAAGTGTTGAAGATTACTCATAGTATTTCCAATATCTCTGAAATTTTCTGAAACTTCTAAATTGAAAATACGGTCAAGCCTCAAGGCAGAAAACACCTCAGTTAATAAAATTTGTATAATTAAATTCATCAAAAAAAAAGATAATTTGATTATGAATACAAAAGAGTATATGTCATGATTACTGTCTAGGAAGTCTTTGCTGGCTGTTATAAGGACAATTTGTTCTTAGGACTCTTGTTCTTGACTCTTGACAATTTTATCAGGACAACTTTTTCACAAACAAAAATCATGAACCAATACGAACAAATTATGACCCCATTTTGACCATGCGTGTGAATGAGAGACTTATTTTGAAACTGCTTAAAAATTTAAGGATGAATTTGTCCTTCTCCTTGCAACTACAGATGGAGTTAACTGTAGCCCAGTGAATCTTTGCTTTAACATTTGTGAGGATGATTCAACGCTTTGAAGTTCCAGTTTTACTGAAGAGGTTTTCTTTCTGCTTTCTTCTTTATTTATTATCTGCATCTGCTAGCTGGACCCAGATGGTACAAAAGGAAACTGCCTGGTTGAAACCTACTTCAAGAACAATTTAAAGCACCAAGACAGAGCATTATCTAAACCTAAAGAATGAAAATGCAATGCTGTTTTACAAACTATACCTGAGGTTAGCGTGTTCTTGTTGCTCCAGATAGTAAGTTGGTAGCATAATAGAAGTGAAATGATAATAAATTCAGGCAGGGAACTGAGAAGCATTCAGTTGCTGAATTATGAATGTGGTAAGTCCCCACAGGGCAAAGTTGTGAACTCAGAAAACACTAGGGTCATTCAAATAATGATTGTATATGTCTTGGGAAAATAATATACAAGAAAAGGATGAACCTCAGTGTGCTGCATGGCCTTTTTCATTCTCAGTATTAAAGCATCACAGCTGTCATGCTGCAAGGTATATTAAAAAGGAGAGATTACGTGCTGCTGGTTGAGATCTCTTCATCCAAAACCCAGCTCCGTGTGTGTTCTTGAAGAGCTTCTGTTATGTGACACCCACTGGGCCTAGTTGCAATTTAGCCTTTACATAAACTTAATTACCTAGCTCATTATTTGCTTTTACTAAAATAGAAATAGCAACACATTGCACAAGAGATTCCAGTATAAGTGCAGACCAAGTATCTTTAGAACAAAACTGGCATGCTGTCACCAGTTCTGAATGACTGTAGGCTGTAGGAAGGCAACATCACTAAAGCAGGAGTAATCTGCATGGTTTTCTTGCCTGAAAAAGTGCTGAAAAGAGCTAGAAACCTTTCTGTGATTAACGTTCTTATGGGCACATAAAGCACTTTTCACCTTATAGCCTGTGCCTGATGATTTACAAGATACTAGTTTTCAATCCTAAAACAGGATCTCAGACTTAGAAGTAGAAGATGGTTATTTAGCCCATCTAAGAACTTAGAAACTCTTGTATGCTCTAAGGTGCTTCATTGAAGTTACTCGAAGGAATGTGGAAGAAGAGTAGTTGTCTTTACATCACTGAAAGTACATTTTTGAAAATCCCTTTCTCTTAGGATTTGTTGCTTAACTGGAATTGAAATGGCTTCAAAACTAATGCCAGCTTTATTGAAACTAAGACCAGAAATCAAAAACAACCCAAAAAGCTCTTCCTTGTCAAAGTTATAATAATGTTCAGATATCTGGTGTAGAAGTTTTTCAGCATTTGTTTTTAAAGTTTTCAGTTTTGAAACTGGTATCTATTTGAAGTATATTTATTTTCCCCACCACTGTGAGATTTTTATAGTACTGTATTACCAAATAGAAATGACAAAACTGATATATGACAGTTCATTGAAATTAAGATGTTTTTCAAATTCATTGAGCTTTTACAAGCTGTCCTATTTCTATCCCAAAGGATGATTTCTCTTCTCTGCATTTAATTTCATCTGGGTTTAGAAGAAAGATTTTTGTTCTCTTCAATAGCAATTAAATTGAAATTGTAGTTTTTATTCATTTGTGCTAAGAAGCAATGGATTTGAGGGTATAATTTGTGGAGAAAGGAACGCAAATCAAGATGAAATTTTGATTTACTATAAATATATGTTAGCTACTTGAAACATTGGAATATCCCATATAAAATATTCTGAGTTTAAAGGGGCTCAAAAGGATCATCAAGTCCATCTCCAAGGAGAATGGCCTGTACAGGGATCAAACTCACAACCTGGGCATTATTAGCCCTGAGCCCATTCTTACCCAGCTCTGATAATATCTTATTTCACTACATGAGTAGAGTTCAAAACCCAAAGTATTTGAAATTGTTTGTGTGTGTATTAGTATTTCATCATTATCCCTATGAGAAAATTACTTCAGAGGTAAATATTGTGACCATTCAGCAATGTGAAACACAAAAACTTAGGTAACTTAATAGCAAAATACAGTGTGTGTGAGCACTTGTTCAAACAATTATTGGTTGTGCTGGTCAAATATTTCTTCATTCATTTTAATTTGTTTTGCAAATGCTTACAGGTTGATATGCACTCAAATGTTTAGGAAATTACTGGGTTTTGTGGTACACACATGTTCATATGCTAGCTGGCTGTGCAGAAATGACAGAACTTGCTTCTTGTATTTATTAAGAATTTTTCCATTAGGGAAAGACTGCTTATAAACTGGCAACATAAAAAGAGGTGGGTGTCTCTGTAACTAGTCAGAAGTGGCAACATAATATTTTCAAACAATGGTGAATGGTGTATAAGGATCATTCCAGACAGTTTATGCATTATACTGCTAGCATGATAATTGAATATTGATTGAATATTGGAATAACAGGGTTAACCTTAATTGACTATGATATTCAGTACATGGATGCCCGGCAAAGCTGGAATCAGGATGTTTACTGAGGAATTTTTCTTTGTCTCCTTATCAGTTTTGGGCTGTCTAATATAGCCTAATATGATTTCAGATAAAAATAATGGTAGGAGTTATTTATTTTTCTTTTTTAAATAGAGAATATTTTGGTAACAAACCCATGTGGGCCATAATAAATTATTTCATACTTGTCTTTGATTCAGGGATGTTTTTTACTAATATGCCATAAATGACAGAGCTAATTGGAGTACCAGTAAGCAATAAATTTTCTGAAATAAACTATTTTACAGGATGCAGTCATTGGGAAGTTTCTCAGAAACAAGAGATGTTATCTCAGAAAGAATTGGTACCTGAAATCTGTCTAACAGTCTAATAGCTGCAGCATTCAGCTTGAGAAGGATAACACAGTTACACTAAAAAAAAATAGACTTTAAGAAAAAGACCTGAAAGAATCAGACTTTTAAAATACATGAAGATAAAATGAAGAGGCATTTTGTTTACTGGTTGAAAGGAAGATTTTATTTGTTTTTATTTAAAATACAGACTAATTGTCCTTTTGATGTTCAGGTTGTTTCTGAGATGGCTTCTAAAGTATTTTTAAGAGCAGTAAGGGAATGGTCTGGAAATGCTGATATTCTAGTCTCACCAAACATATTTTATAGAACTTTGAAATATAATTGTCTACTAAATATCTTCCTTGCAAGTTGTATGAAAAGCTTTTTGCATCTAAATTAGTCTGTCTAAATCTGACTAAATGGAACACGTTTTCAGCATTTTTAAATGCCTGCCTTAATTTAGCTTTGCAGAGTGGGACCTCTGAGGGCTGTATAATTATTTGTCTGGTATGATCCATGTAATGGTTGGTTTCTGTATTACACTCATATATTAATATGTTTTTGTTTCAAATTTTAAGAGGTTATTTTTTAACTTGGTTGAACAGCTAGAATGCTTCTTCAGTTAATGATATATTTAGTCTGATTTGTTTTTTATATTGGATTCAGATTTTTGGCTTTGTTATATTGCTTAGACTCTAGAGTAAACAGTTTTCTCATACAAGTCTAAATCAGCTAACTTTATGTATTTTTCTGTGGTTTTAAAAAAGAGGCAATGCAGTTAGATAATTTGAAAATATATATATTATATATAGACTTGGAAATATGTAGTACACTTTCATGTATGTGTTTTGGATAAATATTTGGATCACATCTTAGCCCCTCAGAAAATAAGTATTAAGCTTACAGCCTTGTTTACATCAACATTAAAAATGTTTAGAAGAAAGATTATAGGAGAGTAATTTTACTTGCTCTCTAATGTGTTTTGGCTTGATCTTTGTAGATCTTCTTTTCTATATCAGTAGTAATTTCTACACCCTGGCGATTCTTTATTGAAGTATAACATCATTTACTGCACACATTTTTCTGACAGGCTGCTGCTCTGTCTATTTTTGTTCACTAGAGACATTGATAGTGCTCAGTAGTCCCAAAAATACAAAACTTTCTTATTTCCTCTCAGTGCTGCACAGATTTTCTTTTAGTCCCTAGTCCTAACATGCTGTCTTGAATAATCTACAAGCAACCCACTACATCTTTACCTGCGCTTAATCCATAGTGTTAAAGCTTCAAGTCTTTCTAAATTTTGTCCTTGTTACTTTAAGTGCACTTGAGAATATTTGGGTTAGAAGTGGTCTACTAGAAAGAAAAAAAAGCTTGCATTCTCATGAATGAATGTTGCCTAATTTCCAGACAAATATTTCACATCCAAGAGACATGCGTGGAGCAAGCAAACCTTGAAAGAATCACCCGCAAGTGATGATGTTTAAACAAAGTAGCTCAAGGAAAAGACTGATTTGATACTCCACCAACTCCCATAATTTCAGCATTGAAACAGGACATACATTGCTCCAGCTTGTATCTGCAGTGGAGGAAGCTGGTAACATAACTTCAGGCGAGATCGTGTAACCCTAGTCAGCAGAACAGAAGTTTGCTATCTGTGTAGAAGCACAAAGATAAGGCAGCTGCCCAGAAGATATTTTCCACAAAGTCAGAGAAAAACAACTGGAAAAAAAAGCAGCTTACAGAACTGAATATTGTACTGAATATTATTTGTACAGTCTGAAGTCCTTGAGATTTACTACAAGTTTTTATCCAGCTGTGTAAAATACTATTCCAGGAACAACCAATGTTATTTAATTTATAAACATATTAGTGGCTGTTAAGAATAGCTTTAATCAGGTATATCTATGGCACTGAAAAATACTAACCATTTTAAGGCTGTCAGCAACAGGATTTCTAGCAAAGTAGGTGGATTACAAGCAAGTGTCAGCTGTTTTGAGAAAATAAATGTACTTTTAAAGTCCATTTTTCTCACTCAATTGCAATTTATGTTCTGTGTCACCTTAGGTACAAGAACTTTATTGTTCTGTTGAAAACTTGTTCGCCATATTATCTTCTTTTTATTTTTTTTCCCAAATGAAAGTAATTGACCATATTTAATGTAGCTTTTGGCCAGAAATGTTGCCATAAATATCTTTCACTTTTGCACTACAGGACTATAACACATTTAATCTACTAGGTCCCACCAAAGAAAACAAATACAGCTATTGAGAAAAGAACATAAAAGTTCTGTGCAGTAGCTGTGAGAACGATATTGCTCTGTAGAAGAGTTTCTCTTTAAAGTTCAGAGTAGATTTATATTTGTCGCTTATTAGTATTTTCCTAATACAGATTTCTAAAGAATTTTTTTTCTCTAAAAGAAATGCACACCGTCATCTAAGAACAGTCTTTGTTTTTGGACATATTTAATAACAATTTGTTAAAACTTCATTGTTGAGCCCCTGTGTACTTTGGCTAAATCAGTTATGTGGTGATTATTGTTATATTTCAAGGTTTCTTTATTTATTTTATTTTTTCAAGCAATTTTTAGAGCTTGCTATTTTTCTGGATCAAATTGCTCTGCTCATCTTTCTAAAGGTCTTGGGTTTTGTAATTTGATTTATGTGGTAACCTTGAAACAAGGAGAGGCATTAATAAACTGTTCCGTTTTAATGAATGGCTTGTCAGGTGCTGGTTGACTACTTCAGTGGCCAGGAACTCTCTTCCTCCAGGCACTGTTTAGAAGGGCAAGGCTTCAGGCTCTCTGTCATGTCTGTGCCCAGCCTTATTTAATATTTAACAGCTGTCAAGAATAGCGTCAGTTTGATGGGCTTACTTGATTGGTAATGGCTTTGATAGTTCTTTACTTCTCTTAAATTTTCTTTTAACATTTCAGATTCAAGGAGGAAGATGTGGCATAGCTTGGAAATACTGAGACTCTCTGAGTGCCTGTTGTCAGCTCTCTAGGTCAGAAATATATGAGGTGCATGGAGGCACAGGAATAACATACTCAGATCCTTCAAAGACAAATATCTCCTTATCTCTTTGATAATTCCCGAAATAATGCTTTCTTTTATCCAGAATTTTCATTTATGATGCCTTTCTTGTTCTGACTTGGCTCCCACGTGGTAGGTGGAGGTTGTGAGTGGTATCTGCATAGCTCACTCCACCTCCTGTTTTGCTGCAAACCACAAGACTCCACACACTGTTAGGGCAATCAAACCTGTCTAAAAAATCCAGTACCTCTACTTTCACCTCCTTCTGTGGATTGGATCACAAAGAAAGCTTAGAGTGTGTTACCTCAAGTTAGACATCTGCAACAGCTGTGGAGAGCATCTCCCTAAAGCAGAATCATTCCCTGGGCAACTCTCTCCTCAAGTAATGCAGTGAGACTTTAGGTCACTTAAAAATCCAGATTTGAGTTGAATGGATTAATCTTCCTTAATTTTCTGACTTCCTATCCCTACTTTTTGTTGTTGTTGGTGGTGGTGGTGGTTTTTTTGCTTAGTTTTGTGGTTTTTGTTTGGTTTTTCTTGGGGGGGTGGGGTGTTTTATGGGGGTTACTTGGGGCTTTTATTTCTCACTACTAGAGCTAAAGGGTACAGTGCTCATTATACCCAGTTGTAGGCAGTGGTACAACTCTGGCTGCAGCATCTAAAAATTCCAAAAATTAGTACCTAAATATTTCTAGTTTTCAGTCTTCTTCTTGCTGGAAATCCTTGACAATAGAAAAAAACCACAAAAAACCTGGCATCCTTGCGCACACATCAGAATTGCTTATCTGTACTCATGGGCTCATTCTTAACGTTGTGGTCATTGGTGCATGAAATGTTTCTGATCCCATTTTTGACAATTGCCATTTCTTTGCTTTTTTTCTGTTAATTTGAATATCTGATTTTTATTCAACAATTCTGTTTCCAAGGCCATCTGTCTGGTGGATTTGGTCTGAAAAGAAAATTGAAATTTGCATGTCACATGTATTTGTCTGCAATATCTGCTCTTTTTTCCAAAATATCCTGAAAAATATGAACTCCATGCATGCACAAATTATTAAATGCTGAGACAATTGAATATAGAGAACTGTCACTGAAATAAATAGGAAATCTTACTCCTGAGGTAAGAGAAAAGTGAGCTGAGTTTTACTATCCTGAAACTGGATCCCTATTAATGGCTTGTGATTACTCTGCTGGTTTTCATGAGCTGCTTTTAGAGTGTCATGCATTGTCAAAGGATTATTGTATTTTATTTTTATTATTATTGTCGCTTTTGCTGTTACTACTTTATTATGGTTCGCCTCTAACAGATTTTCAAATACATGTTTCATAACATAAGAGTTAGTATAAATTTGAGTACTACTTTGTTTTACAGTTGAGATTAAATTCAGTCAAACACATGTTGGATGATAGTTGTGGCAGTGGAAGAAGATCTCAAAGTGCAGAGAAATGGATTCTGAAATGGAGGAGTTTGATTTAATAAAATGGCCATTGTTTGGGAAATAAGCAGAAATTGGGAATATAGAAATATCTCTGAACTGTAGCTTTTTCTCAGATAATCTCAAAAAATTTGGAAAATAACATTTGCTGTGTGACAGGAGCTTGTCATAAGAGCAAAGAGCAAGGAAGAGATGGAACAATCTCAGGGCAGCACATGTGACACATACCTCCACAGAACTACCCTTCTTACTAGATTCTATGGTCAAACCAAGATACCTAAATCCTGGTGATAGTGCCCAACTATTAGTTGTACATAATTATTTTATGTTTTATATTGTATATTGCATCAGACACTCTAATAACCAAACAAATCACCAAAAGTATGATTAGCAGTTCTGGGGAAAACTTCTAACATTTCTGTGATTTGTTCAATTTCTATGTCTTTTGACTTTGGTTATCTGATATTTTCACAAACAAATAATTAAAAGATGGGGAAAAAGGTAATTTTTTTTGCAACAAAAATAATGCTTTTAAAATTAATGGCAGGCTGTTCCTGTCTTATATTTCTCTTCAGCATATTAAGTTTTACATTTTATTAACTGATACACTTTTGGTCTTGCTCAAATCCTGTCGCCTGTTCAGAATGTTCAATTAGGTGACTTATCTACTAATTTATATGGACTATGTTAAGCTTAACTGTTCTTAGAATACCTTCAATATGAGCTTGTGTTCCTTTAGTATAAAGAAAAAAATACATGTTTCAGTTAATCATAGATTTAAGACCACAATCTCTTTGCTTGGAAACCCCCTCAAATGACTTGTTACGAATAAGATTTTTCTGCCATCAGCTACAAGATTTTCATGTCATATGATTTTTGGTTGTGTTTGTTTTTTAGAGTCTAGGAGTGCAAAGCATTAGAATTAATGAGAAAAAGTTTAATGTTTATACTCAGCTATTGTACCCTGAGCTTTAATTTTGCCTTTCTATGAATGTGGACTATGATTTGATATCAAATTGGTTTTAGCATCTTTAATTCCATATGGAATAGAAAATACACATGGAAATATAGAGCGGTCTATCTCACTATTGAATTTTGTCAACTGACCTAATAAAAGCACCATCAGATCGAGAGAAAAATCTAAGATATGTGTCTCTCTCTGCATACACAGATGGATATATATCTATATTTCCAAGCAAGTATAACCAGAGGGATGTAGTGGTGTATTCATTCAAGCTGGCAGTAATAAGTGAACTGGGAGCAGACATAGATTGTTAAGTATACTTTGGGAGACATTCTGCTGAAGGAGATAAGAATCATTAGGAAAAAGAGAAGCTAGGGACAGTCTATTTTACAACCAAGTAGTATAGATCTGAAAAATAGGTAATGGCTGTCAGGTTGATAGTTCTGTGGGGATTTTTGGAGTGTGTGTATATATATATATATATCAATATATATATATATATACACACAGATATATCTTCTTAAAAATCCATACAGAATAAGGTTTGATACTATGAAGGAGCCTTTGAGCAAAACTGCAGTGAAAACTGTAAATAGCAATAAAACAGTAAAATACCATGACATGGCTGAGATCAACATTGCTCAGTTTTTTTGCTGTTCTGTTGTGATTTTCAATATCCAGCTGAGTGTGATTGATTCTTAGCTGAGGATTGAAGTTTACACATACCAAAATAACACAGGCCTGAGTCAGTGAGCATTTACACCCTATTTCCCTCTAAGTGTACCTTGATAATACAACTGAGATGGAAGGACACTACAACACACTGTCTCTCTTCTGGGGTCCTGATTGCTTCTTCACACTCATGTTAAAAAGAAGCTTTTCCAGAGAATGTCCAGAAATACTGTGGCAGAAGAAACTTGGTCTAGAGCCAGATGCTTTCCCTCTTTGCTTCTATGGACAGAGGGAAATAAATATGAGGCCTGGAAAATGCATGAACAGGGGAAGGAACATAGATTTTTGCAGCTTGATGTTTCATTTCATCTCTGTAATCTATCAGATAAAAACCCAAATCCAAAACAGTGCTCCAGAGACTTTTTTTTCAGTTGAGCAAGGATTTGAGTTAAAAAGCAGCCATCCACTGATCACAATAATTAAGTCTTGTATAAGAACCCCACATTTAGTTTAAAATAGTAGAGTATTCAATAATAATGAATCATGAAACAAATGAATTTATTAATTTTGTAGTTCATTTCATGCAACAGGACCCTTCATGATAGACTGTGATGTCGCGTGATTAAATATGACTCAAGGAAAATCAAACGGTGAAGAATCTTAAGATCTGGTTTTCCATATGCAGATAATGTGGTTTGAGCTTTTAGTTAAAACTTCTGCTTTTCTAGCTAGATTTTGTGCATCTTCTTGAGTCTTAGTAAGGTAGAGAGCATCGTCTGTATTCATTGCAGTAGCATTGACTGTCCCCAGCAGTAACTGACTGTCCCCAGCACAGAATTGTAGAATTACAGAATCATCAAGGCTGGGAAAGACCTCTAAGATCGTTGAAGCTGAACATTAATTTAACACAGCCATCTTCACCTCTAGGCCATATCCCCAAGTCCATTTCTACATATTTATGAATACTTGCAGGGATGGTTATTCCTCCACTTCCCTGGGAATCTTTTTCCAATGCCTGGCCCTTTCAGTGAAGACATTTTCCCTAATACCTGGTCTAAAGCTTCCGTGTGACAACCTTCCCTGGCCAGTGAGGCCATTTCCTGTGGTCCTGTCACTTGTCACATAGGAAAAGAGGCTGGCACCCAGCTCTCTACAACCTCCTTTCAGGTAGTTGTTGAGAATGATAAGGTCCCCTCTTAGTCTCTTTTTCTTCAGGCAAAACACCCCCTGCTCTCTTAGCCACTCCTCATAATAATTGCATAATATGCAATTTTTCCCTAATTCCATAGGAAATATTTGCCTAGGCCTCTCATGCATAGGCATAAAAATAATTCACATTGAATGTACAAAAAAACTTTATAGTCTTAGGGCTGGAGTGAATCAACTGAATTTTCAGGAAGAACCCAGAACACATACGTTTACAGAAGTCCTCCACAAGCCTTGCATGCATGCCCTTTAGAAGTTATTTGACAAAATCTGATCCAGTAGTGTTTAATGGAAGGTATCATAAATAAACTGTGTGAGGTAATGACATAATGTGTTCCAGAGGTTGTTTGTGTCAATATCTACAGTGGGCTTGTATGTATATTGGGTGATGTTTTCCATATCTGGTCACAAATCTGTAGGATCACCTCGAGTGATCTCAAGTAATGAGATGTAACTCTAAGGACATCTGCAAGGTGTCTAAGAACAACTACAGAAGGTTTTACTCAAGTAAATGCTAATTTTTCCTTCAATAGAAATTCTTATCTAGATGAAATTTTAAGAATTTGCTGAAAAAAGATTTGGCAGACATACCCCAGAAATATGACTGAGATGTTACATGTAATTTGGATGGGACATAATGAATAAAAAAGACAGAAAAAACCCAGTACAAATAAATTTAATCTTCCATGCATGGTTCTGAGCTTCCAAGTCCAATAATTTATTTGCAATTCCTGCTAGGTTGATACATTGCTCTTATAATATTTTTGTTAAAACATGTGGTTTATAATGCTGTTACTGATATCTCCCTTTTTGCATTCAGCAGAAGGCATGTGCTTGCTCGGAGCTTCATTGGCATTGGGCATATTATGTAAGTCACTTGGGAAGTATTTCATACACTCATTACACTTTATCAGCACAAAAGGAAGTACAGAGAATCAAAACAAAAGATTTCACACAGAGCAAGAGAAAACAAGATGTGCTCTGTAGAATATTCATGAAAGGCTTGCAGTATAGCTGAGAGGTATCTGATGATGGAAGATTTTGTGATAGCATACACATTTCTCAGTCTTTAAAATTGCATAAGCCCCCAGGTACAATTATTCATAGCCTTGCACATCCTCATTCAGTAGTCTTGAAGCATTAAACACTTGTTTATAAAAGACAGAATTCCCTGGGCTTCATTGATTGTTCTTATGATGCCTTGAAGACAGTGTTAACCATTTACATTAGTAAAACTTGGAACTCTGTACAAGACAGCTGCATCTTTTCTGTGACACACAGCTGTAGGAAACAAAATATCATTGATGAAAACAAGTTAGAAGAACAAAGAGTTTATTGTAGCCCACATGATGGCTTCAGCTTTGATTGAACAGTGTTTGAGACACAGGAGAAAAATTTTATGAGCTTGAACAGAGCCAAAGTGCAACGGTGGAAATTGGTGTAGGAGTCTTTTATGTGTCTTATTTCATTGACATCAAAAGTAGCTAAAAATGAAAAAAGGAGGAGAAGGTTATAATAAAATGCACATGTTGATATTCACTTACTAAATTCTGCTTAAAGTCTTGTAATCTCAAAGCTAATTTAATCCAATTGCCTTTTAGCTACAATGTCTTGCTCCAACTTCCAAATATAATGACTTTTTAATATAACTTCCACTGTTCTGTATCCAAAGTTGGATCTAGTCATGCAATTTATTCAATCAGAACCAACATATTTTGTAATTAAGCCTTACACCTGCACAATCTCTTTACTAATATATTAATAAATCTATCTTAAGCCTAGAGGAAAGACAGTTTTAAATGCAACCCTAAACTGCAATTATATTGTGTAAACCATACTATAGATATGCAATTATATTGTGTAAATCATACTATAGGTATGCCACACCACTCCATTTCATTATTTTGGTATTTCATCATAGGCTGGTCTGTTGTTTTAGTTTTTTATTCATATAGTATTCTAATATCAAAGACAAAACTAAAGGCCAGAGGTTGAAATAAAACTTGTGGAAAATTAGTATGCACTATTTAGTATATATGGGACATAGACATAAAAAAATTACCTGAAAAACACATTGTAAAAGCATGAAATACATCAAAGCAGAAATGCCACTTTTGTCACTGGTTATTTAATTGCTAACTCTATTGTGTTCATTTTAAACTCAAGGGTTTTTTTGTATAATTAATGGTGATTTTTGATAGACACTGTTTATAGTGTAGTGGAACATTTTTTGATATTGAGAGAGTGAGATTTTACTTTTAAAAAATTATGTGGGAGCTTAATTACTCTCTAAGTATTTAATTTTTTTAGCCCTCATTTTTAGATAACATGCTTCAACTGGACAAGGGGTTGCAGAAAGGCTTAATCTAAAATTTCCTTCTTAATTGACAGCATTTTCTCACTGCTTTACCACCCACTATAAAATGATAGGCATAGGAACTGCTGGTTATTAACCACATTCAATGCATATTGGTGTAAACATCCTATTTTTCATCTCCATAGGCTGCTTTACAGGTCAGAAATATTTTAGGGTTTTCTGACAGCCAAAAATGGGAGAGTGGGAAAAACTTGTAAATGCAGCCAATCAGATAAATATATGGACTTTGTCTGGTTTGAAAAAAACTGTTGTAAACATTTGTGTGTGCTTTTGCACACCGGTCTTTTTTCCTGCTCGATTGCTCATTGCTCTCCTTAATTTTACACCTCATTTTGCCTTTGAAACATGGCTTTGGAGTAGGTGAGAATATTCATGTTTTCTGAATCCATTTGATAAGTCTGCAAGAACTTATGGAAGGCCAAGTTCTCACAATTTCTAAACTTAAATGACACTAATGAGACAAAAGTGGATCACAAGCAGCATATTGCTTGGAAATCAGAGCAGAAAACACCTGATATACTTTCTCTTTGAAAGCCACTATTTAAAACTTGAAACCTGGTTTGTGGTTGACTGTACTCATTTCTAAATGCCTGTGTGGTAAATGCCTCCTAGTAAAAATCACTGTGTGGCTTATATAGTAACTTGATATTTAATCGGGTCATGCAAAAAATGTTTCTATAGTTCTGTGTGCTGTCTGAGAAAGAAAATGTATCTCTAATGATACTGAGATAAAATCACATCTCTTTAGCATTGAGCCACTTCATCTGTGTCCCTTTTAGCAGGACGAGAGAATTGGAAAAATACTTCAGAGAATTTCATGCACAAATAAGCACTGTCGAAATCGTATAGTAAGAGAAAAGTGGAGGCTAAAGGAACTCAAAAAGTCAAGGTTGAGTCAAAATGTAAACCAGAACTACTCTCTGCTGCACAAATTTTACATTCTGAATTTTTCTTACAACAGTGAAGGATTTGGGTTAAAAGAAAATCATGAGGAAGAATAAGAAAAGGTATAATACTGATATGATCAGAAAGGGAAAATATTAAATTGATCACAGGGAGACAGAAGGGGGTGTTTACTGTGGAGAAACTGGGTGGGAGAGTAAGAAAGAGAGACCAAAAAGAAAAGCCTGTTCACAAAGAGAAAACCAGAAATTCAAGAAATTAGGTGTCCTGACATGTTTTGACCAAGGACAGCTTTCCAACAGTTTCCTATACTCCTTTATTAACCTCTCACTTCTGGCTTGCTCTCAGAAGTGGAGGGAAGCTTGACTACCTTGATGGCTTCACCCTTTAAATATTTCCCTTCCTTATTAGAAATTGATGGGAAGGTAAATAAACAGAATTTGATATTCCAGAAAAATATCCGTGTCCTTCCCATGGTAAATCTAAAGAAGCAAAGCATAAATCAGGTTTCCTCTGCTCCAGATAGGGTGTGTAGGTTCACACTGTCTAAATATTTTTTTCTTAGAAGAAACTTTTTCTCGAATGTGAAATTTTAAAAAAAAGTCCTCCAGAAAACTGAAATTATTATTCTTCAAGACCAAGATTCCTTTCACTTGTACATGACCTACTCATTTTATCTTAATACCTTTGTTGAGAGGAAAGGGTTCAAATTGGGAGATTTGGTGAGGAATAAACAGTTTTGCTCAAAGTGACCTTGCAGCTGGGAATCCTAAGAATGTTGGTGTGGGAAAACTCCATTTGCTATGCCCACTGTTGTTCATCCCCTGTCTGTTTTGAGAAGTAGAATTCCTGTGTAGAGATAACACACTCATGGACATGCCTGAACCGCCTGTTGGAGGAGAGAGAGAGAGAGAGAGACCATAAAAGCACAGACTTGTGACAAACTGCACGTGCAATTGATCTCTTGAGGTGGCAGTGAAAGGGTGAACTAAGCTGGAGGGATGAACTAAGCTGGAGTGTCCCTGAGTGTCTCTGGCACCCTGCATTGTTGGTGAGGTAATAACATAAATCTACTCCGCATTTCAGCTGGGGTTTGGTGGTTGCCCTGCTTACCTATATGTGTAAATTCAGATGCCTGCATTTCTAAAGCCTGATCTCAAGGATGAAAAAGAACCAGGGTGTGAACACCTTTGTAAGGGTGAAAAAATGTTCATTTAGTTTTAGCATAAAATATTTAAGTGCATTTTTCAATCATTTTTCTTAAATATGGGTTCTTTAGGATACATAACACATCATGTAAAGGGGGGATTTACAAACAAATGCCACTATGCTTGCAAATGCTTATTGATTATATATGGAGATTGCAAATGTACAACCAATTGTCAGTTGCAGAAGTAAAAATCCAGTTACCTTGGACGATGTGCCCTGTTTCAACTTTACTTATGTCACTGACTGTATCTTTTCTCCATGACCTTGAAATATCACTGGTTTTGTTATTGGAAATTAACATTCACAGCTAGGGAATGCCCTTGTCATTTACGCATCTTTCAGACAAGATTATTTTTTCAGAAGGAAAAAATTAATAATGCAAGACTCCTGCTACTCCTCAGTATAAAACCTTCTCAACCCTTGCACAGAAGGGACTCTACATTTAGTTGTTCAGTGTTTTTAAGGATTTTACCTTAACAGGGAATGATCACAATAATAGAAAACAGAGATTAAGGTAATGTAATAAATAAAATATATAAGACTTTTTTATGCCTGTTAATGTTGTATTTTGATTCAAAATACATAATGACCTTAGGCTTATTTTAATAAGACAAACTATGAAATATATTAGTTTTTGCGAATAATAAAATTATATCTATTGTAGAATGGTTGTTCTCAAGTGATGATCATCAGGTCTCTGACAGTGACACAGAGTTATGTCCCAAAACCTTGTCTCCATCTAATATTATGGTTTAAAGTTTTAAAAGTAAGAATGTATTTGATTCCCCCTAAAATGTCCATGGTAGTTATGACTGAGAGGTTTGCATAACTTGGTATGGGATGAATTAATGACTTTACAGGCTTCTAATGTGTATCAGAATTGTGACAAACACCCTGCTTTCAGGTTATTTTCAGATCTGATCTTCCATTTTTTTAGAGTTTTTTCTTCAATAAAAGGATTTAGAGGTCTTAAATATAAATAGGAATTTTCTAGCAAACTGTATTGTTGACCTTCATCAAAATAGAGTGACATTAAATATTTCTTGTACATCAAACAATCTAGCTGTCTAATCTAATGGGATCTCATATGCCGATTTGTACAAGATACAGGTACAATAAAAATGTGGCTTAGAAATCAAAAGGCTGTCAATACAATTGACAACATTACTGAATTTGTTTGCCAAGCTGCTAAAATATCATAACGTTATAGACTAATAAACTGAGGATGATACATAAGATCCCATAGATCTTAACTTTAAAAGAGTGAAAAGAAGATAGAAAAGGGTTGAATGTATATTCTTCATATAATTTTCTCCCCCAGAAATTGTGTCTTACTTTGACTACTTGCTACCAGTCAGAGAACATTACACAAACAATATTAACTTCATTGCTTAATTTCTCTTTACTGTTAGACAGTCCTTGTTGAAACTTTACTTGTCTTCAGGGCTGAGGCATTTTTTGGAGTTCCATCAGAAAACCAAGTAAAAGACAGCCATAAGTGATGTGTGTGTTTACAATAATTGTTGGTATATGTTATTGGTAATAAAATATCCAGCTTATGTATTCAGCAAATTACACATTTGCAATGTTCTTTCCTTGATCCCTGAATGGCAGAAAATCTGATGATGTTAGCTAAAAGTGAAGCTGTTGTGAGACAGAGGGCGTTTCACTGCTGTGTGTATGAATATAAAGATCTGAGGAAATCAGTGTTTCATCATGAGACCCATGATGTTAATGAAGGTGAAGACAATGTCATTCCTCACTGGGCAGAAGGCATCAGAGAGGCCAGGAAAGGGTGGAATACAAGCAGGTGGTCTGATGTGTTTCCTTGCATTACTGTAGGATTATACTGTAAGGCTATGAAAATACACAGGGAAATAAATCCTCAGATCAATGCTAAGCTGTATCATGTAATGGACCAAAGCAAAAATGTTTTCAGAGACTAAACTAAGGTACCTTGCTGAGCTCAGATAGAGAAAAAAACCCCAGCTTCCAGAAAATGTTCTTTCACTGTTATCTTAGAGACCTAATTTTCAAAAAGCAATTTGATGCCCTCAGCCTGAACAAGTAATTCATTTTGCTGAAGACATTTAAGAAGATGATGCATAGGCTCTGTTTCAGAAACTTGCCACCTTGCTTTCTCGAGGACTCAGACAGTGTAGACGGCCCATTGTTGGACTTTGCTGCTGTTGCTGGCAAGATACAGGTAGCAGGGGGACAACTTTCTAAAATAAAAATGTAGTTTAACCCAATTCATATGCAGTTCAGATGAGATTTTCACTCTCTTAATCATCCTTCAGGTTTTGCTCTTTTAGGCTCTAAAGCTCAAAACAGAATATTTGCATGCTAGGAAGAAGGTATGTTCTATCAAAGATTATGGAGATATTATTAGGGAATGTGAGACCTTTATTACTGCAAAACCTTCCCTGTATATAATTCTAATTTGCAAATACATATTGTTATTAAATGCCAGAATCTATTTTTTTTTCCTGAACAGGGCCGCTATGTAGAAATAATAATTGGAGTACAATTTCTGATCTAGAAACAGACTGTGAATTTTCAATACACCTGGAGAGTCTAGTGAGCATCCTTTCAAGATTTTCAGTGTTGAAGTAGTTCGTTCACACCAAAAATTAGATTAAATTAAAACAATAAACTACTAGGAACTCCTGAAAGGAACTAGAAAACCTGTGCAGGGCTCGTGCCAACCTGTAGAAATCAGTAACACAAACAGAACAGTTTTCTGTGATTTTTCAGCCTCACAGACTACGGATACTACTCCTCACTTAGGAAGGTAGGAGGAATTTCTGAGAACATCTGAAGGCGATTTGTGTCTCACAAGTTTTCTAATGAAAATGAATGAGAAACTTGCAAGTTTTTGCAAACTTCTCTTGAGTCTCTGCCAGTTTTCAGAACACAGCACTACAGTAATTGCACTGAGCACCGAGATTGATGTCAGGATTAAAGGTTATAAGCTATGAGGGCAGGCTGAGAGTTTAGATCCATAATGTCTGAGAATGCAGGCTGCTGAAATGCTGTATTGAATGCTAACCTGAGGCTTTGGAAAGGGAACTAGGTTTTTGGGCTTTTTTTCCAGCATAACTGTGCTAATTGGACACGTGGGTGTGAATAGTTATTATAGGAAAAGCAATTTAGGGTAGGTAGCAGAAATCATTTTTCCATACAGATAACCTGTAGGTATGGACTGTTACAAGGATGAACAAAAAATAGAATCATTAAAAAATACAATGCACACAGAAAACTGATGTCATACAGAACTGGACTATTGCTTATTCATTAGCTGTGGATGTGGGGCCAATTGTTAGTCTAAGCCAAGTTGGTCGTATATTGCTTTAGCAGTTCTAAGCAGAATTAAACCTGTTCTGACTGACTGGGGATTTATCCCACATGGGAGAAATCTCTGAGCAGTGTAAAGCTGTCATTGCAGCATCTTGGCAAAGGAAATGCTTATTGGAAATGTACTGGGGCAGGAAGGACTATACTTGGAGCATACCATGCTTCAGTCATCCCTGCCAATGTAATTGCCTCTAAGGGGTTCTGCCATCTGGTGCAAGTTACAGACAGCCTGAGGCTATTTTAACTTGTACTGGGATTTAACCTGTGAGCAAGAGAGTGCTTAACTGGCTTCAGGCCAATTTCACCTTCTCTTCTGAATTGAGCAGAGTATTTCTATAATTATAAAATCTACTTAAAATCCATTGAAGTTCAATTAGTTAATGTGGAATTGATTCTGACTTCAGGTGGGAAATAGATCTTGGAAACAAATGAACTTCTGTGTTCCATGTTTTTCATGCAAATACTCCAAATAAGAAGAAAAACAGGCAAATGTCATATGCACAAGCAAAACGTTCTCAGAACAGATTTTTTTTTTCAGAATGTTTCCATTAAGTCAATTAGAAACTCTAACTTGCTGAAACACATCCAAGAGTAATAACGAAAATACCTAAATAAATAAAAGGTGCACATAAGCAATTCAATAGGAATGATGTATGGATCCAGACCTGTCATCACTCCCTCACTACATAATTTTGCCTATTCCACACCTGTGGCATATAGTAGCAGTGAAACAGATAACCAGGTTTAATGTTACATCTGTATATATTTGTGTGCTTTGGAACCCTTTTGGGAATTGCAATTATTATTCTTCAATCAATGCTCCTGCAAATCCGTAATGTTGTTAATTTGTCATTTAGCTTATTACTTGTGTTTCTTATTTCAGTTGTGCTTCTGAGACAGGTTTTTTTTTGTAGGTGGGTTTTTTTTGTTGTTGTTGTTTTCTTTAGGGTGGCTTTTTTGATTGTTTGTTTGGGTTTTTTTTGTTTTTTGGGGATGGATAAAACAGATATACAAACCTTTCTGTAATAACTTATTTTCATGATTCTCTGTGACTGTGAGAACTTGATTCCCTTAGTGCTCCTTGATGTTACTTTGAGCTGACCACTGCAGATAACTACAACTCTCAAGAAATAGATGCTTGGACAATGATTTAAGCTCTTCAAAATGTGTGGGTACAATTCTTACCTCACTAGCTACAATCAGAATTTGTATTGTTAATGATTATTAGTGTCATTTTTTTTCCCAGTAAGTCTCATTTATTAGAATACAAAATCTATGCATTGTGGAGCACCATTTCAATCAGGATACTTCAGAGATTTCTTACCATTGCAGGAAACAGGTCTTTAGAGCTGCTTGTGTGACTTACACCTAAAGTCCCTTTGCCAAAAGTAGTTTTCTTGGTTTAATTTAAAGTATTGTAATTTTTTCTTACACACAGTTTTCCACAAGGAGCACTGACTATAAATGAACATAAAAAGAGTAAACAGTGGATATACTGAGAAGAGGCTCCAGTTTAACAAATGGAGCTTTCTCAGACATTATTAAAAAACTAAAATAAAAATGAGAATTGAATTATATAATTCATATTTTTACACATTCGTGTTCCTCTTGTGTCATTTTTATCATAATGGGGACATCTATTGTAAGAATAAATGAGCATTTCAGTTTATTGGAAAGATTTTTTTCCCAAGACCCAGCCAATTTAAGAACAGAAACTATCCCTAAATTAAGCAGAATAGGCAATAGAAAGGTTAGATTGTGCCACTGGGAGCTGTAAAAACATCAGGATTTAATTAAGATTTAAAATATTGTTGAAGACTGTTAGCAAGTATATAGTAGAAGCTCAGAGGTATGTGTTTTGTGAGCCTGCACAATATCTGAGGTTTCAGCATCAAATTCTAGCAAGCAACAAAAATGTGTCAGTAAAGGTCATAGGTATATTTATTGATCTCATCTATGTATTGACTTACTACTCATAGAATTTGAAAAGGCAATCTCTAGACTCATAAAAGCATATCGGGCCTATGAAATCTTGAGTTCTTGCCTAGACAAAAAAATAAGGCAGGGTAACAGTTTGGAGTGGTGATCCACTTAAAAATAACTGTAAAGATGAGGAGGACAGAAGAGGAGACAAATAGCAAAAATAAGATGGGTATTTAATACAAAATGAACGTGCTCTCTCAGCCAATAGGTCACCAGACAGTTGTGGGTGTGTCCAGTAAAGACATGAGTTTTCATGGCCACCTAGGGCTAGTGGCTGAAGATTGTGTCCTCTTTTTACCCCACAGAAAAGGAAACTAAAAAGTGGTCATCATAAATCAGCATAATAGTGCATAAAGCAATATGTGCTTTTATGTTCAGACAAGTCATTAGCATTGAAGGTCTACTGGCATGATGTGTCATAAAACCACTGCCAAAGTCAGCAAGCAGCCCAGCATGTGCCTGTCAAATGCTAAATCACTCTGCTCTCACAGTCTGCCCAGGGTCTTATCCCATGAGTGCCTCTTGCATCGTTGCCCCTATATGATCCAGTAGTAGTTTCCTAATTTGACTTTGCTGGTTGGGCGGCCTGGTACCTTCTTTCACAGGATTACTTTGGTTCCCATAAGAGGCATATTGTCATGATTTGCAATATTTAGAGAAATAAAAATACTTCTCAAATAATTGGCAGTCTAAACAGACCATAAAAATCAGTATGGTTATATTTATGAATGCTGAAAACTTAATTGTCTTCTTAACATTATCACATGCAATGCCATTTTTAGGTTGGTTTACTCCCAGCTGATTCACCATTTCTCATACATTGTACCATTACCGAGTATTCAATGATGTACACATTGTGAACAACTTTGTAGAATTTAGAAGTAATACTCTTAATACACAGTTGCAAATGAAAAAGATTAGATTATTTTAACTCATGGAAATAAACCCTAAGTAAGACTAAACAAACAGTGTGTTTGCTGATGTGTATCAAAAACCATAGCTAGGTAGAACTGAAAGTGATGTTTTACTACCATTTCAATTAATCTAATTTTAGAATTGCTGATTTTGAGCTTTCCTATATTAAGAGAAATTTCATAAAAGTGATTTCAAATACACTTCTGCAATATTTCTCTTGAAATTACTTTTTCATGCTGGATTTTTTTTTAAACCAAATTATTCAATGCAATAAAAATTATTTTGCAAACATTTTCTTGCTATGAAACTTTCATTTTCTTTGCTGCTGAAATCTCTTTCAAATTATACTCTAGTTTTTAGTAGCCATTTATTGACTTTCTCCCAATTCTGTCATTTCCTATCAATCCTTCTAGCTATTTGTGAATTCCTTCCCTTACATCTGTGCTGTTTGCCTGCATTTAACAAAATCAGAGGAATGATAACAACATAAATAATTACACAGACTGTGCAGGTGTTTTGCACTCTAGAAGAGGCATTCAGATCCACGGATCTGCTGTCTTCCCATGTTGTTTGCAGTGCAGAGGTATGAGTCTCATTTGCAGACACTCTGCTGCCAGGTTAGTTAAGACTGCAAAACTGAACTAATGAACTTTCTTTCAGTGAGGTTAATTGATTTAGACACAGGCCCAGACATGTATAAATATACTGCTTTCCCTCTTCAGCCAGCTGGTCCTGGATAATTACAAGGACTCTGTACAGGGTATTTCATCATGATACCCCAAAGCAGTGAATCAAGATTTTTTTTTCACTTCCATATATAGTAGATTTCCTCCCCACATACACTTCTCATCTACTTTCCTGTACATTCATGTTGTTTTTTAAAAAGTAATCAGTCCCATGACTGATTTTGTGGTCAAAAAATAAATTTTACAATGCAACAATCCTTTCTGCAGCACAAGAAACACTTTACATTTTAGAAAATAGAACTGGCTCAATCATCACTTCAGTTTTGTTTTTTGGGATTTTAGATAGCAATAAAATGGATCTTTAAAATCATAATTTTATGGAAGAACAAAGACTATAATTAATGATAAACTAATCTCACATCATGTGATAGTGCAGTATTAAAATTTAATTTATATGTCCAGTTCCTTGGCTTTTCAGGTTAAGAACATACCAGTACAAGCTTGAGCACTATCTCTCCAAATAATTCAGTGAGATATACTTGGCACAACTGAATTAAATTTGCACAATATGTATAAAGCAGAAAATGTGGTACAATAAGGTGGCATCAAGTATTATTTTCACTTACATTTTAATTTATCACCAGCCTCTAGTTTTCTTAAAGAATTACCCAACAAATTTTTTAAGTCCCCTCTCAAATCTTCTAATAAAAATCTTCTTCTTGTGTCTCTAATCCCATAACAATTTCTCTTGGAGATCTTGGCACCCTAGCAGAGTGCTGAAAAACTGCAAGTTTCTTATTAACAGGCTTTATGGTTATATCTTCTGTCTCAGCAGCCTTCTATTTTTTTCAGGATCCTCCTGGGAAATGGTATTTATGGGATCAAAAGGGTTCTCCCTTATGGCTCTGACTATCATAAACACAGTTTAGGAGAGATCACACAGCCACTGTGCTCTTCTAAAGTGTGCTTTCTTCTGAAGCCTACACCCTTAGTTGTACAGTTTTCCTGAGTGGTTTTATAGGTTTGTTTTTTTTCCCCAAACACAGAACACACAACAAAGGTTGCACAACCTTTTCTTACCAAATCCCACCTGCGGCTATTATCTTGTCTTGGTCTTTAAAATCACTTATTTGTAAGTGAATAGATTTCTTTTTTTGTTTTATCTGTCATGCAGTACTAAAGCTGGCAAAACTGTTTGTTCAGGTGTCTTTCTGTCACTAAGACTAGTTACAGGATCAGTAAAACACTACTATAAATCTATGATGCTGCTGAACAAAATGTGTGTACTGTACTGACAAATGGTCAGTGCATTCATACAAGTGAATGCAAGATTTGTTTGACTAGCTTTTCTTTTCCTTGCTTACTTTAACCTAAATATTTAATGTTCTGGGATTTGTAGATATGGGGCTCAGTGCCAAGTTTAGCAATGCAGAAACTGTGGATAAGAATTATTACAGAGCCATGCAGAGCTCTGTATATAAAACAATGTCAGGATCTGTTGCAATGGATTTTTTTTTCTTTTTTGCTCAGTACTCAGTCTGGCATCTGCTCTATCCCCTAACAGAGGACTGTTTTCTTGAAGATGATTACTAGGTGTTCAGTGTTATTTGAAAGTCTATACTACTGCAGGCATTTGTATGTTTATACGCAATTGGGTTAAGTTACTATGTCTCTCTCCTCCAGCTGGCTTATTTTAAATTGCAAAAGCTACTAGCATTCATAGTTGCTGCTAAAAAAACCTGTACATGAAGCTAAAATAATTTTTAAAAAACACCTTCTTCTGAGTCATAAAACTAATATGTTCCTATGGGATATATTAGAGTTCTTCATGAAGAAAATTGCATATAAACTTGCCCAACAGTCATAGAATGGAAAAAACCTCCCTCCTGCTTTTATCTGCTCACTTGTCATTTGTTTTCACAATCTTCTTTGTGCTTTTTGATCTTCACAATTCACAGAGAAAGCAGCCTAGCTTAGAAAGTACTAATACATAACTAGATTTTTGTGCAACATAGACTCTTAATGTAACTTTTAGCTTCAGGAAACCTCTGAAAAGAAGAATCCAACTAACAGTAGAACTTAGAAGAAAAAGGGAATGCTGAAAAAAAATTATCCTTCCACAAAAAGAAGCAAGATTTGCAAGATAAAATATAATAGATGTGCAAATTTCAGTTAACATAGTGGCTTCATGTTCTGTGCCATCAATTTAGAGATACCTCTCTCCTCGTTCTTCGGTCTGGTGAAAAACTGAGGAGCGGTGAACCCAGAGGGCACTGTGGAAAACTGTAGTAGCTACAGTAGATCTCTGACTGAGTTATCATGGTTTTTGAAATTTCTCCAAAACATGGATATGTGTGTACACCATTTCTGGCAGTTAATCTCATTCCTATGGAAGAAAAAATATAAATCCTTCTGAACTCAAAATTTTTGCATTGTTGAACCTTATTTTTCTTCCCTTTCTGCTTTGGAAATATTTTCAAACTTTTGAAACTTGATTCAGGCTTTGTGTAATTTTATCACTATATAGAGAAAAACACAAAAATAATTTAGTATTAAAAATTTGTCCAAATATTATGCAATAAAAATAGGGGGGTTGGGGGTTTTTGTTTTGTTTTGTGGGTTTGTTTTTTGTTTGTGGGTTTTTTGTTTTCTTTTATGCAATAAAAATAGGGGGCTTGGGGTTTTTTGTTTTGTGGGTTTATTTTTTGTTTGTGTGTTTTTTGTTTTCTTGATTTCTCAGGTACTTATAATCCTAGACTTATACCAGGAAAGCTGTTAAGAATAGTCCATCAAGAATATTAAAGTCATCATGAGTATATTGTAGAACATATGAGCAGAAAAGTCCTTCCCCCCAGTATAGCTCCTTCCATTTACAGACCTGCTTCTAATAATACTGGCAAAAGGAATACAGCTAATACAATGGTGACTTAACAAATTTACAACTGCAATACTGACAAACTCTTTTAAATTATAGCAATTATTTAGTCATAAGCTATGACAGAATCACAGATATTAAACACCTTAATTTATTAAAACTCCCTTTCAATAGCTTAACTTTGTGCCATTTTATATTCCTTTTAGAGATGATATAGAAATGAAAAAGGAGCACACATGAACATCAGATATTGGATATATTGCACAGAACAATGTGCAATTCTGGCCACATTAATATTTGGAATTTTGATCTCCATTCTGGAAGAGCCTACCATCTCCAGCATCCCATTTTGATGGAAAGCAGAAACACATCAAATCACTACTGGAAACAGTAAATGATGATCAACGTAACCTGGTTTTTGTGGTACTGTGTTCCACAAGGAACCAGACTATGGACATTCTCCAAATTGTTAAGTACTCAGTTCACTCTCTGTTTATGAAACCAGAAAATTGTTGAAAAAATTCCAGCTGCAGCTATTCATTACATTACAAAAGTAGAAAGTTTATCAAGTTGATTCCCTCATATGGCCATCAAATGCACTGTTTATTCTTTTTTAAGTTGTACTTTTAAGTAAAAGATGTTTTCTGCTTTTGTGTGGCTTTTTAACACTATTACAGCTTCAGCCCTTTGGTGATAACAATTCTAGTACTTTTCAAAAGTCTGCTTAAGGTCAGTTTATAGCTACATGATATTTTGATAGATTTTAGATCAAGTACAATTCTCATATTCTTGTCTTTTCCCTGGTTGAATTAAACTACTACGTGGAGCTCAAGCAAAGGGAAGCAGCACACATACTTGCAATCAAAACAGAGAATTATTCATAGTATAATGTCATACCATTGTCTTGTTATAGCCAATGCCATCAACTTGAAGTATCGTGATATTTTGTCTTTGATATTCAGTGAAGGATTTTCATTTACAGTCCATGACTTATATTTTTCTCTCCCTTCAAACTGATTTTTTTTTATTGGCTTTATAGGCAAATCTTTGACTCCTTTTTTATGACAGGTTGAGAAAATATCTTAAGTGTACTAACTAGAAAGTCTGCAGCCATCTATAATCTGCAGCCATATTTTGATATTCTCCCATCCCAGCTGAGAAGGGCTCACATGAAGTATTATGAGAGAAATCTGTAGTCTGCAGTCTTGCTGTGTCACTGCCTCATAATCACTTATAGGTTGATACACAGATAGTTCCTTCTTCTGTCCTAGCCAGTGAATTCAAAGTCAATACTAGGCTAGAGCTGCTAACAAAGACTAGCTCATGTCTTACTGTCAGCTTAGACCACGAATTTGATATGATTATTTTAATTCTATTTCTATTTCCTTATTCCTTCATCACCCTCATCTTCCTGTCAAATATTCTGACTATTCAGTACTAATGACATCTTCCAACTTTGTGTCAATGGTAAAATTAGTTAACATATTTTTTCTGCTTTTACGAGCTTTGCTAATGAATTTGTTCTCAATAGCAATCAACCTACACCAGATCATTAAGAAAATGGTATGTTAATATCTCTTGACACATTATCAGCTTGCAATATAGCCAGCTGACTTGTCTCCTCTTTTCAAAGTCTCAGCTGAACCTCATTATCTCCAATCTAATTTCCAGACTTCCCAGTGTGCAGTATTTGAGATTTATGATAAAATACAGTTTTAGACAAATGAAATGTAACAAATTAGATTTTTCCAGAAAAAGAAATTATCAGGATGCTGGTCTACTATGAAATATCCATGGTGAATACTTTATATTTTCAATCCGTATCTTGTGTGTTTCCAAAATAAAATCAGAATTTGCATGATACCACTATCATTTCAATAGTAGTATTTAAAACATTCACTAGTGAGACCATGACTTTATTGTCATGGTTCATTAAGAAATGTGGCATAGAAAACAGCTATATATCCTCTTTCATAAGTATTAGGCCCATTCCTTCTCCTCCCCTCCTGGTTTAAGCCAAGAGAAATCACTTGACAAACTCTGAAAGAGCATTTACAAGGATTTATCATGCTGACTTTAGTGCAGCCATGCTAGAAACTAATAACGATTTTTAATCTGACTTTTTATCTGTCTTCCTTTCATCTATTCCTGCACATTGACTTCCAATATCTTATCTTCCTTTCAATAAATTTGTTTCTGCACTTTCTTCCTTCTGCATGTTTTTTAACTTTTCATTTACTCTACTCTTGCAGTATCAAATAGTCTGAAGTGACAACTGAAAAAGAATCATGGCACTCTTTAGAAGTGCAAGTAGAGGAGAAAACGGAAGCAAAGTTTTCTCTTTTCAGATTTGAAATACAGTTCCAAAAAAGCATGTTAGTGTACCTGAAAACCTCTAAGAATAAGGAAAATACGTCCTGTTCAGATACAGCTGAAATCTGTGTATCTTTTTTCAGTCTATATTCTTTCACTACCTGGTTATTTGCTATCTGTGGGAACTTTTTCTTTAAAAAGGAAAAAAATTAAAATAGATATTTTCTGCCTCCCTTTTTTTTTTCTGTCTCACAGCTTTTCCACATAATCTCATGCTCTTTTTCAGCTTAAATATTCCAGTTTGAAAGGCTTCCTTATAAAAATAATGAAGAATGTTAAAGATATTATGCGCATATTGCATACTGATTTTTTTCCCCAGGTTCCCATTAAAAAGACTTGTCATAAAAACCTTGTAGCAATCCAGGACTTCAAAATTGGGAGTTATTTAACACAGCTGAATGGGATGATAGGAACAAGACAAACACATGACAACTCTGATGCATATATTTTTCTCCAAATGTAAGGGACTCCAATCTGCTGAGGGAGGGTTAGGGGCAATATCACTATCACTTTTAACTAGAAAATTAAGAAGAATTCATTTACCAAAGTATACCTGAGAATTTCTTCAGAAAAATCAGGGAAAAAAATTTAAATTAGCAGCTAAAATTGCTTGCACTAGAAATCTGTTTTCAATCATATTCACTTGATCAGAAGTTATTGAGACAGTAAGATAATTTGGAACCACATGAAAAAAGAAGATACTCTACTCTAGACCAATATAGTGAGAAGGTCTAACTCATCTTCTATTGATCTAGGAAGTTTAATTCAGTCCTATCTCATATATCCCTGCTGAATACATATTAATCTACTGATTTATCACCTCTGAAATAATCTTCACATCATCCAGTAAATTAATCAGGAGATGAATTAAATATTTTAATAGCATATGTCTAGTACAGGTAGAATGATTTCCCCTTCTAATTATAATATCTAATTTTCTTCTTACTATTCTTCAGCAGCTGTAGTGTTGGTCATGTTGGGTTTTTTAAATTTAATTTTCTTTCTTATATTCAACCTCTTCACCCTAAAATGATCTTTTATCTCCCATAAAAACAGACGACAAGACTATTTTTTAGTTCAGAACTTTTTCATAATTACACTTTTGGCCTCAAGGGAAAAACTGTATACATTATCAAATCCCTTGGCTTTGCAACTGAGTAGCTTTAACAGTCTTGTACACTGCCTGCAGCTATTGTAATTTATTTTGAATATTAGAAAATTCTCAAATTATAAGTTCTAACAAGGTAGAGTCCTGTTCAAATTGAAACTCATTATGCTTCTTGCTGCCTTGTAAACTGGTCCTGTAGGTTTTCTTACGGAAGTTTATTTCTTTTCCAGTCCTTACAGTAACCAGTAACCATTCATGCTGAGGTGGAGCTAACAATTTTTATTTATCAATATAAAATCCACTGGCCTTTTGCCACTTACATCTACAGAAGCACTACAGTGCAATTCAGCAATGTCCCTGAGCAGTGCAGCACTGATTGTGATAGTTTGAAATGCTTCCTGAAACTAAGTTCAAACTCCTAAAAGAATCACAGGATTAAAGAATGGGTAGTACTGGAAGAGATTACAGTGGGTCATCTGGTCCAACCTTTCTGCTCAAGCAGGATTATCCTAGAGAACATGGCACAGGATTGTGTCAGACAGTTGTGGAGTATCTCTTAGTGATCCCACAGCCTCTCTGGGCAATCTGCTCCAGTGCTCAGTCACTCACACCGTAAAGAACTTCTTCATAATCAGGTGAAACCTCCTGTGCAATGGTTTCTGCCCATTGTCTCTTGTCCTGCTGCTCAGCATCACCAAGAGGAGCCTGGATCCATCCCCTGACACCTTCCCTTCAAATGCTTATAGAGATTTACGATATTCCCTCAGTTTTCTTTTCTTGAGGCTGAGCAGGCCCAGCTCCCTCAGCCTTCTCTAGTAAGGAAGATACTCCAGTCTCCTAACCATATTTGTTAAGCTCCACATCTCTCTTGTCCTGAGGAGCCCAGAGCTGGACACAGCACTCCAGATGTGGCTTCACCAGGGTGGAGTAGAGGGGCAGGGTCACCTCCCTTGACCTGCTAGTAATGTTCTTCCTAAAGCACCCCAGGACACCACTGGCCTTCTTGGCCACTGGGACACGCTGTTGGTTCATGGACAGCTCGTTGTCCACCAGGACCCCCAGGCCCCTCTCTGCAGAGCTGCTTTCCAGCAGGTCAATCCCCAGCCTGTGCTGGTGCACAGGGCTATTCCTCCCCAGCTGCAGGACCTGCATTCATCTTTGCTGAATTTCAGACAGTTTTTCTCTGCCCTACTAGAAAATATTTCTGAAGTAGAAACGTAACAGTAGGTTATAGAGTTTTGTCTTGGAGTTAAGCACCAAGAAGAATTATAAAGTCTGAAGAGTCATCATATAATTTATCCATTTGTTTAAGAATTTTAGGTCAACCAGAACACAGCCCAGTACCATCCCACACTCATCCTGCGCTTAAGTGACCACAGCCCTTAGAGAGTCCAGGGCTCCCTCAAAGCCTCTGGGTTTTGATGGGCTTTACAGAAACTTGTCTGAAAATCAGAGTTCTAGAAAAAAGAAAGGAGTTCTGGATCTATAGTCAGGATGTAATTGAAAATATGATCTGCCCAAATATCTTGCTTATTTACAGTTCACAAATGGAGATGCCAAGTATAACTGCTGTAAATTGAAAACAATGCACTGATCAGAGAAACTTTCTGCCTAGATATTTGTAGAAGTTAGTTCAGTATTTACAAAATTCATAGTAAAATTGTCACAATGGCTAAGGTGATATTATCAGCTGTTTACATACATGATTATCTTCCTATTTCAAAGTTATACTATTAATAATTAGCAGTTAGCTTTCAACTAACATCCTTAGGAATACAGAATTATTTTCTACTGAAAGAAAAGTGAGTTCTCCCTCAGGTCTCTTAGGACAACCTTTCGTGCCTAGAGGATTAAAAGTATTTTTGAATGCTTCAGGTTTAACTTAACTCTACATATTTATCTCTATCACTTACCCAGACAAAAGGTAATTATGCATATAGAAATTGAAACAAAATCTCAGTAACACTTGCCCAACTTTTATTATTTTACCTTCATATCATTTTTACAACATGGAAAGGAAACCCTAGTAGTAAAGTCAGACTCTTTTATAAGTGTTACCAATGAATGCAGAGAAATAAACCTATGTGAGCCCTTACAACCACTATGAGATCTTCACCAGCCTATGTGCTCACTTCAAGTCCTCCTTACTTGATAAAGGGTCTCTTAACTTGACATCTGGCATTATAACTATTTCTGAAAGTTTCTTACTGAGGTCCTTCCCTGATTGGCTTGATCTGCTGGAAAGCCTTTGATTAGTTAATTAGCACCTGGGAGCTAAATATCAGTGAATTGTGCAGTAGCTCTCAGAACACGCAAGTTTTTTCTATGGCTTTTTTTAGGTATTACATATCACATATGCAAATTTTTCATTCTGATTTTTCTTCGCGGCATTCTTTTTTTTTTTTTTGTTCTAATTAAGATAAGCTCAGAAATTAGATTGAGATAGCAATTGCAATCCTAATTTTTTTGTCTGGGTGCTTGATTTGAGAATGGCTGCACATCACAATAAGGTCTGCCCTTGCCAGGCTGTGTTAGCTCATAGCTTATCTATTTCTTTTTCCAATTTTAAGTCTTGCTGAAATGTTAAACAAGCAAAGTGGGTTGTTTGTGCAGTTACTTTTTTTCTTTACTTGTGCAATACTTTTTTCCTACAATGAATGGTGCTGAAACCTATGACAATTCTGAGAGCTCTTTTTGAATTTGAGGTCACGGAAGGAACCCTGTCTGGGTTGTCCTATCAGTTGCAATTACACTGGAGATTGGAAGATGGAACACAAGGAGCCTAATATTGTCTAACTGCTTCTGTTAATCCAGCTGTGCTTTCTCTGTGACACGAGGCAGACTTTCTCAGTAAAGTTTTTTGAAAATATTAGAAAGAAACTTAAACTGAGACAGTACAATAAAACAGCTTGAGGTAAAAGTATGAATAACTATCTATTTTATGAAATGCTTTCTTTCTGCTTGTGTTAGTTGAGAAAATATGTTAGAATAGAAAAAAAACACCTATTTCTGCACATATATGAAAGAAAAACAACAACAACAACAAAACAAAAAACCCAACAAAAAGAACAACAAAAACAAACAAACAAAAAAGGTAAAACAAACAAATAAATAAAACCCACCAAAACAAACCAAAAAAACAACAAAAAACCCAAAACAAAACCAAAATAAAACAAAAAACCAAAAAAAAAAGCAACAAAAAACCCAGGAATACTTATTCACACCATAATTTATTATAATAAGCAGTATTTCTTTGACTTTGCCCTAGCCCCAGATTATTGTACTTCATACAAAATAGCTTTCTTTGGGTAGTTTTAAGTTTGATTGGTACTTCGTAGAAATTTAAATCCATCTACAAAATTTATTGCAGCAAAGCTGGTTAAGGCTTATTAAGGTTTTCCTGTACCCTTGCTTCATAAATTAGAAGTACATCATAAACACTTGAAATGGAGTAGAATCCTACTTACTAGTAAAAAAAAAAAATCTATGTTTATTTTGGTATAATGTGGAGTGGTTCACATTCTAACTGTGTATCTTTTCCTTGGCAGTCCTGGGAAATCACTGTATATGTTTCCAAGGGATATAGAATACAGGCTTACATTTTCCAGTCTCTCATCTGTCCCAAGGACTACTGTCATGCAATAAAAAGACAAGATTGTAAATCTTTTACGTTTTCTTTCATTTCTCAGCAATACATTCCTATGGAAGTGAAAACTGAACATATTTTATGCTTCTTGTGCTGCCCCATATTTTGACTAAATATTTTGTTGATAGTCCAGAAAAAAGTCACGAACAGAAGACTAGAAATCCAAAATATACGTATCCACTAGCATTCCACATATTGGGAGAATGATGTAGTGCAAATCCAGCATGACCCTGAATACCATTCCAAAGATGAAGAGTTTTCAAGTAATTATATGTGAAAGAGTTTCACAATATCAATATAAAAAAGTAATATAATGTTATAGTGGCTAAAACACACAAAAGAAAATAAACTTCTGTTGAAATGATTTTATATAATGATAGGGTTTCTTTATGTTTTTCATAATAAACAAGTGTAATTTAGGAAAGCCTACAGTTGCTTCACAATCTAGACATGTATCTGTGACATAGTAATGATAGCTATGAGCCACTGCATCTGTAGTTCTTCTTACTGAGCAATAGTTTTGCATGAAAATAAATCTGCATTCCATTTAAATGGAAGTGGAATTAAACTCTTCCATTTAAATGGAAGTGGCTAGAAAACTTTCTTTATTCTTTGATAGAAGCTATAAACTGAAGCTGGAGTAAAAAACTAAGGGTGAGCAAGGTGCTCAAGTGTGTAAGTTTCCCTACTCTCCAGGGAATTAGAAAAAAAAAATAAAAAGGGAACCAAGGCACAAGGAATTACTAAATATACACAAATGGGAAAAAATGTGACTCAGAAGGGAATTTTCCCATGTGGGTATACAGATAAGGAGGTAGATGTTTCAAAGCTTTCAGGAGAAACACATATAAATGTAGGGATTCGTTTTTGCACCTAGCCAGCTGCTTTCATTGAAATCAATGAGATCTGAGTTATGGTGTTTGAAACTTTAATGAGTTCACAAAAGTTTCGATTTTCTCTCGGTAGAGTGTCAAAATAATAGCTAAATGTTATATGGGGCTGAGTTTAGTCCCAATTTGAGCCTTTTCAAGTGTTATTTGAGCTTTTTTAGCTCTTCCCAGTAGATTCACTTCATTCTTCATCTCTACGTGTAAATGAAACAAGTCTGGTTTGGTAGTTACCCTAGGATTTTACAGTGACAATATTTTCTTAACTGTTTAGTCTTGTTAGCTCTTGAATGTTTTGAAGAAACAAATGCATTTCTATAAAAAGATTTTTAAGTACCACCATATGTTCAAAACAGACCAAGCACATTAGCTGTTCTAACTAAAATTTATGAAAAATAATATTGAAAATGGCTCTTATTGCCTTTTAAAAGCAAAGATATTCTAATCCATTTGGTTTTCAGAAGGTATTTTTGTGCACAGTTGCTGTTTTTCAGTCTACAGACTGTACTACTATAATGAGCTTCTATTGATGTGAATAGTGTTTTGAGTTGTTTCACCCACAGAGATATTCCTGCCTTGTTTCCTATGTGCAGTTTAAAAGTAGAAGTATTAATATTGTAGTGCTTCTAATATTTATTTTTCATTTCAGTGCAAAGCACATACTTGAAGCCTGTTAATAATCATGATAGCAAAGTTGAAGCCTGTTAACAATCATCTCAGTAGGTGACTAAATAGAATTTAATTTAGGACTATTAGAGGTTTCTGTAGATTTAAAGGCTATCTGTATTTTATTACCTTTATTTTAGGAAAGAGGTATAGCAGATTCCCCTAGGATTTCTGAGGTAAAATTCTCAAGCATTGTACAAAAATATATTTCTCTCACAAAATAATATCAGGTTTCACTGAAATTAAATAGTGATTTCTTAAAAATTATATTGAGAGAATTTCACTTGAGTCTTCCCCCATCCTATAGAATCAAGCCATACTGCAGCAGTCTTAGACTTCTGGAAGAACAGCCAATAATCCCAAAGGTTATATATCATTTTTTCAGGGGAACTTGTCTTCCAAAACAAGTTTTCAATTCTTTCACCACAGCATGCACTTTTAAATGCATTTAGATTACTTTATTTCTTACCATAATGTACATTAGATACTAGGTAGTTAAAGGAAGCATCAACTTGTACAATGACAATTTGACAAAAAGTATTGTAGGAATACAGTAGGGGATTGAAAACCAAAAGTCAAATCTAATTCCCTGTTGTGGTTAGCAGTACCCACAGCACGTTCTACAGTAACATCCCTTCAATCCGGACATTCCACCTGCTGGAGGCAAGGATGGCACAGAGCCAGAATAACCCTAGTATTGCTTTCAGAAATAATGATTAGACCTTGATTTCTGATTCCTTCAGAAAATGGATATTGCAGTTAGAGAAAGAATTGACCACAGTTTTGGAAAACAGAGGAATGATGGAACACAAAAACTCTTTTCAGCTTTGACCTAATTGCATCCCTGAATTCCTGTTAAGGTAGCCAGGTTTATCTTTGTGGATGTATAGAAGACCTGCAACAGGGTTTTCAGACTTAAATACAAAAATTTCTTAGTGAAATTACACCTACTGAATATTATAGGACTCCTATAGATGAGTCATGTAATTAATTCATACATAAATGCTTACCACTGTGCAAGCTCAATTAACCTAATGATTTTTCTCCCTACTGTTTTAAACTGTGAACTCATAATAATGGGGATTTTAGTTTTATGTTACACTATTCTACATTAGCTGTTTTACTTATCTGAAATTTCCCATTCTAGACTTTATCTGTGTAGTACAAATGTAAAATTAAAATGTTATACTTAAAGGAGAATGTTCGAAACCATTTTCATGTTAGTACCATATAACTATGTCATCATGTAGCCTAAAATATCCTCTCTAAAATTAGCTGACAAATTGCAGAAAATTGTTCTCTGGGTTGGCAGAAATGAATTCTATTAAAGCTAATGAAAATTGCACATCTGTGGCATAAGACCATATGTCCAGAAGAGAAGCAGTGTGTGGAATAACCTTCTTTCAAATTTAAACCAAATCACTGAAGTTTTTCCATCAGGGATTTACCAGACTTATGAGAGCTATGAAAAAGTCTATGACAAATTTTGAATGAGTAGTCTACATAAAATAGTGATCAAATCAAATTAACTAAAGTATTAGATTATTTTAACATGTCTGGAGTCTGACACATCTTTCACATATATATATTTAATTTAAAAGAATCTGAAAAAATACAATACATGCACATGAAATAATAGAGTGTAATTGTAAAAAGGGATAAGGAACACTTTGGTACTATTAAGACTTGTGCTTTAAATAAGTGTAATTTTAGTACAATAGAAGATAGATTTACCAGCAGAGCTGAGCCAAACATCTGCTTTTCACTGCATTACTTTTTTTTTTTTGGTTCCCTTTTCTAAATTGGAAAACCAGGAACTAGTAGAACTGGGTGAAGAACATCAAACTCCTCCAGTCAAATATGGATAGCTAGTTTTTTTTTCCTTGACAATGATTCTTTTCTTTTCAAAGAAGAAAAAGCCAGTAATGTCTGTAATTTAACCATTACTTTTGTGACCTTTTTTTTGGTTTTTTTTAATACAAAAGGTTTATTATCATTCCCTGGGACCTGTTCCTGGCAAGTGTAATTATCTTACAAAAATATGCTTCTCCCTACCCTACGTATTCATTTTATATACATACATGTATAACCCCTCTTTAGCCTCCTGTACTCTAAGGTTAACTCAGAAGTCTTTCAAATGGTTGAAGCACTGTTTTAGCCAGATAAAGGAACAAACTTAGACCCTATGACTGGACCTTGAATTAACTTCTGGATTTATGAGGAAGAACTATACAACTCTTGGAGATTAATTTTGGTCTAAGATGACTTGTAAAATGAATTAAGTCAGTACATTTTTTCACAATTAAATATAAATGTTCCTTTTTAAGCATCAACAAATATAGAGCTTATGACAAATGGCACAAAAAACAGTGCCTAGTAACAACATTCTGAATATGGGATTTCTTTATTACTGTCTCTTTTTTATATTCATGATTAGTCCATCTGTAATTTTCCTAGTTTGGTATCCTCTTAGGAACATATACACTAATTTTGGAAGAGGTCAAAAGTGACAGTCAACACTGAATATTCCCTCCTTAAAGATTTCCTTTGCCAAGGTTTCCCACACGCTGTATTTTCAGCAAAAGACATCTATAGCACCTTTCCTTGAATAACACAAGTGAACCACTTGAAAGATATTTCTTTTTGTTTCTGTCACCATCTTAGATTTTTCATCACATGCCTGTAAGATTGTGGTGATTTGAACTGGGCAGGATGCCAGATTAGCACCAAAGGTGCTCTACCATTCTCCCTGGGAAGTGAAAATAGAATGAAAGGCTCATGGGTTGAGACAAGGGCAGGGAGAGACCACTACCAGTTATCATCACAGGGCTTTCTGAAAACTTACTGTTTTAAATTTGAAAGCAAACACCACCGATTGTCACCATTCATGATAGTTTGAGGACTGCTTTGTCATCATAATGTCCTCAAGGTATGGAAAAACTAAATGTAAGAAAGTGTGTCTCCAAAGGAAACACATAGTGTGGAATTAAATTCTTGGATGCTGAATGTTTCAGTAAATCAACTCTGCCTCTCATACTACCCTGAATAATACCATTGGGTACGTTTTTCAATAATCTTGTGCTTTCCTACTTGAATACAGGAAACTATACAGATGTAGTTTGATACAATGTACAAAAAAGGAGAATGTATAATAAATCATAAATTAATATGGAATATGAAGTAGTATATAATTTTAGTTTATAATTCATAGTGTATAGATATGGCTATATAGTATAAAATATGGAGAGTTTAGGATTTACATGGTATAAAACATACATGTGGCTTTTATGGAAATATATTTTAATAGCCACATTAAATATATATTATATTATATTATATGAAACATTCAGATTCATCCATTAAGAATATTTAAGTTTAGAGTTTCACAATAGGCTCACAAATAATTTACATCAGCCTCACAAATAAATATAGACAGTACAGAGTCTGACATTATACCAGGCAAATAAACATCAATTAGTGGAAAAAGTTTAATTTCAACAGAGTCCATAGCAACTATTTTTTCACCTTTTAGTTTGGTTTTAAGACATGGAATTTCAAAGTTGGAACTACACAACTAGGAAAAATCTGGATCTCATTGAAAAATATTGACCTGATTACATCAATTTTATATTACTCTTTTTCTATGCCTTGAGCTCAAGTAAGAGAAAAGAAATTGTCTAGATGGAAAGCTATAGCACTATCAGATTTGTGTAATGTGGTGTGGCTGTTCTCTGGCTGACAACAGAACATAGAAGTACCAATAAAATTGTAATTACAGTAAAATAGACAAGTTTATTTTAGTGTTCTTTTCATCATATGTTTTTACCAATATAGTATTTCAAAATAAAGACTTCTGAATGTGTTCCTTTACTGAAGAATACATATGGTCAGTAAGGTAGGGATTCAAATCCATCGTTTTGAATGGAGAGCAGAGTGCATATTGTTTAAATGCTCAGTTAAGTGAAGAAAGAATATACAGAAACCTTGTCTCTAAATATGCAGTTTTTCATGAGCTCTTACTTGTGTATCCAAATGAAATCTCTGATTGTTCAAACAAGAGAGTAGTAGTATACTGATTTATCTTTTACTCATTCCCATAAGTTTCTTGTTCTTGGTGTTCTTTGTACTGTACTGGTCCTTCATGAAATATTGTTATGTAAGACTTTGAGGGCTTTAATTACATTCTTTGTTCTTGGTACTGAAGTTAGATGAAAGGAAAAAAATTACCTTATAATTTATCCTTTTATAGCAGTGAATTTTTTACTGCTGTGAAAAATACCTGAATAATATTGAAAATACTTAAAAATCCCAAACCTTGAATCATGAGCTCTCATCTTGTTTTATGTTTTCTTTCACTCATGTCAAATATACAGACATTATTGTTATGAGTGAAATACTATATCTGCTAGAACTAAATTTAACAGTTGCAAAGAAATTGTGTTCTAAGCTGTAATAGACTGTGGAGTTTACTGAATTGAGTAAAATTTATCTCAAGGGGTTTACCACAGCTATAATCAGTGGGTTTTTTTTTAATGGAATAATTATATTTCAGAGTTGGTTTGTTAATGTCAACAATTTGTATGTATCACTTACCATTAAGAAAAAAATAAAAAAGACTGTGTGTATAAAAATCAATACAAGTTTAGCTATTACCTTCCAAAGGAGAAGAACAATGTCTTCAACAATCCAGTTTCTGTTCTCAGTGCCTTGTTAAAATCAAAAGTAACTTGAAGTAAATTTCAGTTAATTAGAACATGCATATGGTGCTATGTGCTTAAACATCTTTGATGCTGAAGACTCTCTTCTGGATCTCTTGCTGAGCTATGGTTTTGTTGTCTGTGGGGGTTATGACTGTTTCTATACCTATTATGATTAAATAATTCTGAAATAGCTAAATATTTTTAGAAGGGGTTAAGCAGGCCAAAATTTATAAGAAATAAATCTGATGCTAAGTGCCATCATCTGGTTTTATGAGAGCTTTACCGACATTCCAGAGACTTGTCTGAAATGTGTCACTTATAGGCATTTCTGGGGTTGAGGAGATACAGAACAACCTGAGCCACCTAAAGAAACTCTTTGTCTTTATTGTCACTAACCTTCTCCTCTTTGTAAGTTGTGAGTAGTGCAGATGGACTGCCAGATGCAGTCAACATACAAAGAAGAAAAAGGCTCTTCACCATTAGTCAGCACCAGGAGTCTGAAGTTTTAAGAGGCCTCTATTCAAAGTGTTTGAACCTTTTTTAAAAATAAGCAGAGGAAGAGGAACAGAAAAGTGTCTGTATTCTAGAACTTTGGCAGCTCATCAGATGCTGGTCTTCCTATGTAATGTAAGTTCCATAAGAATATTTTGGAGTATTTCTTCTTTTCTCCTTTTATACTGAAAAGCTGTGTAACAGACTTTAAAATACCCTTGTTCTTCTTTGTTATCTTTTAATATTCATTTTGTTGTCTTTTGCTTATTCTTAAGCTTTCAAAATGCCACTATTTTCCTTTGTAGGTTCTGATATCATTCACAGGAAGAGAGCCCTTGCACATTATGCACTGCCATCATGAAAAGTAAAAGATACCCAAAGCCACACAAAGCTCATAATTACAGTCAAAGGCCATTAGAGAAAATCTCTTTACATTATTTTTAGTGACATTATTGAGTTCTGTCCTTTCAAATCAAATTAAAACATTATCAACTTGTAAAAGAATAAGTGTGATATCCTGTTTAATTTGGGACAAAGTTATTTTTCTTATCATTGCTCCAATATGTGGGGGCATTTGGTAGATAATGATGAAGGATGGAAAAATCTGGTGTGTGCCTTAAGGGGATTTGATTTCTGGTGATAATAGCCAATGAATAAAATTGCACGATGCTGCTTGCCATATAACACTGGACAATATCACTTCTATGGCCTGACACCACACTGAATGACTCACGGTGTCTGTCTTTGCCACTCTGGATCCAAGAATCAGAACCAGAGCTCCCACTCATTGCCATTAAGAATGAACTTTGAAGGAACCAAAGAACTGAAGACTTTGACTGAGAGGGTCCTCACCAACCTCTGGAAGTATCGGAATGGAAGGTGCCAAGAGAATGCAGCCAGGCTCTTAGTGTTACCAAGCAATAGAACGAGAAATTTATGCACAGAAAGTTCTACCTGGATATGAGGAGCAACTTCTTTGTTGTGCAGGTGTCTTGAGCACTGGAACAGACTGTCCAGAGTGGTTGTAGAGTCTCCCTCAATGGAGATATTCAAGAAACATCTGGATGCAATTCTGAGCAATGTGCTCTAGAATGACCCTGCTTGAGCAGATGGGGGACCTGATGACCCACTTGAATCCCTTCCTGCCCTGCCCATTCTGTGATTCTACAACTCTCTAAAAGGTCATGGGGTATTAGGAAATGTGGAATCCGGCATGGTGAAAATAGTATGGAATAAGGAGTGGACACTATGTTACTTGGAATATGAGGTGAAAACTGTTACTTTTGGCTGGGACAGAGTTTCTTTTCTTTTTTGTGGCTGCTACAGTTTTGAATATAGCATGAGAATGTTCTGATTGGTTGTTGCTACGCAGCGCTTACCTCAAGTCAAGGAATTTTCAGTGTCCCAGGCCAGTGATGAAGTGCACATGAAGCTGTGAGGGACCGTGGCCAGGACAGCTGACCCGAACTGGCCAAAGGGACATTCCATACCATGGAATGTCATGCTCAGGACATAAAATGGCTGAAGTTGGCTGAGAAACACCTGTGGCTGCTATGAGAGGGAGTGAGGGGGAGCCAGTGCACTGCTGCGTGGTATTTAGTTGCCAGCTGGGGGTAAACTACAACACATGGGCATGGCAGGAAGGGAGAGAGACACTGCTGAGGGTAGTGATGAGCATTAACTTATTTGAAAAGTAATATGGGCTTTACCTGAAGCACAGCTCAAGAATATTTATATCTGGTTCTAAATGTCTTTTGCAAAATTCTTTCCACTGTATTTTTTTTTCTTGTCGTTATATCTCTTTCTGCTTTTGATCCTTATAGCTTCTCTTCCTATTTTTGCCTCAGGATTTTTCCCCAATTTTTCCAGGGTTTTGACATCTCCACTAGAAAATTCTGTGAGAAAAGCTGCTCTTAAAACCACCTTTTTATATTACTATGAATTTTTACAACTTGTCAAGCAATTCAGGTCATTTTTTGCTGATAGTGTATAAATGACTGCCAAAAACATTCTTTGTGGGTTGGGTAATGATAAATTTGGATTCCAGTATTTCAAACTCTAATACATGCTAAAAATAAGCAGAGTGAACATCTGTGACAAGTAGGTAATTTTTAATAATATCAGACAGTTCCTTTCTGTGGAGAATTACTACTCTCTCATCCCTAATCAACCTCTGCTGTAACAGCAGCTGCCAATTAGGGATGTTGTCTCTTGACAAAATATTCAACCCATGTTTAATTTATTTTAAATGTATTGTGGTTTTCCATGGAAGGTGAAGAGTGTTTTTTTCAGAAATTTATGCCATCAGAGGCTCATGTCATGTTATACAAAGTCGTGAGATACACAGATCACAGTCGAGCACCTACAGATTCAAGCAGATTCTCAGGGGACAATTCCTCCCATCTAATCTCCTGACGGTGTTGGAGAAGGAGGAATACTTAATTTTCCCTTTTTTTTCTAGATATACAGTAAAACCCACATTCCCTTCTGTCAAGACACTTCTAGTGATTTCCATGAGAATTTTCTCTTTGATAGTACTAAACATAGTGTAAATAAATATTACTGGAGGCAATTTTAAGGCCTTATCTTATATTGATCAGTTATTAAAATTGCTGGAAAGAAGGAAACTCCCCACCTTATTTGCCATACTTCTTCATTCAGTTGTTCTTGTATTTCTAAGGGGCAGCTAAGACATATTGAATAACTTCATAACCACACAAGCAGAGACTGGCAGAGATTTTCCTTTTTTTGTAAAATAAATTCCAAGTTTCCTTTAGTGGCGTGAGAGACTGAATAGTTAAATAACAACTCTTGCTACCTGCAAAACAAGACATATAAACTAACCTGTAAATCAGCAGTATGCTCCTAATCTTCACAAAGCTTAAGCTTGAAAAGACCATCAACTAATACTTAGAGAGACTGTACAGTTCTCATGCTATTTTGATTCTAGACTTTTGTTTGGCTTAAGAACCACATTCATGGCTGCAAGAATGTCTGGATAATTAAGAGACTTGGAAAAAATCTCATCTCCTGGGACTTTAAACAGTATTTATCTTGTTTTATGTTGTTGATGAGCAAGGCTTTTTCTACAAAGAACGAAAGAATAATACCCATGATCAGAATAGTATAAAAATTGATATATTTAAACACTCAAAAAACTAATTTATGGCTTGAACTTCAATTTAGAAAACAAAGAATTTTGGTTTTTAGTTGCTTTCTTTTTTTAAATTATGTTTGATTTGTTCTATTTCTAATTGATGGATTACTGGATTTGCCACAAAATGTGAGGAATCAGCAGCCTGTCAAACCATACAGTAAAATATTTTTTAGGTTTAAATGACTACATGCAAGCATGGGCAAACATACTTGCATACATGAAGCCTAGTTGAATTCCCTTTTCCTTAAAAAAATTGAAACCAAAAGTCTACAGAACCTTTCTGGAGCTTATAAAAAAAACTTCAAAGAATTTGTGCAGTATTTTCATTCCAGTCTCTATCAGACAATTCAGTGTGTGTGTAGTTTATGAAATTGGTATGTCTGTGCTTTGTACAACATATTATACAGAGAAACAAATGGAACAAAAAAGAGAAGGAGGAACAATGAGAAATAACTGAATGTGAAGAACCAAAACAAAAAGGAAACACAAAGGGAAAAAAATGGGGAGGGGAAAGCTGGAAAAAAATATGGAAATTTTTTCTCTTAAGAAAATGATGAATAAATGTTAAGCCAGTTTCTCTTCAAGCTGTATCACTTCCTGGAAATACCACAAGGGATAGGCATAGTTATCAATATGATAGATCTCTTCTTCCCTTAGGCTTGAAGCAAGAACATTTTGTTTTACAGGACACAGTGAACTTTTGGAATTTTGCTGTGATTGTTGATGTTTCCTTTTCTATTTAGTAAAGATTTAGATTTTTGTCAAGCAGTCTATTTCCTTAAAATATTTTCCTCTGTTGTTTCATTATTTGTGTCATAGTAATGACCTTCATGCTTAATTCTTACAAGAACAATAAACATTGCATACTTGATAATTGTTAAATATCCAATACTATAGCTTCAGAACTCCTTTAAGATTGGATCTCTGGGAAATCTTTGACTTCATGAAGGACACATCTTCATGATGACTCGTTGTTATTATGGTGGTTTATTGCTGTTATGTTAGTGTTTCACTCCATGCCTCAGCCTTTCCCAACTATACCACTTTTTTTGTCTGAAGCATAGAACTTCTTTACCTTGTTTGGCATACCTGGATTTTTCCTCAGTTGACAATTATCAGAGTCAATCATCAATCAAAAGCTATTAGAGATAATTTTTGGTATATAAATAAGTAATTGGAAGTTCATATGAATTAACACATTTTATCTTGAAATCTTTTTAATGCTGAAACCAACTCTTTTCACTAATTCTATTTTATATATATTCTGTTAGTAAAGTGTTATATACACTTTACGGGATTTTTCCAGGGTATGTTTTAGTATTACCATAGCATTAAGAGAGATGAGGAATTCAAAATTTTCTCTCACCAAATAATTCCTGTTTAGCATAGTATTGAAAGAAAAATGTCCCTCTTGGCCTTGGTTGCAGAGGTCATATGATCTTGTTGAAATTAGTGGAAAATAACACAGTGCATATGGGTGTGCACACTCATAGAAAAATATACTATATACATTGTGTTTGACCTTCATCCATTTTTCTGATTATAGAATTCCAAGAAAAAAATGAACTATTGTCTTTCTGCTTCAATCCATGACAGGAAACAACATTTGAAATTTCAAAAATGCCGATGTGATAGAAACAGATAATTTCCCTCTCAGCTCCAGATTTTCATCATTGTCCTTTATTTTCTTAATCGTACCTTTTGTGCACTGATCTCACAAAAATTGCAGTGACCTGTAGTTTCTGCGTGCTTGACCTTCTCTTTGAACTTTTGCAGGAATGTTATTAAATAGAAATACAGTTCAGTAGCTAGTGATGTTTCTAGCAGATTCCTCCTTAAGAGTATTTGAGATAAAACCAACCATTTCTAAAAATGAGAAATATTTTTCCAGTAATGCTCAGCGACCTTTTCTGCTGGACTCATTATATAACTGAAATTTCCAGGTTGTCACCTAGTCCATTTCAACAGTCCAAGAGTGCTTTTATAGAAATTAGAGCAGAAAATAGGTTATCAATAGAAACAAGATTTTTTTCCTTTTTAATATATCTACATTCAGCATTTGTTTAAATGCTGCACACATTCAGAAAGATACTTTTTGAGGGGAAAAAACTGTTGCAACTATATTTTTGGAAGTAAGTCAAAGCTGTGACAGAGCAATAGAGACAAGATAAACCCATAGGAACTCAGCTTTACACCAATGGGCTTTTGTTCTGAAATACAGCAGCTGTAAAGTCTGTGGCCACACACAGCATCTGCAGACTTAAAGGTAATCTTTCTTTTGGTTGTCTGCTGCTTCTGTAATTCAGACCTATCTTGGAGGGAGGGTGCCCCTACATGTTTAAAAAAAAAAAAGTATTCAGTGTAATAACAATAGCACCTTTGAGTTTGACAAAGTATCTGTCTCTGTCCTTGTAATCCCTTTCCCCCATCTGTAGTTGTTATAATTTGTCAAAATATAGCTGCTAAAAATTGCTGAATGAGTTTTATAAACTGAGTGAGTTCAGAGTCACAGAGCAAAATGCTTGTAAAGAGGATGCGACGCATTAGTTTCACATGATGATGACAGACTGGGCAATGGATTAAACCCAATGCGGTGAGATTAACAGGACCATCTCCATTTTCCTGATCCAAATTCTTATCCAAATTTATAATTTCCAGTTTTCTATAATGAAAAAGGAAAATGTTCTTTTATGAATGTTGGATTGCAGCTAATTGACTTTTTCTGAAAATTTTCAGTACTCAAAATGATTAATCTTAATTTTTTTACCCAACTCCAAATTCAGTAAATAAACAGGTAAATAAAAACATATCAATAAAAGAAAAATATATATGTTTGTGGCACTTCATTTCACACTTCAGTTACCAGGTAACCCCTTACTTCAGACACTAGGATTAGAATTTGCAGCTTGGCACTAAAATATAGGCTGCTAACCAGAAGGGGAGACATCTGTCTCCATAAGATGGACTAGTCAAGAAAACTAAGAAAAATAACTCTGTCTGAAGAAGTCTGACATGGGTATACTAAAGTAAAGGGTAGTGGTCCACATTCATCCATCATATAAAAGTCAACCTTCATGAGTCAGGCTCAATGATTGAGAAAGGATCTTTTTTATATGCCTCACAAAGTTTTCATTTAGGCTTTATAGCTTGTACTTCTCACCTTTTCTGTATGAACTTATCTCTTTCATGGCAGGTAAATCATTGAAGAATAATAGATGTGTAGTTGTCCATGGACACATGGCATTTTGTGACTTATATCGAGTGAAATACCCTGCATATAATTGGATTGAAATGACTCCCCAATTTTTTTGCAGTTTTTAATTACATTTAAAAGTTCATACATACTACCTTTAGCTTCCCTGAGCTGTGATTAAGGCCTGCAAAAGCAGATGCCACCTCCTCTTCCACCATGCATTAGAAAGGTTACTGGAAGTCCTGCAAATAGGAGTGGAATTTTATTCCTGGAAGTGGATTTAATTACTGGAAGTGGCCAGCTCACAACAGAAAAAATGCTGTGCAAACTTATTGGATTTTGTATTTTTTAATGATGCCATGAACAAGAGGAAAGCCTTTTGAGTACTTCTGAAAGCTTGCTTTAGAAAGTTTCTCAGTTTTATTAAGGGTGATACAATTGTAAGTTGGTAGAGCTAGCATCACAAATTTTGTAATATTTGTTATGTATGACTGTAGTACAAGGGAATTTATGAGACAGGAGTTCAAAAAATATCTGCCTCCTTTTGGTAAGCCAAAAAGCTTAAAAAGTATTTTGATTGATTGTTTACTTATGAAATAAATAATGAGATCTCCACTGGAGGTGTGCTGGTATCAGTATAAGAATTATTCTTGGAAATGGAAAACAGTTCAAACCTTGACAGAGTTTTCAGATCAGGTTACTCTACTCTTTAGTGTCTCAACGTGTTTAACTGCATGAACCAGATACACAAATCTTGTTTCCCACTCAGAATAACTCCATTCTGTCTCTTTAAGTGCAGTTCTGATGAATAGTAAAAATGTCTTTGGTCCATCAGGGCCAGTGTTTATGTTCAACAGTGTAGTGGCATATTCAACAAAGCCCCAAACTGCTATACTTAAGGGTTGTGTATATTGGTTCCAAAGACTGATATGTTTCTAATTCCTCTATTAGGTTTCTTACTGCTCTTCATGCTCTGGATTTCATTTCCGTGGTTTTCTGTTTCATAAAAGTGAGTTTAGCAGGCGAGCAATAATAGAATATCTAGGTACAAGTATTCTCCAGTATCTTAAAGTTCACATTAACTGCTTTAATTCTTTGCTACATGGAGTCATCTGCAGCTGTTCAATTTTTCTTCAGGTATATGGAGGAATCACATGTGGTCTGCTATACATCAAGTATCCAAAACCAGGATGTCTTGGTCATTGATGTTTCTCAGGTGGGATCTCAACTTCTATTTCATGGGGTTTGTGCCACACTGTTGTAACTGCCCCCCCCCCACCTTCCCATTTTCACGGGAATCTCCTTGAATTATTTAACCTATTAATTAATATTTATCACACTGATAAAATTTCACATATTGAGGGAGTGAAACCATCTGTAAAAATTCAGCAAGCACAGCACGAGCAGTCACAGGTGAGTGTTTACACCCCTGTGGGAATCTGGTAATTGTATACTGTATACCTTCCCAAGGCAAAGAAAATTTCTTTTTATCTTTACCTTCTAAGGAGACCATAAAGAACATAACTTTTATATCTAGCACTGCCATCTGTGGGTGTGCAAGTGCTTGTAGTGTGGCTGTTAGGTTTGCAAGATTGGGTATTGCAGCTGTTAGTGGGGCTCTGTTGGCACTTATGCACTGTTAGCTGCCATCTTCTGTCCAGTTTCTGGACTGGCCAAAGCAGCGAATCTGGGGAATGGGTTCTAGAGAGGATTTCATATTCACATATTTATTATGCTAATTACTAACAGAGTAAACTTCCACTGCATAGTCAAAATTGTATGAGCAGCTGCCTGTCTCCTTGCAGTGCTCTGTTCCCTGACCAATTCATCAAATCTTTTACAATGAAAAGGAAATCCATGTGAAGAAAAGAAATTGCTAAATTCTTCAGAGAATAAAGTAGAATGCTTAGAAGAGAGTTATGCAATGTGAGTGAGGATAAATAAATAATTATTTGGGGCACTGCAAGTCTTTTCAGTTCCTCTGTACCATATAGTTGCCTGCATTTTTAGGCCTTAGGGATAAATTCTGAGGTCTATTAACAGGGTTTATTGACAAGCTTGAAATTTTACCATTTTCTTTTATCTGATTTCTGTTGGCAAGCTGTAGTTATTTAGAACTGGAGTTATGAGTGGAACAGGTGGTGTTTGAAAAATTCCAGCAGGAATTTACTTCTCCATATCTGTTTGGCACAGGAATACACATGCACTGCAGGAGAAAAAAAAGCAAAGCTGTCCCAAAACCTGTTTGTGTTACTCTATATACATGGAAGATTATAAAGAAATAAGGAGAATGCATGTATGAAAACCACTGCATTATGATTTTCTTGTAAGTTATTTAGGGTAAGACTAAATCCACAATTAAATAATACACAGTTGCATAAATAGAAAACTTTAAACAGAGGAGCCTTGCCCTCCACACTGAAGGGGAAATTTAAATTCACAATCTCTTGTTAAAGATACTTGGCTCTTACTTCTTCTTAAATGTGCAAATCTTTACATCAAGCATCTCTACTGAGTGAATTGTAAAGGGAGAAACAGCTCAGGCAATACTATACAGATTAGCATTTAACATGTCCTTAACCCAGAGCAAACCTATGGCAATTCTGTCTATGTAAAAGCAACTGTTTTATACCCCTTTTAAGTGTCTTTTCACTCACAAGGTCCTCATCTATTCATGGATTTTAAATTCTAGTGGGAAGCATCTAATATGTGCTTTTAAGTCCTCGAAGTGACACCGCTACATGATTCAGTTGTGATGTTTGTGATGTAAAATAATGTGCAGTTATACAGAAATGCCTTATTACCTGACCAAGTACTTCTCTGTGTGAGAGAAATGCACTATCTCAGCACAGAAATATAATTATGCCCTTTCTTTCCTACTCTGCACTTCAACAGAATTTGCTGGAGAGTGGTTGTTTTCAGCTGTCATGTCTTTCTTGGAAGTCATATCATTACATATTTTCAGACATTTAAAAAAAAGCTCACAACAGGGACTACAATTCAGCCAGTGGTATTTAATGAACACTAAAAATGCCAAATCAAATGCTTAATGAGTCTTCTCAATTCAAGCGCCCTTATATCTGTTTTGTCTCTGATTTTTACAACCTAGAGTGAAGACTGGCCTTTCAAATACCCTTTCTGTATGCATCCTATGATACAGCACTGCCCCAATTTATTGTAGAAGTGTAGTCTGCTAAATTGTACTAAATGACAGAAATTTCACTTCAGTGCATGTTTTTCCTTTCTACAGAACATCTTAGTGTTGATTACCTGGTTGTGCTATTCACTTAGAGTTATGAAACTATGAAGGTGGATTCTTTCATATAGTCCCATCACTGTCCCATTTCTTTAATTCCTAAACTGCAAGAAGAGTCCTTAAGACGGGAGATTCCTAAACCACTGTTGTATTTTTCCCCAGCAGAGCAGCATTCCACCCAGCTATGAAAGCAAAACAATGTCCCAAATCAAGATCTAGTTCAACCTCAAACTGGAAAGGAGACTGAATTTTAACCTCTAAAAGGTTCTGTCCTTTTTATATACTGGTGTTGCTGGATTGGCCGCACAACTTAGGTTGTGAGCAGCAGAAGCAGAAGAGCATGTTCCACCCTGCAAAGAAAATCGTACCACAGAAAGCATGAGAGGGACATCGGCTCATTGAACATAATCTGATAGGGAGGAAGAAGCAAAAGGGATAGAATGGCAATCAGGGACACCATGCGAGTGAGTTGTTTTTTGTGATAAAAATTATAAGACTTGAAATAAAGATGACATTTTATAGTAAAACATGGCTCTCATTAGTATAATCTAATGCTTGGCTTTCCCTTGTTACCCTGAATATTTTCCTCTCCTGGTCATTTAAGCACTTTTCTCCCCTGTTCAAATATTTTTCCTGGCTGGCTCTAGCTTTCCACAATGCTGTAAAGCTCCTGGGACTTGTCTATGGTTTAGTACAACTTCATGCTCTGTATAACTCCAAATGCATATTTTCTCCATCCCTTCTCTTCTGCTTTCCTCTGTAGAGATGATTTGATACAGTTGTTAATAATTTATTTGACTATTCAGAAGACTTTAATATAAAAGACATTATCATTGTTGATCAAATAGAGAGAGAAACGTTGTTGATCAATACAAAAGAAGGTGAAGAATTATCTAAACTGATTAAACAGACTACAGTATCTCTTCATTACTCCAGTTCCCTGCTTAACTCTGCCTTTTATTTTGTTGTTGTTTTAGTTTTTTATAATTCATGAACAAATTCCGTGACAATCCTGATGAGTAGAATGACAGTGTTTTTGCTACCTTTCTGCTTAAAGCTTAATACTTCTGAAAAATCATCAGCAACTCCACAGGATAATCTTTACACGGTAAATTCACTTGCAATGAACTTTATGGCTAAAATGAGACCAGTACAAAATGAGAGTAATTTACAGCTAGATTAGATATCTTATAGTTACTGTGTACTCATTGAGACTGTATAACATCCCCATTTTTTTCAGTGGGAAAAAAAATCTTGTAAGGCCTGTCTGTCTCTTTTATTTTATGATGACCTTTGTGAGCCAGACTTTTTCTACATTCTTAGATCTTTTTTTTTTTTATTCTTTCACAACCAGCTTAGTTGTAAAAAAAATTTAAATCAGGAAGTTATGGTTATACCAGCTGAGGTGATGGTTAGCTCTCTTTAAGCTTTATCAGCCTTTGTACTACTCAGGACTCCTCTCAGGTCCTTGAATTCCCTTCTTAGTTTCAGAGGTACCTTCATGTTTTTACAGTCTTCATACCACCTGCTGTTTGTGGAAGGACTCATTGATGACATCTTTCTAAATCCAAGAGCGGGAAGCCTTTTCTCAAAACAATAAGCACCACATTTTCTGTGTGTCAAACCTTCTCGGCAGAGCCCTCTATTACTGGGATAGTATTAGCACTAGTCTCTGCTAATTTGCAGAACTTTTGTCTTCACCCACACCAATCTGCGGTGCAGTGGTGCTGAAGCTGACCTTCTGGTGTTTACAATACTTTGGAGTTATGATTTTTACAATAAATCAAAAGGAGAGCAGTTATCTTAGCTTACTTCAGAGTTCATGATAAAATTATGGCCTCTGCTGAATATGACAATCTCAGTAATTTTATGCAGACATATTTCTAATTGTCTGGTGGTATCTTTACAAAAATAAAATGAAATCTTTAATTTCTTTAACTCTCAAAGTGAAGCTTTCAAAAAAAATAAAAAGAGTGTGTTTATTATGATAAAATTTAAAGAGAGGATTACATAGAAGCCAAGAATATATTAGGTGAGATTTTGCCAGTAGCAAATGTTTGCTTGCAAATAATAAACCCTACACAAAACAATACTGTAATGAATTTGCTGGAAAATCTGTATTTCCGTGGACATGTTTTAAGTGTTTTTGTGAAGTAAGATCAGTTATTTAACAAATTAGGGTGCAGAAATGAAAGTCTAATTTACTGAACAGAATATGTGTTTGGCTCTTTGTCAAAATTAAATGTTTAAGGAAAATGGAAGCTGCATTTAACATATGACATACCAACACTAGCAATTAGAAAAATTATCAGTGTGTAACTAAATTTGACAGTTTTTCAGAATTTGTGGTTCTTACATGCCAGGCACTTACAATGACCAGGAAGAGTAATAGCTTCCTCATACATAAAGGTCTATTGGGAAATTGGGGTAAACCAGGCAGAACAACTAAATTCTGTCCAGGTAAAGTCAGTATCTTTATTCCAGCAAAAAAGATGTGCAATCACTGTTAACTTTATGGTTAGAAAACCTGCAACTAAATGAAAACAATTTAGTGGTTTTGAGACAGCAATAAATTGCATAAAATGAAATGGACTACAACTATTTATTTATTTATTTATTTATTTATTTATTTTTATTGGCTGGTCATAAGATTCGAGAGTCATATCATCATGTGTATAATCCCTATGAGAATGTGTCTTCACTAGTGACTGTGGTTTCTGGAAAGTCTTTTTTTAAATGTATAATACTAATATCAGTACTTAGATATTTCAGAAGAGAAAACTACGTTATCAAGGAAATTTAGTAAGATTCTTCCTACTGATTTAAAAGGGAACATGAAGCTTAAACCTATACTAAAAGCATTGTGCCATGCTGTGGAAAAAAGGAAACCTGCTAAGGCTATTTAGACAAGGACATATCATAACTCCCTGTTGTTATTTTCATTACAGTGATTTTAGAGGGAAAATGCTTTCTATTCACCAATGTTTTGATAATCTGGAAGTCTTGACCATTTCTCTAGAAATGGTGAGTTCCTTAATGGAAGCCTTAATAGTAAGGCAAGTTCCTTAATAGAAGGGAAATAAGAAAGCTGTGCTGCCAGTGGTAATTTGAAAATGTTCCCACAAATCTTTGAGATAAACCTACAAATGACATCCCATTTGCTTTATGTGCCAGTTGACATTATAGGCCAGATCTTGCCCTGTCCATAAAATATGGCTCAATGCAATAAGGCAGGAATAATTTGTGGCAAGATTTCAACTTAAAACATAAAATGGATGAAAGACTAAATGAGGAGAAGCACATGGGGCTGAACAACAGAATATAAAGAAAAAGGAAGTGAAGAGAATTTTTGAACCTAAAAAGTAAATTGCATGTCAGGCAAAATAGTAAGTATTTACTCACAAGTTTGAGAAAATCCAATTGCGTTTATTTGTCATTGACTTTCCTCCTCAGAAACACATGCACACATGGTTATTTACTCTGTTGAAAAATATATTAAAACTGATATATCTAAACTCAAGATAAGTGGAGAGGGTGTCAGTCTCATATAATTCTTTTTTTTTATTGAATTATTGACTTTGAAAGAAAACTCTAGTTTAAACAGGCAAGAAGTATACACAGAATTTATGTTTGCTTGGTTCTTTGACTATGGAATCAAAGAGTATTAGTGCTCTGCTTATATTCCAGAGGGCATTATTATTTTTCAGAGTTAATTTCCCTAACTGAAAGGCCATAATGCAAAAACACAGCAACTGTTTTGTTCAATCCATTTTACTGGCAGAGAGTATAACTCAACTAACTTTCTCCTATGAATTAAAATTTCCAGTCAGTCCACTGCTGGTTCAGAGTGAACCTCAGCAAATCTATGGACGATAACCAGAGCTTAATGACATTTGGCAGCTTCATGGAACTGTATGTATTTTTTTGTTTTAGCTTGTGGTATCTCAAATAGAAATGAACTAGAAACTTAAAATTAAGTACAATTCTAACACTAGCCACAAACTCTATTGAAGGAAAATTTTAAATTAATCTGCTAGAAAGCCAAAGTATATTTCTTTGTGCAGCACAATTTTGGTGGTCTAACTTTTGAATAGAGACTTGCTGCATTTGGTTGTTTTTAGCATCTCATTTACATATGCAATCCAGCTAATGCTGTGTGGAAATGTCTTTCAGAATGTGTTTTTGCAAACGTGCATTTCTTCAAGACCCATGGATATAAGCATTAACTAAAATAGTATCTGTTTGCTTGCAATGCTTGTAGTCAGACTTCTATAACAGTCATGTTGTCAGAATATTTTTCTAATTATGGAAAGAAAAATAGAAAGTTCCAACTCCTTAGCAGAATTAAAATTGGAATAAAAAGACCCAATAGGGATTAGGTAAAAAGCTATTAAAATATTCTACATTGCCAGTTTGTTTCTATAAATGAGACCCTTAGTGAGACTTAAAGGCCTAGAATTTGCCAGCGGTAACAAAATTCACAGAAAGGTAGAGCAATCTCCTGCTATTTTTATCATTAACATTTCTTAAGACTAATTATAAAATTTCTGAGGTTAACCTTGTCTGAACAACAAAGATATGAGTAAGGCATGCTTTGAAAGTAGATTTAGTGAAAGGATATATCTGTGCTGAAGTCATAACGTAACTTGCAAGATAAGTAATTTCTCTGCTGCTATACCTGGGCTATTGCTTAGAGTTGAGCCTGGCTCAGTGAGGCCCAGCTTTGGCATCTCTATAGCACGCTTCCATTTATTGCTGTGACTACACACAAGCTGTCAGTAATGCAGTTCAGATATTTTTTTCAAGATAAGAACGGAAATCAATCTAACCTCTGTCACTTTCCCATATCTTTGTAGACTGATAGCTGGAGCCTTCTGATCTGCAGGTTTTAAAAGCTGTCCTTTGAGCCTGTCCATAGCACAAGGTGAGAACCAGTAAGAAGATATTCTTGGAAATGATATTACACATATGCACTTAAGGGTTGAACAAGCTGTATAAAAATATGACATTAAATCGCTGGCAATTTGGGGAATTATAAAACAAACAGGTACAACTGTTCTGTATGAGAACAGATGAGATTTCCTACAGCTTGTACAAGGATAAAAATAATTATATGAAGGTGAAAAAGTGAAAGAAAAGTTTTTTTACCTTTCAGTCATTTCCACTTGTGACATTTGGCAGAAACTATTGGCAAATGCTGAGAGGTATATAGAGCCATAGTTTCCTCAGGCTGTCTTGATGTACACAAATGACACCCTGTGCAGATGCTGGTGCTGTCATGTGTTGCAGAAAACCTATGTGTTGCACAGTCCTGGAAATGGTGCAACTGTATATATGCCTGGTATCACAAACTAAATAAGTACATTAAGCATCTCCTGAACATATCTGTCAACTGTTGTAAAGGCAAAAAATAGTACAATCCATTTTAGTAGTTTAAAAAACCCTTTTGTTTGTTTTTTTTTACACAATACTTTAACCAAAAGATTCTGGAATTAAGCTGAAAACGTGGTTTTTGGTTTAGTAACAAAAGCAGTGCTTCAGCTCACTCTCTGGTCACAACATAGCTCTTCACAGAGCTCGATTTTTCAGCACAAAGAATGGTTTTGGCTAAAAACCACACAGTTCTGGAACTGAATGGTATATTGAGTGGGTGGCTTTTCTTTGGGGAAGTTCAGTCTCTTTGTTTTATCTGGCAGAAGGAAATTGATATCTGGAAACAGCATCACAATATGACATAATGTCTTGAATGCAAAAATTCCAGGAGATATTTACATGCACTGGAGTTTTACTAAAAAGGAGCTAGATCTGTGCTCCTAAGCAAAGAGAATCACTTTTAAATGCCTTTAGCTCAGACAGATCCCAGTACATCACACAGCTAGAACATCTTGAACTCCACAGCCAAAGTCTTATTAAAAAGTTTGTTTGGTTCAATGTTTCTACATAGGTATATGTTCTTATATACATGTACAGACACTGGCCTGCTGTGTTTAAAATTAGTAATTGAGTATCAAATACATTCTGAAAGTCGTAGATGGCCCAGATACTACATTATATGTAGTACAATTTAATGACCTATTCATCATTAATTTATTCTCTTGACTGTCTCCCACAGTGTTTCTGTAAAGTTTGGGATATGAAAGAGATAAAGGGTTTGAAGGCTGAAAATAGAGTTTTACAAATTATGAGACTGACAGTAGGTAGACCCAGGAAATTATGTATATTAAGACACTCTACATAAAAGGGATCCATTGGCTTTTTAAAAACTCTTTATTTATTCAAATATATTCCCATAGTCTGTGCCTCAGCTTGACATGCTTTAATAGGGTTAATGCTTCTCTCAAGCAAAGTATTTCAATAATTCAATTCATGTGTTTAAAATTTATTAAAAGCCTTTTGAAAGCATTTAAAAACAAGACTAAAAAAAGGTAATTACCTATGGTCACTGCTTCTAGTAGAGTCTTGTTCTTCCATGTTGACATTGTCTTGATTTATCTGTCTTTTGCCTATTTGTTCACTTGTTTATATGGGAAGTTGCTCATATTTATTCATTAGTAGTTTTCTGGGCGTCAATGAAAATGCTGCAGATGCGTATGTAGTATAAATTAGATGCATTAGACACAAGTAGAATTTCCCCTCGCTGTATGTACTATCATTAGAGTTCTTTTTATTTACAAAACAAGAAAGGAAAATGTTGCAGAGTTGAGAGTATTTGTGAATTCCTTTGCAGACCACGATTCAATATCCTAATTAGACCTTTTGGAGAGAAAACAAAACTGATAACACAACTTATATTCCCAGCAAGAAAACCATTCAGAACCTGGTCTTTACATCTGGATAAACCTGACAAAATATTCCTATTATGCTTTTTGGACAGTACACATATACATTAAAGGTATCATAAACATTTTAAATTACTGGAGTAACGTAACATCCTGAACATTGTTTCTACATCCTGAAAAATTAACCTAACAATGACATTCAAGTTTTGGACCAACATGCTAGGTCCAAAACTTGTATGTCATTGTTAGCATGACAAAGAAAATATTTTAAAAGTTTATTGGAAACGAAAGGATGTGTTCAGAGATAATAATTATTATTAATCTTCCAGTTAAGATACAGAAAACATCCCATGAATTTAAATTATCAGAATTCTAGTGGCCAATTCTACTTCAGCATAAAGAGGTTTACTGTATTTTTCTTATATAATAACTTTAAATTTTATCTCATTTGATTGGCCATTGATTATTTTTCAGTTTCTTCAGTGTTCCTTACACCCCAAGACATGGCTTCTATTTAGATTCTATTTAGATGTGTATTAAACTGGATATGTGTTTTAGTATAGGAGATACACAATTTCAAAAAAATTCAAAGTTTGCAAAAAAGAAAAAACAACTTCAAATTCTGGACAAGTTTTAGGAGATGCAGAAAGAGACTGAAGACAGTCAAGTTTTATTCCTGACTTGCATTTAGTATTTGGTATGGACTTTTCTGAATTGTTAGTCTGGCATCATCATGACACATGTTGTCTCTTTGAGTTTTTTTGTTTGTTTGGGGTTTTGTTTTGTTTTGTTTTTATGGGGTTTTTTTTAGGCAATAAATACTTATACATTCATTAACTCTAACCAACATTGGTTAACGATTTTTTTAACAATGTAATTTTTTATAGCTGCTTTGAATGCCATATTTTAAAATCTGAATCAGTTAATATATTTAGTTATAAATAGATAATTTGCCAAAAGAAAATATTACCCACACTGAGCTATTTATTTTAGGTAATAGTGAGATCTTTTATAATACTGCTACAATAGCTGGAAAAGAACCCAGACACTTCTTCTATGTGTACTTCAAATTGTAGTATAGAGCCCTGGTACTAATAATCTTTTAGCTTTTTTGAGATCAACGAGTCCAGTGCTGGGAGTGTCTTAAAAGTTACCTGGAAGAGGACTATCTTCAGAGTTATAGGGTAAGTGTACCATCCCTCTAATAATTTTACAACCTGAAATCTTGATCACGAGGCACTGTTCTGTAATTACCTCCTTTTATAAATTTACATATAGAAAAAAATATTGGCTATATTACAGGCTATTCTATTCTAGTTTGACTCCATACCCTAGCAGAAAGTTCATAGACAAAATGTGCATTGTTTGCTACCTTCTTTATAAATTAGTCTGATTTCTGAAAATATTTTGAAGATATGCAAAAAAAGATATAATTTCTGAAAGAAAATTTTATGATCCATTTATAAATATTTTGCAGCATAAAGAAAAATAAGAAAGACATGAAAATTATCTGCTGAGTTATACTTTTTACTTAAAGTATTTGTTCCCTTATAGCTTTTCTGAATTGTAAAATAATTGTTACATATTTTCATACTTGAAAAGTCCAAATTCTGAACTCTATTATGAATTCAAAAGATATCCAGTATATTATTCCCTTAAATAATGATCCCTATGCTATATGAAACATAAATCCTTGGAAATAATAATAATAATAATAATAAAAATAAATAATAATATTACTTCCATGAATTCTATTTGCTGTCACTACTCTTCAGACAATGCATAAAACCAACTCATTAACACACAGTGAAGACCAATAAGGTCATGTATGAGCAGCTCACTGTGCAGTACTCCTTAGACTCATTCATTTTTGCCCATTGTAAGAAGAGATTTAAGAAATAAGGACAAATCCTAATTCACCTGAGTGAAGGAGCATGCTTTCCTTCTAGGACCAAAATAGAATCATTGCTTTTAAGCACAAAAATTAAATATGTTTAAGTCTAAGCAAGATAGCTTTTGGTGATATGGCAACAAATGCGGTGGAGGTACCCTGGCATCTGTGTGGAGAAGCAGTGGCACAGCAGCATCCCTGGGGATGTTTGCTCTCTCAACATGCTCATGGTGTCTGTGAGCATCCCCATAGAGATCTCTAGGAAACAAAGGAGGAAGTGGATACAAGTCTGGGTCAAGAAGTGACTGCATAATTTTTAGGCAGCTATCACATTTTTTAACCTTCCAAGTGGACAGGATAATGGGAACCTCCAATATTCCCTGAAATAAATATCAAAGAGGAAACAGTGTTAAAAGTCTTGGTTCTATTTCCATGTTTGCGATATGTAATGCTCTGGAGATGCAAGCTGGAGGACAAAAAAGGAAGAGGTCAGATTCCATCTTCTAACAAATCTGCAAAACTTTCTACTTTACAGGAGTGAAATATTATGTTTACCACATACTCTGTAAGGATGGCTGGGTTTCTCCTTATCCTTTCAACATATTTTCTCCTGAAAAATGTTGTTTCAGCTTGCTGCTATTGGCAGTACTCCTTCCCCTTTCCTCTCAGATATTATGTGATGTTGAAGACTCAAGTGACTAATAGCTAGGTCTTTGTGGATGTTGTTGGCAATGGAGCTCAATATAATAAGGTAGAGCTCAGATAGCAGTGATTCACACTGTGTTACTTCTCCAATTTCCTGGTCTCCTGAGATCCCAAAAGATCCAGCAAGGGCCAGTAGCAGTAGATAAGATGGTGTCTTATACATAAATGCATATGTCTATTACAGCTTCCCCTGGGACAACTTGGTTTTTGACCATAGAATGAAAGAGACACTGAAAACTTTATTTCTTTCTGAAATTGAACTGGCTTGAACTGGACAAAAAGTAGATGTTTACAGTCCTCATACAATAGAGCAGCAACAATAACTTGGGAATGTGTGCTTACTGCTGTGCTTCCCCCACTGAATCTTAAACCCCTAAACATTAAACCATTAAACAATAGTTTAAGCTTGATAAGCACAGAGTAGTGTCGGGTTTTACCATTACATGATAGTGAAGCTAACTGTACTTCTCTGTGGGAGAGTAAGAAGGGATTAGTATCTAATCTAATAGATAGATAAGAGAGTGAAATATTTTGAATTGTCCATACTGCACTGGTGAGAAGATAATACATCAGATATGAACACTGATTCAAGAACAGATATGGTTCCAAACCTTCTCACAATGTAACAGCAAAACAGAAATGTCTTTGAGGGTAAAGCAAACACTTTTAGTCTCAGAATCACATGACAGTCATGACTGGATGTGTCTTGAACTAAACTGTCAAGTGTTGCTTCAGTCCAGTCTGGGGGGAAAAACCAAAAAGTAAAAAAAAAAAAAAAAAAAAAGACTGAAAGAAAGAAGAAAAAAAAATCCATAGACAGTTTTGCTTACTATTCGTGGAACTTTAACTTTTTCTTACTCTGTATTATGTAAAAAATGGTAATAGAATGCTAAATGACAATTGCCATGAACTAGAGATTACAGACAAATTTGCAAATATGGAAGCTGTAGATCAGTAACTCTCTCAAACATGAACTTAAAAGTAACTATCTTCTGCAGAAAGAATATTTATAATGAAAGATTGGAGAAAGGAATATGTACCTTCAACATGATGTCAAAATATATTAAAGGTGTATGTCCTGTTTAATAGCAGTACTTATCAGCTCAGAAATCATCCAAAGACCTTTCAAATAGTCAAGCAGCTCATCTCAACATAAATTTGATGTCTTTTACTTTGTAAATAGCTCTCATTGTTCTTTTTTTTTTTTTTTACCTTTAGCTGTATTAAAGGTTTTTATTTGAGCCACAATATATTAAAATTCTTATGTAGTGTCATACTAAGAACATTGCTTGCCAAAATAATTTTTTATGGGAAGGAGGTTTATAATAACCAGGAATACATAGAAGGTTCCTTGATATATCAGACATAGAGGTACAGAAACAGCAAAAATGTACCTTGATTTGCTGATGTCTTGTTTCCAGAGCATAGAGAAATGTTAGATTACACTTAGGTAAAGTCGCTGAGAAATGCTAGAAGACAGAGATGGCAGCTTTATCTCTGATAAGGACACAGAGTAGATGATAATCCCTTTCTAGAACAATTTCTAGAGAATTGCTCATTTTCAAAAACCATAAGCAATCTTCCCTGCTAATACAAAGTCCTTTACCGCCAAAACTCTTGTTAAAATATTGTCTTAAGTAGTTAAGGTGATGAAAATTAAAAAGTCCCTGGGGAAGAATCCTTCAGAAAAACATAAACAATGCTTATAAAATTAAACAAAAAACCCCAAGATGGACAGTATTAAAAGTTAATAAAGTCATGAAGTAACTTTGGAGGATGCACATTTTATGTTCATCCGTAACATAAAAAGATCAGATAACTGAAAAACTTTTCAGGACTTCCCCCTTTTTGTGTTTCTGTTGTCTTACCTTTCCCTTTCTTTTATAAAACTTACCGTATTTTGGGTATCTGTAATAAATGTTCTCTGAAAATTGTCAGTCATAGATACACAGCTTAGAGAGAGAAATATTTTGAATGATCACTTTCCTGCCATGTCAGGCAAGCAATCAGGAGATGGGAGATCCAGAAGATGAAGACAATATAAAAATATCATATTCATTTGCCATTGGGTGGATTTTTCTTCATTAATTTATTTCTTGTTGTAAATACCTCCATTTTCATCTTCACCATCCCATGTGCCAACCAGTTCATAATTTATTTACCATTACCAAAAACAATCCCACCATTTACAGAGAATTTTTCTTTGTGTTCATTTTTTCTCGATGTCCCTTAAATTCTTGACTATTCAGAGAAATATTGTGCTAAGCTAATGGCAAACAGTTTTGTCATATAAGTGAATCCTGGTGAGTCCATCATTCTGGAGCACAGTGTTATTAAGCTTTGCAGAGCTGGCTGGTTTGGCCTTGTGTAGTTTTAGAATAAAGCTACAGGTCTCTCTTTCCTGTTAACTATGAGGTTTAGACTTCTGATGACCAAAGTAGCAGAGAAGACATACCATTCTGTTTGGTCTTTCTAGTAAGACTAGGTCTCACACTTCCTGGTCTCTGTTGCCTTTGCAGATTTAGTTTTTCTTGTTTGTTTCTTCTGCTCACTTTATTTTCTACCCAGTGTTTCCTGGGAATTCCTCTTTTTCACACACTGTGACTACTACATTGCCTTCTTTGCTTTATGAGCTGAAACAACAGCTAACAAGTATGCAGCCTGTTGTCAAAGGCTGTAATTAACAACAAACTTAATACACTTACAGAAGGTACTACAGGTTTTCCTACATCCCCATAATGAAAAAAGCCAAGGCTGAGAATGCAATAGTGGCTGCAGTGAAGCTAATTGCAACCTTCCATAGATTTCAATTAGAGAGCAATTTATTCCTCTTTGTTCAGCTGTGCACAATAATTTGCATGGTATCTAATATGCAGTGCTTATTAACAGTGTTATTCTAATACTGGAAAGTGTTGAGTTAAGCAGTTTAAAATTTGAATGTGTAGCAACACAGGAATTCTAGAGGATTTCTTTTGACCACAGATCGAATTTTGTGAATGTTTTAACACAGGTAGTTTATAAAGCTATTTATTTATGCTCAGTCTAAACAGAGCTGGAAGATCTTAGACCTTTCCTGTATATGTTGCATCAAGTTGTATCTCATTGTTCTATAAATGCACAGACTCAAAAGATACACAAAAATACACAAGCAAAACCCAGTAATCCAAAAAGTTTGGAGACTTAGAAAAAATTGTAGGTAATAAGATAATTTGTTAGAATGCCTCTGGTCTCCATTTAATGTTTTATATGTTCTTTTTAGGTAATTTTAATTAAGAGGGGAAAATAGCAATAAATGTTAACAATCTAATTTAGTTTTATTAGAGAAAAACTGAATGCAATTAAATTTCTTAAAATAGTCTTAAGCTGAAGCCTGTATAAATGTTCCTATTCAAAGTATTCCTATTTGAAATTTTATTGAGGGAAATGTGCTTCTTACAGTGGCCAGGATTTGGGATAAATTTATATAAGTGGCAACAAAAACAAACCACCAATTTTTAAGTTCAAAACTTCTACCGAATTGCTACTATTAATGATCTCAATGGAGTTAAACAGCTTTCCCAGCATGTTTTGGACTGTGAAGGAAGTTAAGCAGGAACTTAGCTCAACATCTCCAGAGCCAAAAACTGTATTTCTTAATCAACCCTAAAGTCTAAAATAAGTACTGGGACACCCTCACAGCTAGGTAACTCTTGTCACATGATATTTCAGTCTTTTTTATTGCTGTTAAATATTTAATATCTGGTTACCCCACTTTATGCCATATTATGAGGGTACTATATTATTCATTATATGTCAAGTTCCCATTTCAGTGGAATTGGTGTGGTTGGGTGCTATTTTGAAAACACTCCTAACTCAGCTCTGTAAGTGTTCACATATTTCTCTAAATTACTCTAGAATTTATTATAAACACATTAATGGGAGTGTCATTGAATATATTCTAGTAGAGATAAGGATTTGAAGATATTCAGCCACAACTAGTGTAATCATAATGCTTTTGATGTATGACTAACAAAGACTGCACCATCGCTGTGTCTCCATTGACAGGATTCTCCAGAGGTCTTCATTTTCCAACCATTCAGATCACAGATGACCAAACGGGGTATATAATTCCATTTTAGTTTGCTCATATGACTTGATAGCATTTCTCCATGACATGGGTTAGCAACAGAAGATTTTGCATTTGGTTGGTTGTTTTCTGACATGAATCGTCTACTAAATAGGTATGGTCACTGTTCTTTCTTATACTGAACTTAATTTTAATTTTTTTTATCTTGTTTTGAATTACACTGGGAAAGTAAAATTTTATCTGCTCTTGCTTCCCTCTAACCACTATATGTTAATAAAATAAAGATTATTTCATTCTTTCAAGGCACAGACTTCATACACGGATAGATAATTGAAACTTAGACACAGCCCATAAACCTCTGAATCATATATGTCTTTTCTCAGTTAAACATTTCCTTTTTTCTCACTAGGCACATTTCAGCCTAGTTTTATGTTAAGTGCATTGTATGACATTAGTCAGGAACGTTATTTATTGTAGTGATAATTTTTGTAATAACTCTATGTAGGAGAATAGCTCTTCACAAATTTAAAATTATGCTTTTTTGATGCTTGCTTCTAAAGCTAGCAAAATTTTGTAAATTATAGTGATACTTATGTTTTTCATAAATGGAGATGTCTCTTCTTCAGTAAAATCAATACAGCAAAAAAAAATCCCCCATATTTTCTTTTTTTTGGATGTACACGATCATATTAAGTACTACTGAGGTGTACTTCATTAGTGTGCACTATCCCAGGGCATATTATCCTGGAATGTTACTGCTTTAAAAAAATGTATGGATGTCTTGAATTTACTTGATCTGTTCTTATTCTCTTGTTCTGATTTTTTCAGCTTTTTTTTTCTTTTTGCTTTCCCAATGGCTACATTCTTATACTTTTCTGTGAATGAAACTTTGAAGAGAGAAGAGCAAGTAGAAACAGAAAGATTCCTTCAGCAAATGAGCTTGCTATTACCTCTTCTTTGATGAATTGTAGTTATTTTGTATGTTGCCAAATACAAACCACCTTAATGCACGGCAGCCTCTACCTACTCACACTGTGTTCTGAGTTTTGATGTAGGTCTTCCTAGACTTCCTTTGCATCAAAAACCTCCTGTGTTTAGTTTGAAGTATGAAATTATGTGCTGAAAAATATTCTGCAGGTTTTAATTTGTTCCTGGTCTATTCACACTGAGAAAAGGATTTGAAGCTATCTTGAATGTGGTCCTCTGCTGTACAAGTTACATTCACAATATTTCACTCCAGTTCCCCGCTCATGTCTCCCAACCTGCCCCAAATCTTAATGTCTTTGTTTTATATCTTTAAAAATTCTATTTTCTTTCTAAAATGGAAGCCCTAAGATGTAGGCAAGAAATATAATAAGCTATTCAGACAAAGGATGGAAAAAACTCATGATAGTAGGTTGCACTCATTATCTGAATTTTGGTACTAGATGATTACTACATTTCTGCCCTAGAGGTCAGATCCCACACCAACCCCCCCTCCCCCCCCCCTTCAACAAAAAAACCCTAGAAACTGAACAAAACAACAGCAAAACAATATGTTCTCTTTATCAGTCAACAAAACATGCAGAGTAGAATGGGTGAAATTTCTGCTAAAACAAAGAATTTAAGCTCCAATATTTTACTTAAAAATTAACCTTTCCCCAGACACACGAGCAATCCTGGCATACTGGTGGCCTTTCTTGCCACTTAATCTAAACTGCTAAGGCCTATTGTAGTTCTTTATTCCCAACTAACAATGACCTACTTTAAGCTACTGATTTCAGTTAAGTAAAAACCCATTAAAAGGAAAAAAAGTTCCCTCCAGGCCATCTGTTGTTTATTTTTCTATTAGCAGCAAACTGTTCTCTTAGAGAACAGGGTCAGGCAGCTCCACAAGAAATGGGAACATTTTGCCCTTTCATTTGCTGCTTTGTAAATAGTAGCAGGTATTACTTTTCCCTCAAAATGTTTAACCAGGTAGAAGTGGGTAATGTGAAAATACAGTCTTTGCAACTATTCGTATTTGAATTCACTATAACAAACCAGCTGAATGTGGATTTATGAACTCCTACTCCATGACATTTCTTTTCAAAAAGGGTGTAATTTTCTGATTAAATTTTTTTTCATTGCATGTTTAAGCTTCTGACAAGATAATGGCATGACACATATTGTCCTACTGACATGTCTAATATTTCTATTTTTTCTTTAGTTTAACTCCATTTTTTTAGCTAAGAATATATTTTCTTGTATAAATTAAAAATATCAAAATTAATTTAAAAATGAGCTGTTTGGGTATTGTTTTTCCTTCTGAAAACTCACAACTATTAGCCAGCTGTAGAGGAACCTTACCCCATGCATTTTCTGTAAAATTAAGAAGAAGAAAAGAAGTAGAAATATGCTGGATTTGTGATGATAATTATATGCACTGCAGGTATAAATGGATTTATTTTTAACTAACTGAAACAAAAATATATACATATCCAACTCTTTTTACAAAATAATCTTTTGCAGCCTCTAAAGTTAAGGAAGGACAGAGCAATAGGTGATATTTGAAGATAAGGATAGGGAATCATATATTTGCAGTGAGTAAAATGTTGAGCTTTTAATTAGACATATAAATAATTGGTAACACAGCCAATAAGATCTTTTCCTCCTCATTTTAATTTTCTAAAATTAGAATTGTGTGATGAGCAGTATATTTTTTTCATTCATTGTCAGGATTAATAGTAAATTATCTTTATAATGTTTCTCAATCTTTCTAGAAGCTAGACATGAGTCTAGACATGATTCTGCAGGCAGGGAAGAAAGATGGATGAAATAAGCATTATATCTTTTGGTTGCACTCCTCATAATTGTGTTGATTCACTCTAACTTTATTAAAAGCAAGCCCACATTTCTTTAATTCTCACAATGTAATCCAAGTTGAACAATGCATAAAATGAAAAAGATTATTTAGAAATAAAATAGGAGACCCTGACAGCAATCTGTTGTAACTCTCTTCATTTCTATAAGCATTTTGTGATGAGCATACTTATATAGAAACTTGGGGAGTTTTGGGGATTTTGGTGGTTAATTGATTCTACCAGTCAGTCTATGCTCATAGTGATTATAAAGATTGTCTCCTCTGAGGAACAGACATTATTTTGAAGAAATTATGAAACTGCTTTCAGTCAAGCTTTACTGTTTTGCTATTTTAGTGCCAATGCTAACTGATACGCTGTGTAAGTATTCAAACAATCATTTCCATTCCACTGAATTACTGTTCCAGTAAGTATTTGCTTGTTCTGGTTATTTTTTATCACATTTTGCTTTTGCAGGATAAGCTGGAACCATTAATGTGACAGTTTCAGATTATTATACTACACTGATGCCAGCACAATTTATTTAAGCTACTTTTTTGCATCTGTTCCATAAGACATGCTTCAAAATATTCATAGTGAAATATGAAAGCAGAAAGGTCATTGCTTTTGTTTTGATTTCCTCAACTTCCCTGCCAAAATGTAAAGTCAAACCACACGGAATCCAGAGGATCATAAACCTATTTCATAAATTTTGATGCAGGACTATAACCAGTGCTACAATGAGCAGATTTAAAATAAAGGGACCCTGTTTTAGGAAAGGCATGCATATAGGTCAGAGAAGAACCATTCTATTTCAACATATGCTACCACTATTTTTCTTAATATGAAACTTTATTGAATATAAAAATTGTGAAAATGTAGCCTAATAATGTAGAAAAATACCAGTCACCTCCCTATATGCCTTCATTCACCTTGCTCGGGTCTGATGGACATTTTAGCCTCACATTGTTGCACCACTGATGAGGCAAGGAGGAAAGGCTCTGTCCTGGCTGAAACTGCTCAGAGACCACCCTGAATGGAATCCTTCCCCTGCTGGAATCAGAAGCTATGTTTGCAAGCTTTTCACTTGAGCCAGGCTTAAAACAGCGCTATGGGTTAAAATTTACAATCTATTTATAAAATATCATGGTAATTTTTTGTTATTATTCTGAAACCATTCTTTATTCATACTATGATGCTCTTTGCTTTGACCACCACTACGTTTTAAGCATAGCTTTTCACTGAGTTCCCCCACTGATACTCTTGTCACCTTTTTTTTTTTTCATGTTAGTTAACATGTAAATTAATGGGAAACATCAAAGTAAGGGAAAAAATGTGGTGTTATGAAGGGAGGACAGTCAGTGAAAATAAGAAGAAAAATATTTCTGATTTTCCTTAGTCATAATATTGTAAACAACAAGAAATAATAATGAACATTCTGTTTACCAAAATTATAAGTAAATGGATCAGTTCAGTCTAGGATGTTATCAAAGACAAACTGAAGAACATCAACAGTTCATCTGTGACAGCACTTCAAATTATTCTCCACAAAAAGAATTAGGACTTCAAAAATTCTGTTTTAATTATGAGAAGTCTCTTTCTTTATTTTTATTAGAGAAAGTGAAAAAAATATAGTAAAATATTTTAAAATTTAAGCTTATATATCTCATAGCCATACAACAAAGCCAACAATTTTTCAATGGAAAATGTCTTTAAGGGCAAAGGTACAAACTGGAACATTCAAACAGACACTGGAAAACTGAAGACTGATTTATTTATATTGCTGGTCATTTGCCCCTTCCCTTCTGTCCCTTTCCTGGCTATTTTAGGATTATGTCTAGCATGCACTTTTTCTCATAACTGAAAACCTACAAAAGATTTTGACTTTTGACTTACACAAGAGATATTTTCAGAGATATTCTCAGTAGGCCTCTTGGGAAGACACAATTGTTTTCAATTTTTTTGAATTTGGTATAAAAATAGAGATTTTCTATAACTTAGGGGGTAAAAGACAAGAGATCTAAAAGATCTAATTCACAGGATGAAAATGATGTTAATTATGCATAATTTTGACAATTCATTACTTAAGTTACAGTTTATGTTGTTTTTTTTTATTTTACCTCAATGAAATAGAAAACTGAACAGTGTATGATTTTAGAATTAAGTAAAAATTTTAATCATAGCTGTAATTGTTAGACACAAAAGTACAGTGAGAGAAAAAAAGAAATGAGCAGCTTTTAGAAAATCCTGCTATTACTGTCCTTCCAATATCACCAAACAGATTCAAAACAAATGGCTGTAGTTGCAGGGCCTTTATGATTACATTAGTATTCTATACTCAGACTCGGCAGAAAGGTCAAATGCAATTCAATCAGCTGCATTTCTCATCTTTCATAGCAGGTAGTACATAAATGAATGTGTGCGACCTATTTTTTTTAAACTCAAAACACTAAAAAAACCTGAGCTGAGATGGAATGCTGGATAATGTACAGCACTGTTCAAATGGGGGTAGGAGAGAAATTTTTATTTTGAACTTTCCATCCTTGGACTTCATCACATTCATTAAAGGTATCAGATAAACATTGCAGATATGAATCAAAATTTGTATTTACTTTTAAATTACTTGTAAAAGCAACTTCAGGTACCCTTTTCCATAAGTACTCTCAGAACAGGTAGCTACTGCTTCAAATTTATGTCATTTCCCATTGGAGAGTATAAGCAATGTTCCAGTCTTTACACAGGATGGTGTTTGTACAGATTTTCAAAAGCATGCAGTTTTCTTCTGAGTGAAATGCACCATTTCTGATACTGCTAGCTCCCATTGTCAAAGCCAGCTTTAGGCAAAGCCACACATGTGGATGATCATATCACAGGTTTTCAGTTCAAGTGGTATTTGCTTTTTGCATGGGAAATGTTAAATAATACTTATATTGGTTCACTGGATGCTTCTCATTTCCAGACTATCTGGTATTTTTTTAGAGAATGTTTTCTTCCCCATTAATTCTTTTTCTTCTTTAGTACTCTATCCAATTTTAACCATTTTAAATTATAATTTTAAATATGAGTCCACTTTCAATGCTCTGGAAATGCAGTCAATGACATTCAATCTCCTTTCTTAACCTTTCTTTTCATTATATAATCCACTTGTAATAAAAAGTATCAAAACACTTCTGAAAACAAACATTACAGTGACTCCCATGGAATGAGGAAGCTTTCTACTGACTTCAACTCATGAAAGACAGTAAGGTGAAATGAGAAGGGCTTTTAACATGAAGACCATCATGAAAAAAGAGGGAAGCTGGTGGTGCTGGGTAGACACTAGGGCTACTATACAGCAGGGTTTTCTCTTTTTGGATGTCAGTTGTCCCCTAGGAAACCTTTTCTTTCATCTGGAGTGGTAACAATTCAGTCATAAAAAACAACGTATCAGAATTTGATCCATCAATTCAGACAATTCCTCGGTGGGATTGTAGTACCTTTAGTTTGGGTTTGGGTTTTTTTAGAAATTATATGATTTCAGATTTTCATAATATAAGAGGAGTGAGATTTCTCAGTTCTGATAATATTAATCTCTCTTTACATGGGAGTATAAACTTGTAAGAACAGATGCCCAGTGGGATAGAGGAATAAAAATCTTATATTAAAAAAAGCAAAAATTCATTTCCAAGATCTGGCCGGGAGGTGACTGGATAATAGAAAAAAGTGTGGAAGTTATTGAGCCAATAAGTCCTTCTGTCATGTTCAGTTTCATTAATGCCTCGACCTTGTTTCTCAGGCACCTTCCACTGCCCAGGCCCGGGAAGAGCAAGTCTGCCATGCAGGACTGTTTGTGCCAAGTGCTCCAAATCCAGCCAATAGATATTCTGAGGGGTTTGTCTTAACCCTTTAACAGCTGATCCTATAAAATGAGAATCCATTAGCGATTGGAGAATATTAATTTGAAAATATGAAGCACACCTTCTTTGTTATTGCACTGCTAGAAACCTGGGCTATGAGACAGTTCAACCATGTAAACTCCTTGTGGTAAATGAGAATAAACAGGATCCATTTCAAAATAGATTCCTTATCAAAAATAAAATCCTAATGCAGGTACATCCTGTGAGTCTCTTTATTTGGAAGTAACTTAAATTTTTTTTGCCTTCATATAGAATTAAAACCAAAAAACTAGACCACCTAATAACTGCAAGTATGTATTCCTTTCAGTCATTTATTTGCTACTGGAGACTTGAAAAATAGTTCTGGAAAGTTTGCACAAGAAGAAAACTTCTCTTTTATGAAATGTTGTGCAATTCAATCATAGGTGATGGTTGTAAAATATGTCATTGACCTAATCCTAAATAAAACATACACCCTGGATTTTCACCTTTTTCACTACATAAAAAAGTGTAAAAAGCCCTGTAACATATTGATTTACTGACTGAATGCTTTATGTCACTAGTTGTTTAAAGCAAAAAAGTTAAGAAAAAACTTGTTTGCACAGTATAAAACACTAGTGATCACAATGATCAATGTCACCCAATTTAAGTCACAAGTCTATGATCCTTTTAATAATGTTTGTAAAATCTGTTCTTTGGATCTTGTAATCTCTTCCTATCTAACAAATACTTAGAGAAACTTGAACTTGATATTTGAAATAATAGATATGCAGTGAAGGTTCATTATGAGTGATGCAGTTTCTAAATTTAGTTTGGGAGCCATTGTTGCCTCAGTGATGACATTGATTCTCTTGCAGAGGGAGTCATGTTGTTCCTGGAGATACCACTCACATTATAGTGATACATCCAGCTGCTATACCCTGAGGGTGGAAATTTTAATCTCCAAGGCATTTATCGATTTGTCCCAGAGTAAAGAATCTTTTGGTTGTGAATTCAGCCCTACAGAACTGATTGCCACCTCTGTGTTGATACTATTGATTCCCCTGAAGAGTATACTGATGCACTTCATCTGATGACCAGTGATTGCTCCTGTGAACATGAAGAAAAATCCCATTCCAAGGAAGATCACCTGTCACCCATGATGAGTTTTAATGCTTACATGATTTTAGGGCAGCCCAAAAGACCAAAAGCACTTTTTTCCAAGCATATCCACTAGCCCAGGTACATGTGGTGTTGCCACAGCTGGGCACAAGTTTGTGCTAGCAAAGCCACATAAGTCATCTAATGCGGAGATCACCAACCTCCGACTTGTGATTAGTTTCAACTTCACTTTGTGCTATAGTGCAGTGATTATGCTACAAAACCTTAAGTTCAGTAAAGATAAGTAATCTTTGCATAATTTAATTTACAGAGCAGTGTTTTCATCAGATTTCTGGAAAATTTTTGAAAGTGTTGATAAATGAAAGAAAGTGGAAGAGCATCCCTAGACACAAATAAATGTCCCGTTGACAGAGTTCTCCTCCTGGTGAGGATGGCTTCCCCAGCACCTGGGAGTAGAGGGGCGCTCAGCTTCAGCCCCTGCCATTTTTTAGCATATGAGAGAATTAGCAGAGAAGAGGGCAAATGTTTTTTGCTAAGAGCAATTGTGCTTCAAGTAAAAAACTATAAGGCTTAATACTGCAATCATTTTTGTATTAACAGACAATAATAAATTATTGGACAGATATGGACTAGGTAGTTAAATAAAGGTCTCAGTTTTCCACCTCTAATAACATTGCCGCTTGCAGGAAATGTATTTTAGCTTATCAGGTTCAACATTTAAGTGATGAAATAAATTAAACTTGTAAATAATTTCTACTTAAATGACTGTAAGAAATGTTAAATATTTCTTCCATCAATATTAATAATTAATTAGCTTGAAAATAAAAGCTGAGATCTATCTGTGATAATTTGTTAAATGGAAAATGGTTCAGAAAAATAAAAACATCTTAAAAAATCCCTAACATCTGAATTCCTAATAGTGGAGTCTGAAACATCCTGGATAACTTCAAAATCCTTTTATGGTTGTTAGGAAGACAAAGGAACTTGAGTTTTTAGCTAAAATCATTAAAATTATATTAATATAGTTCTCAAAATATTTATTTTATGTTCAAATACATTTATAGCTATTTATATGAATGCATATATGTGTACATGTATAAGAAAGGATATAAGTAAGACTTAAATTCATCTTTGCAAATACTAAAGGGATTGTTTGCTGAAACTAGAAGGAAGCTAACTAAAATGACATGTTAAAAAAAGCAAACCTGGCATTATATTTACATATTAAAAATATCATTTATATATTTGCAACTGAATGTCAGACAGAACAATTAAAATTCCATCTTAATGGTGAGATAATTAGTGGGATCAGGATGACAACAGTTCAGATTTAAGTCTTGTGACTAACTGAAAAGATCTGATCTAATTTCTTTCTACTGAGAAATAGGAAGAAATTTTAAATCTGTTTTGGGATTCTTTACTTGTGGTATAAAATTACGGATTAATTGCCTAGGGTATTTCTGGTACCATACACCTTAAGTATTGTACAACTCTAATGAATTAATGAACTGGAAATTAAAAAATGGAGAATGCATTCCAAGTCTTTCCATAAGCACCCAGGTTGTTTTGGGACAAGAAATAACCACAGTTCTTCTGCACATTTGTGAACAATGAGAACTAGACTTTCAAATCTTCTTGTGCTCTTTAGATGTCAAAAGCCAAAGCTTTCAGCAAATTTCAATTTCCAAAGGTTAATTTAATTCATTAAAAGGAATCTGCAGGAATAAGTATGCCAGCTACATGCTCTTCTGCCCCTCTTTCCTCACAGAGTAACACATTAGGAAAAGACAAAGAAAAAGGGGAAATGTGGTAGAAGAGCCCATTGCAATCCTATCTTCTTAAGAATACTGTGCATATTTAAACTGATGTTTAAAGTCTTTGAAATTCAGTGGCCTCTTAAGAGCCACAAAGTTGGACCTGACATGGTCTTGACCCTTTGAATTTTGCCCATTAATGTTTACATATATAAAGGAAAAAGTGTGATTACTTTCCAAGTATTTAAGGCCAAATGAAGTCAGTTTTTCTCATCCTCCGAACTGTGAAATCAGAGAGCATTAAGTCCTCCTTAAGGCTGTAGGAAGACAAAATCATCTGTCTTCAGGATGATAAACTCAGGCTACAGAAGGAAAAGAATAAAATCTAAGTCCTGCCAGTAGTCTTAGCTCATAGAAGGCTTAGGAAATTAGTTTCTGAAACAAACTTAAATGGTCTTATTTTGTCAATATATTGTCATCAAATTCTCCAAAGTGAAAAAAAACCCCAAAAATTACATAGACTTCTTACTAGCTTAAGGAAGGAAAATATCTTCTGAACATTTCATGAAATATGTTGATATTGCTGTAAGAAAGGTATCTAAGAAAGATTTAAGTGGTTTTAAATTTTTCATCAAAGCTTGTTCTGCTCAATATAGTATTCCTTGTCTATATAAAGAAAAGAAATTGAGGAAAGAGGGGAGAACAGAAAATGAAAAAGAAAACATTCAACCACTTTTTTTTTCATAGCTAAAAAAAAAACCCCAACAATATATTCTTCCAAACTTTAGGAAAGATAGTGTCCAAACACACTACATTCAAGAGAAGCCAATGTGGTACTTTCTCCATACTGAGAGAAATGTAAACAATTCCCCCTTTTACCTGTCAATTCAAAATAAAATTGTGGATGAGCTTTCTTTGGGTGGGACCTAGAATTTACATAACATATAATTCTATCCCATTCAGTAACAACAGTAATATTGGTCATATTTTTTTTCCCAAATCTGGGAAACGACATATTTGCAAACTCTCCCCTAGAGTATGCCACTACGTCTTATAAGGCATCATGATAAGAGGATGTGTATATCACTTCAGTTCAAGTTTTTTAACTGCTTTTGCTGATATCTTATTTTTAAACTGCATTAGACTTAGTATAACAACCAAATATTGCATTTTACATTTTCTTTTTAAATTTGGAAATAGTGGTCTTATTGGGTAGCTTTATAAATATCCATGCTGTAAGTTACAGAGGTTTTCAAAGTTTTAAGGTGTTCCTCCTGCAATTTGATAAGCCAAATTGCTTGAAATGGATGAGTGCTTATTTTTCCTTCCTTTAATTACTTTGTGTGGTACCTTTGAGGTTTCTTCAGTGTACAGGTATCTTTTGTGAAAAATGATCTTCAAACCTGCAGTATTTTCATAGCAAGCAATGCTCACAACCCTACCAGCAGAGGCAGGATAGCTTTCCTATTCCAAATGGATGTTCCTCATTTTATTTAACTAAGAAATGCATCAAGCAGGCCTTTTTACTGGAACACTGCATATGAAGGTCATGTAGAGATTATTGTTCAGGTGACCTCCTACCTCTCTGAAGAACTGCTCCACCATCTGGTACATGCTCCAGATATACGTCCCTGTGCATGACGTTAGTAATTTTGCATTAATAATTGCTATGATTTGTTGCATATTTTGAGTATTTTTAAATTCTGAAAGAGAAATATTGAATGTATTCTGCAGATTATTCTCTTGGATAATGCATTATTAAATGCACCCAATATGCTAAATATTTAATCTTTAAAATTATAGACATTTCCCTTTTTAGCAAGTTAGTGTATTTTCAGAAAACAACCGGTCAGTGTAGTGGCATTAATAAATGCATTGCTTTCTAAGAAATTTGACTGTGAATACTGGAGATAATTCGATTGATGTTAATACAAATAAATAGATTTTAAAAATCAAACAAAAAAATATTATGCTACAGATCACTTGTATGATCTTTCACTTGTATTTTTAGTACTGGAATTTATGGGTTTCCCTTAATGTTCCCAAGACTTGGAAGTGTCTGTCAATGGAAATTGGAATTTGGATGTGAGATAGGTATGCATTTTCTTTCATATAATCACTGGACAGCAAAGTAGCCCTGGAGGTCTTGAAAGGAGTATCCATCACTAACTTTAAACATGCTGACTGCTTTCAGTAAGTTGAAGGAAAAGCAGACGTTAATTTTCTCTTCATCTTTCTTCTCTTGACACTTCACTTCTTTGGAGGAAATGTGTAAATAAAGAATGCTAACAGTGTCTCTGCTGCTGTCCTTGAGTAAGTTTTATCCTTATGCATTTCATCATCTTGGATTATAAAATAAGTCACATGGAGACTGACATTTTTAATGCATGGACAAATAGGTAAGTGTTAAGAATTGCAAGAATTTTAGCTGTGTTAAGCTTTGTTGACGTACTTCTGGATTTCAGGGCCATGTTTATAATAAGGATAGTAATGAATGTCTCTAAAATTAAAAATATAGCATATTCCTGAAAATATTGATAATTTGAATTTCAGCTGATATTTAGGAAAAGTTAAATGAGAGTCTATCTGCACTGTAGCTAGAGACAATTTTTCTTACCAAGAGCCAGAAATAAAGCATTTATTATATGATAAGGCAGATCTAAAGCAAATACTAGCCCTGAAGAGTAGAAACATGCTCGTGTTAATACACCAAAAACTGAGTTACAAAGTAGGACAATAGGGAATAAGTAGCCTTTTGAGTTTAGAGAGTAACTGCTGCTGTTAGTATGGAAAACAATTTTGAATAACAAGTAGTGGATTTTTCTCCTCTTATCAGCTCCTAAGAATTTTCCTTTCTCTTTTTATATATTATTCTTTGTAATCAATCATCTCTGCTGAAAAAATATTTTCTGAAACCTTGTCCTTAGAATTTTTCAAAAGAGTTGACTCATACACTTCCACAAAACAAATGTGAAACAAATAATCAAAAATTCTGATGTCCATCTCATTAGTCTCTGTTCTCAAACATTGACCTATGTATTTGGAATTTATATATATAAGGAATACATAATGACCTTGATGGTTATGGTTGTCTGTAGGGACTTCATGCTACACAGTTAAAAATCCACCCAAATACACTTTATATAGGCATGAATTTCAAATAACACAGATCGAAGAAATTGGCACAGAAATATGAATTCACAACACTGTTTTCTTTAATTTACATAGGCTGTAGTAAATTTGTGTGTGCTATGCAAATTATGTGTAGGGAGAGGAAGTAATATCTCCACTTAATTTTATATACATTCCCAAATATTTGCTTCAGGCTTTTCCAAAGCTCCCCAAAAACTTCCTTCACTTGGTTTCAACTATTTCTTTGCTACTTCCTAGCACATCAGACATTTCAGTGGAAAACCTTATCACATACTATTTTCCCATTTAATTTTCTGTTGTCACACTGTAAAGAAATACAGCAAGTGGTGCAGTGAAGTGAATTTTATTTTCCTCCTTTTGCTTTCCCTTTGTATAGTATGAGGTATGAACAAAGTACCATTCATACTTTTTTTTTCCCAGTTATGTAACATAGGTATTTAACTATAGGTAGATAGAGCTTCTTTGTATAACATTGGCAAGTTTTTGCTAATCTAGGCAACTGAAATTACTTGTCACACTTCAGTACACTTCCTTTGATCATAACGATTTGCTGTTATAAAGTATCACAGAGATAGAAGCAAATATGTTTTGTAAGAAAAAAATGTGTACTTCTTGTTATGACAAATAAACTATTTTGGACTATCCTCTATGACTTTATATGGATTTTATATCAGGGAGAAAATTCAATGCATATTAAACTTTTCTTTGTTTGTTTCTCTGGCTTTTCTTTTTCTCTTTTTACTTGCAGTACAATGTATTCATTAAAATAGCAAACATGTGTTCACAGAGCTGTGACCGAAACTTTGTTAAACCATTCAGTGAGTTTTATCTAACTAATTCTTCCAGCACCTTGTGAAACCTTGCTAAACCTTGCTAAAGGTCTTGCTAAAAACTTTTGCATGTTAATAGTATGATTAAATTGCAAGGATAGTTACATAGCTGGAGTTAGGTATATGCTTTCAGACTTTCCTCAAAGGTACATTTTAATTGTTATATCTTTATTTCTGCAGCCTCATCTGTTTTTGTGTTTTAAGTAGTCATTCCTCTGGACTCAAATTAAATTGTGTGTCTTCAATCATACTAGCTGGTTGATTATCTATCTTCAGCTTATTATTTTAAGTATTTTGACAGATAAAAGTAATTTTGTGCATTTCATAAATTTATCACTGCTTTTCAGTAGCATAAGTGCATTTCAACTAGTTTGCTTAGGAAGTGCTATATTGCAAGTCTTTGTTAAAATAAAGGGAAATTTCTACCATTCCAGCTCATTCTGAGGTGATAAATTCATTGATTTGGCTTAAAACACATGTAAACCCAAGTGTATTTGCATATAAAATGCCCCAGGGCCTATAGGACCTTATGTGAACGGTTAAGTGTTTTTATCTTCTGGCAGCACAGAACCAACTATGTGTTGTGCAAGGAAGAAGGCTGGGATTTGACTGTGGTTAAGCACTGAAAAAAAGGGTTTTGGATTTTGTCCATGCACTCAGCACTGCTGCCCAGTGATTGATACTGCACATCCTGGGATAACCAACAGCAGCATGTCATTGGCACTGTGGATGGCTTCCATTTAAATCCCTTCATTTGGATTTTATTAGAATGGTACTAAAATGGGAAAGCAGTTTAGTTTTAGGAGCATTACTGCCTGGATTTTTAGCCACAGAACTGATAATAACTCTAATGGGAATGATAAATCCCTTGCATTTTGTTACAAATACCCTTTAGTGATTTCCCGTGCCTGCTACTTGTGTTTAATATCCATTCACTCTGTTTATTTTCAGATTAGTGTGGTTTGAGTCTGACATTGATACTGAGACAGTGAACACACTCTCCAAACAGAGAACATGCTCTGTTTCTTGAGAGCTCTGTGGTGAATGCCAGCCCTGCTCCCAGAGCTGGCCAAGTTGAGTCATGTATGATGCTGTTCAGCACCTCCTGTATCTGATGACACACGAGGGACAGACTTTGACAGGTTTTGGAAGTGCAAACCTCTTGCTGGTGCCATAGTGAAGTCATGGGGTCATGGAGGGGAAGGGAAAGATTGGACTGAAAATGTGAGTGATGGATACTAAACCCCTACTAGTGCTATGCTGATAGGAGCAGTGTCTACAGAAATGTTTCTGCTGATTATTTTCAGCAGACATCTGGATTCTGTTTTTAGCACAAAGATGCATTTCTTGTGTGACCTTGAAAAAGACATCTCATAAAGTTGTTGCCATATTTGAGCTGACTGTAAAACGCCCGTTCATTTCAATGAGTTACACTGTGGATAAGGAGAGCTGCAGCCTGCCTTGATTAGCTCATGTGCTGTACAGATGTAATTGCAGTGGGCAAGACAGAGCTAGTATAGCACTAATGTAGCATTATAAATGTTGACAAATATAATAACTTTAGCTCAGAGTGACTGTAATGTTTTTGTTCACTTCATAATAGATGACATTTCTCCAATACTCTTTCCTCAATAACCCCTGTATGAATCCATTGTTACTACATTAAAATAATTGTCCATAACTGAGGCCTTTTGGCATGTGGAGTAATGAAATCTGTATGTAAAATGCAGGCTAATTAATTACCATTTTATAATGGTAATTAATTGCCTGTTTTGCTGAGTGGCATTTTCATAGCGAATGAATATTTTCATGTTGCAATCAAAGATGACAATCTCTACAACTCCAGAGAGAGAAACAGCTGATTGAGAAAGCCTACAGATTTCCAGGGCAAAAAACCCCAAACCCACAATTTGCCAGAATGCACAAAATTTTGGAAGAGAGCAGGGAAGGGAATACCAAAGTGTATAGAAACTTTAAAGGGACTTATAATGCTAAAATATATGGTTGAGCTTGATGCTATCAGTGAAATCAAAATCTATGTCTTTACTATAATGATGTAGAAGTGGAGTAGCTGCCTTGCAGCATCCCCACTGAGAACCCTGGTGGTGTATTCCTGAAGTCACACTTCCTGCTTTCCTTGTATCTCATGACAGTTCAGGGAGCACACAAAACAAGGTGTTCCTTGGTTTGTTGGGGTAGGTAGATATAGGTAACATGAAATGTTGAATAGTGTTCTTTAGAACAGTAAAAATAATATATTTTGCCTAATTTTCCTTGGAAAGAAGTCAAAACAGCAAATACAGTAATTTATATCAGATTTTCCTACTGAAAGCAGCCCTGTAGTCTGCTTGTCTGCTTTTTTGCATTAAGATCATAACATCCTTTCTCCTTTTGTCTGCTTCAAAGAATTCATGCATTCTGTGAAAACCTGCTGGAGAAAGGAGGCTTTCAAACAGTTTGAGCTACTCAGATAGTCTCTGTTTTCTGCACATGCAACAGTCTTAGCTCAAGAATAAACCAGTGCAATCTCCCAGTCTGAGCAAGGTACTAATATAAATACATGCAGACACAGCCATCAATTAAAATGTTGAATCCCTGAAATATCAAACCATAGGGTAATTTGTGTCTCAATCTTCATCCAGAATTGGGGATTTGATTCTATTTGTGTTTTCAAAAAATATTTTCTGACTTTTTTGGCAGTGGCAGTAAGTCTAGTTTCTTTTGCTTCCCTGGAACCTACTGCTTCTTTCAATGAACACCATCTGAAAAAAAACCCCAAAAAAGACAGCTACAAAATCACCTCATTGAACAACTTCTTTCTCAAACATGAAGTATTTCTTCTAGATTGATATTTAGTGATTATTAATCAGCCTTCAATTTTCTTTGGCTGCTCCCACAATTAACCACATAGGGTTTTCTTATAAAAAATAGAAGCATGCTAAAATTAAGTAACAAATTTTAAACAAAAGAATGGGATTATCCTACCCATTAGGCAGAACATCTGTGCACAGGTTCTTTGGAAGGTCAAATGCTGAGTTAAGTACTGTGAAGGACTGTTTCTGTCATGCTAGCTAGACAGATGCACATCTAAAAAAGCAGGAATAATCAAATTTCATACTTTAACAAGCAGATTACATATGAAGTTTAGGAAATAATTTTATAGGGGAAATATTTCAATTTGCTATAGTGGGTTCTAAATGAAACCAGTACAGGCAAACCATATGAAATTGTGTTTATTCCCTCAGTGAAACTGTTTTAAGCTTCATAAGTTCACAGGCTATTGACTATCAGTCAGTCTTAATATTTATTTGAAATCACCAGCTACACATTATTACTTCTACATGCATAGTAGGAAAGCACTTTGCTTTAATTTAAGGATTACATTTTTCTTTCATTCTCTCAGCAGTCCTCTGCTTGGACATCAAGCTGGAGTGTTCAAGTGTTCAAGGGGTACGGACATATGGGCAAATAAGGTATTCTCTGACATTTTAATGAAATTTGCTGACATGATGAATTAAAGGCACTTGAGGATAAATTGGTGCCTGCTGAAGCACTTTGGGCAGACAGCAGTTTGTGCCAATGTCAGCTGCCAGCTGGGAGGGGCAGCAGCATGGCATGGGGAGGGCATGGAGCCCTGCAGGGACCAGGGAGCCAGGCTGGATGGAGCACACCCAGGGGATGTGCTGGCTGCCTCTCTGAAGGGAAGAACTGACTGGCCACTCCAAGGGGATCCTCATGCAGAGCTCTGCAGCTACAAAATACAGCTGCCTTCACTGGTAGGAAGAGCAGCCTAAATGGTAACAAAGTCTTCTAGGATTTTTTGATGGAGGTAGTGATGGTGGCATTTTTTGTTGGCCTTTAGGGTTGGTTTGCTTGGGTTTTTTGGTTTTATTTTTGTGTGTTTGGGTTTGGTATTTTTTTTGTTTTGGTTTCGTTTAGTTTGGTTTTTTTGTTTGTTGGCTTTTGTTCTTTGTTTCAATATCATTGGTAGCGCTGGATATTTACTAGGACTTTCAACTCTTTTTTTTAACTGATACTCATGTACTAAAAATACCTACTCAAAATGAAATAAAGGCATGAATCTGGAAGAAAACTCTTTTCCTACTTATTCTCACTCACAATGATTTTCAACCCATCTTGTGTTTTTGTTATCATAGAATAACTGGGACCTCAGTTTACTGAATCTTCAAAAAGAAGACAGGTTTAGATGCGTGAAATGTTTCCTGATTATTATGGTGATACTCACTGCATTTAAGAGTCACCTGTGCAATATTCAGCCAGAAAAGTTGGCTCCAGAAGACTCATCTATATCCTCAAATAATTTCATCAAGAAACATGAAGTATGTGATGGGTGAATCTCTATGCCTCAAGAGGGAGAAAGGACAATGAGATATTTTAAGGCTTTTGTGAAAGCATATTTCCCAGGAATCTTTGTGGAGTTACTTCTATACAAAGTCTACAAACCTAGACATGGAAAATCAGAACCAACCAGATATTCTCCATTCATATGAATATCAGTTTTTTATTGGCAATTTATCAGTGTGAGGTCCTGTTGATTACATTATAAAACTTAAAATGACAGCGTGTTCTAGAAATTGAAGACAATGTATGATATGTTAGGATACAGGAATTTGTCCTGAGACCTGTGCAGAGTTTAAATAATTAAATAATGGTTACATATTCTTATTTAAAACATAATCTAACCACATTATACTGTTTATTAATATATAATTTATGAAAATGTGTATCAAGTCATTATTAATGAAACATTTATGTTTGACTGTATATATACATATATCTATGTAATTCCACATCTAGAAAAAGTATGTTGTTGGTGTAATTAGCATTTGCTACTCCTGCAGTTGAAGCCAGTGATTTGCTTACTTGTCTGCCTGTAATTCCTCCATCTATTGCTCATTTGACAACATATTTCAGCTAATTTCAGTTTTATCTGCTCAACTTTGGCTGCTTGTTCCAATGTATTATATTTTCAATGACAGTTAAATGACTCTTTTCTCAAGATGCTGTTTAGTATGCAGGATGATGATTTGGCAGTTAAATAGTGCACTGTGATATGTAGCAGTCCTGATGAAACTTTTAATATGAATTATGCTATGGAGTAAAATTTACCCTAATTACATATCCAAAAGCTGTGGAAAATACAATGTGAGTGTTTAGATGGAGGGACTGGGAGGTTTCAGCTTTACTATTTTTTCTGCCAAAGGAATAAATATCTACTATTATTTTGTTTATTTATTTATTTATTTATCTCCTGCAAAGTAGAGTTGAATTTTGCTCCATGGGAAATAAGAGATGGTAGAGCATACAGGGCTTTTAAAAAGTTATTACTTTGTATGTTCATTAAAGCATAAAATTAAAGTTACAAAGAATAGCTTATCAAGGGCCATGCTGTTCAGCTTAAGTACAGCACTCCTAAATCTTCCCCAAACTCTCTTTAAAGGTTTGTATTTCATTTCAGCTTTTCCCAGGCTGCTACTTGAATTCATTTTCTACACAGATCAGCTTCTACAGAAAGTATCCTGATTCTAAATCAAACAACAAGTATTTTATATATAAGAGCTGTGGAACTATATTATTTTTCAAGTGGATCAGAATCTCTCTTAATCTAACAAGCAGTCTTTAAAGATCAGTAGGCAGCCCATGTCCTATTATTGCTGCTTAAAGACCAATTTAAATGGTGGTAATTGCTACCATTTTTTAGATGTAATCAATATAATTGCAATGATAATTTGTTGTGAAATTTATAATTCCATTTTCAGGTTACAAAATATTTCCAGGGCCTCAACCAATATTCCTTTTCTTTATAACTTCCTGGTTGCTTTCTTAACCTCATTGTTTATTGTGATTTTTCTGTGTCGTTCAAATGTAGGTGTTAATTTTCTTTAATATTCATTATAATGAAAATATAATTTTCCTTACACAAATTATGACTACTAAGAAAAGAATGGCTCTTTTGAAAATATGATTCAAAATGTAGTTAAAATAGAAACCTGTAAAGCATCACTATAAATCTGGTTTTCAGTATAGATATTCACACGTAAAAGTAAAGGGTTTTTTAAAGGTCTATTTCAATTTTTCTTATCACCTTTAAGAATTAATATAATTTTAAGGAATAGCAAGTACAAATTAAAGGTTGTCCTATCCGACAGTAATCTCCAGAGGTTAATTTCCTTCTAAGCCTAGCAGTAAAAAAAGCAATCAGCTTTAACAATTGGATATTTAATTTCATTTTTTTACAGGAATAATTTGCTAATAATTAATGATTTTCAAATTTATATCAGACAGCTCAGAATCATCTCTTCAAACAGAAAACCTTTTCTACCATCCTGTCAAATGCCCACTAGTATTGTAGTATACCATCTATTTACAGTTTTTCTTTTTCAGTTTAAATGAATAATTCCTTTTAAATTACTAACACTTCTGTGATTTTCTTGGTCTTAAACCAGTACATATAGCAATTAAAATGAACTCTTTTACCCACCAATACACACTATCATATTTCTAAGATGACAAAAAGCACTCTGAGAAAAGAAGCACATAAGCACAGCAACACAACCATCAGTAATGTCCAATAAAGTTGCAGATTGTTTCTTATGATGACTCATAACAGTGAGATTGAAATACATATGTATACACACACATATATATGTATGTGTGTATGTATGTATGTATGTATGCATAAATATATATATATATAAAGGCCAAACAAACATTTGACATAGCTCTGAATTAAAAATTTTAATGGAAGAACCCAATATTTAAATTTTGCCGCTGACAAAAATGGGATTGCAGATCAATTTTCAATATATTGACTCAGTGTTGCTGCCTTGCAGCTTTGGAGCTATGGGGCAAGGCAGTTTATTGTCAAGATAAGGATGTAAAATTTAGGAAACAAGATGTGTTAGAAAATCAGAATTGTTTTAATTAGTGCTGTAACAGCAAGGTAAGATGCAATTAAAGCAGTACATTTGTACCACCATTATTTTAATTGTTGTGCCATTAACTGTAAAATGCTGTATAGGTGTGAAGGTGAATGAGGAATAATTTCTGCTCAAGACTGTTACTGAGCAGTAAATAAATAGCTACATTGAATTGGTTCTATGATCACAGTTGACTGTGGAGAGAGAGTGTTTACAAGAGCATGTAGTGACAGGACAAAGGGGTGTGCCTTCAGACTGAAAGAGAGTAGGTTTCTATTAGATATTAATGAATTTTTTTTTACTCACAGGTCAAAAAAGGTAGCAATGACAAACTGTTGACAATAACGATGAGCTCAGGATCAAGAACTTGGTCATCACAAAGTGATCCTACAGAAACTGGAATAGTTTTCTATTATGCCAAGTATGATCTGCCTTCCTTTTTAAATTTTGGTGCTAAGATAGCAGGGGGATTAAAAACATCCAGAAAATAAAGCAATTAATGTAGTGCTGGAGAAAGATCAGCCTTTATCAGTGGGACAAACTAAGCTGATATTTAGAGGTGGGTGTTATGGGTGTTAGCTATGATGCTTAGTCAGATAAACTTGACACCTTAATATATTTTTCCATTTTGATGCTGAGAAAATATTATGTATAGATAATGATAAGGATAAAACAAATTTTTAGGTACTTTTGTTGAGTACAGTTCTACAACTATGTGTTAGAGAACTTTTACTGTTAAAAACTGGATTGATTACAAATATTCATAGTAGAGTTATTTTTGAGTAAAGATATATTTTGTTTAGATTCACCTACTTTCCCATGCCAGTGGCAGTTTTAATACAGAGAATATAGGAATTTATTATGTACATAGCAGACTGCTAGCAGCATTGTTACTAGCTGTTTTCTAATGTTTAGATTGAGGACTACACTGAAGCATGAGGGGAAAATTCTGTGCTGTTAGAAGACAAATTCTAATGCTCTAACTGAGAATGATCAGAAGATTGCTGCACTTTGCCTTTTCATTCATAAAGCAGGCAAAACTCACCATGAGTTTGCAAGTTGAAAGTTACTGAACAGCAGTCAGAATATTAAACATGCCCCTAGATAGCTGTCTGCAGCAAGTCACAAATAGCATGCTTATGCCACAAATAAGTGTTTTGACTTCTATAGTGGGTAAGCGTAATGTGCTCTTTAGAGCTGGAGCTTGGTAAGCAAGAATGGAAGTGTGTTCACTCTTTTTATGTTTCCAAATTCTTGTTGTATTTACAGGTAAGTTCAGCATAAATGCTCAGATCCTTATAAGTTTTTTTCTTGGGATCTCCAACCGACTTTCTTTCCCTTACCAGTGTCTGGAATTAAAAAAAAAAAAAAAAAAGAAAGAAAAAAAAAAGAAAGAAAAACAACAAAAAACTTTGGCCCATTGCTTACCATAATTCAAAGTTTAGATCTCCTAGCTGTTACATTGCTGTGTTTTGTATCTGCCAGTACTAGCACACATAAATGTGCTATGTGTATATTTCCAAAAATAGCCGGTAGGGTTTTACATTTACACTGACTTTCCTTAACTCCCTGGCTGGAATTTTGAAAGCAAGCTTTATCCTGCAAGAGACTGATCACTTTGCAAGGCAAAGCTAGTCTTTCATATGTATGTGTATGTGTACTGTTCATGTCTTAAGACATTCAACAGTCACAGTGTTTTTCCCTCAATTTTCGTGGAAAATGAAAAAGGGTAAGAGTCTGGTCCAACAGTGTCACATATCTGGCTAGAAAGTTTGCATGCCTTCTTATTTTGGTATGAATTCCATTAATCTCTGCAGATCAGTGCCAAATAACTGCTAAATTTACACTAACAATGGCCTTATTTGTAATATAGCAGAGCAGACAATGTGAAGCCTGAGGGAGCCTGTCACCATTGGGTGACAAGGGTGCAAGTTTTCAAGCTATGGAAAAGGATATGATTTTGGGAATGGAATGCAGACTACGTGAAGCAGGGTTCTATCAACTCAGGAATCCAGCTCTGGAAAAAACATGAGAGATAGACAGTGGTTCCTCCAGATGCACTGGAATAAATTAGTAAAAAAATTAGCATGGAGTCTGGATGCAAAATGACCATGGCTTGGAAAGCTGTGCTCAGTAAAGCACTGGATGAATAATGCCAGGCTTATATTTTGTGGAAAAATTTTTGAGGTGCTTACCACCTTATTAATATGACATCAGAAAAGGGTGGATTCTGTTATGATAATAGGAGTGTTTTACACAGCAAAACCTGAAACTACTTAGAATTTTTCAGAATAAAGCAGCACTTTGAGTAGATGAGAAATTACTGGAACTAAGAAATAGTTTGATGAGTGACATGAAAGACTGCAGCCATCTGGACTGGAGAAATGAAAATAAGGATAAAAGAATAAGCATAGGCATTGTAAGGACACCTAAATAGTGGTTACCTCCAAATCTGTAACATCTGTGAATTTGGGGAAGTATCTCTTCATCCTTTCTTCCACTCTAAGTTTTCAATAAAGTCCGTGTTACTGGCTGTTTCATCTACAAGAGAACCTGATTTGAACTTTTCTTCAATATTTCCTTGAAGTCTTTCTAACAATGGCCTTGATGTAATGGCCCAGACCAGCTCTGGCCCAGACCAGTACAGAGGTTATGACAAATTCTACTGAGAAAGTGGCTGAGATGTCAGAATATTTAAGCAAAGGCCATATATTATGTCATCAAAGGGCTTTTGATTGTGGCAGACTTTTTCTTTACTTTAGGTAGTATTAATTTTAATTGGGAGGGAGGGGAGGTTGCTAGTTTTGGGGTTTTTTTGGTTGGTAGGTTTGTTGGTTTGGGGTTTTTTATTTGTTTGTTTAGACCCCTGTATTTTCAGCAGTTAAGTTCAGGCTTTCACCCTTATTTAGTTTTGATGTGGCTATACCTAAATAATCTGCGGGATTATTTGCAGTTTCTAGTAAAGCCCAAAGCTTTGGAGGCGTGTTGTAAAGGGGGATAATAACTTAAAATATCCCTTAAGACTGAACTTGGAAATTATTTTTTAAATTACAAAAACTCATTTCAAACCTTGGAATTTTGCAGTATTTTTTCCCTCAGTAAAGTGTTTTAATTGGTCAAAAACTCAAAAATGTCCCAAGAAGACTTTTGAGAATTAATAGTAAGAGTGCAATCAAAACAGCCTGGAACAATTTAGTAATTCCTTTACACAGAAATGTAACCTAAGACACAAATTTTCCTGTCTTGTGATTCTTTATTGATAAAGTCATCTGCAAAAAGAGCAACTGGCAGAAATAGGAAAGGTTAGTTGCTTTTCTTTTTTTTTTTGACAATCACATTTTTATGCATAAAATATGTGGGTTTGTTATCAGTACCTTTCTTATTAAATTTAACTACTAAAGCAAAAAAAGAATTTTTTATTTTTCATGCTGCTTGATTCTTGCTTACTTTTACACCTTGTACAGGGAAAGACAGACTGCCCTCCTCTTAAAAATAATATTTATAGTGAATTTATTTTATATTTTTGTTTGTTCACTCACTGCTATATTGTCTAAATTGTACACATTTGTGAATGTGTGAAGTCTTTAACAGACCAAATCACCACATGCAGGATGTGCATTCCAGTGGCTTTAGGAGCCTTAACTGTTCACAATCACTGTTGAGTGTATCTTAGTCTTTCCCCTGCCTGCCAGTGATCCTTGAATCAGGGTGTCTTAAAGATGTGATTGAAATAACTCTTGAAGGAGCCATTTTCTACCTCTATCTCATAACTTCTGCCATCTGACCTTGGTACCAAAGCATACGCAGACAGGACTGCCTTTAAATAAAACTGAGTTCCTGAATTGGGAATAAAGATATAAGAATGTATGAAGTAGCTTAGTAGCAGGATGAAGATAGGTAAGGTCAAGTATTTAAAAATATTTTTTATTTAAAATATCTAAAGCAGATGGTCAGTAACCTCTCCAGGAAACCTGAAGGACTCCTTGGATCCTCTCATGCAACACTCTGTGCACAAACAGTGTGGAGAGACATTAGGCACTGAGGTTAAGAGACTTCAAAAAAATGAGCTTCTAGATTTAGTACTGTACCATGTCCACTTAAATTATCGTGTTCTGCTTGAGAACAGTCAAGCATGACTCTTTTCCATTTAGCATACCTGTCTGCCCTTACATGTCCCTCTGTGAGGATCTCCATGAAGTGGAGAGGTCCAGAAGGCTGGAAGAATGGAATTGCAAAAAGCCACATTGCAATTGCTCAGAGCAAAGGCCAGAAAGATTAACATCTCCAGTGCTACAGGCAAGGCCACATCAAGCTAGTTAAATCCTTTCCATAATGTCAGTTTGGCTGTAAAATGCAGACAGATTGAGTAGGGTGTCCTGGGAAGCAAAAATCAAATTTGAGGAAAGAAGTCACTTTTCAATGATTTAGGTTAATAGGTTGTGGAGCCAGAAAAGACCACTGTGCTGACTGAATGAATCAGTTGCACAGTGCTAGCCAAAACTGGTTTTAAATATATTTTTATTTGTGTAAGAAATGTATTTTAGAAAAATTGTCTTGACTTAATTTCCAATATGTTTGTAGTGGAAAACTCTACCACAGCTCAAAATTCTGCACTGAGATCAAGTTTAAACCCTTTGAACTTTTCCAAGAAAAGCAATAATAAATAAACAATCACTTTCAAAACCAAGTAGTTTGACAGACAAAGCTCTTTCACCTGGACTGTAAATATGATGGATTCAAAGTTGCTCAGTAAACAGAGAAAAACCAGAAACCTTTGCACTTACTTATATTCTTTGTCAAAACTGTAAGGTATATACAAATCTTTCCTGCTAATTACTATTTGGAAAATGAGCAATTGCTTTAATTAATGCCCTTTCTAAATATTGCAGTCATCCAGAAATTTCCATGGATGCACAGAACAATGCCAAATGTTAGATATGTATGGTAAAAAGATTTAATCTGTTAAAAGTTAATATGTCTGGTATTTAGCTATTCACCAATCTTCATTGCTAAGGGAGATGTTCTTTTCCTTCTCTGATTAATGAGTTATATAAATATTTAAATATATCCTATTTTAGCAAGAATTGTACCTAATCTGCTAAGATAATGTAATTTCATATGAATAAAATATGTAGTTCCTCTTTTGAAATATTTTATAATATTTCAGACTTCTCTACTTTTTTTCTGAATTTCAATACATAAAATATTCTATATTGTGTAGCTGTAATACTTCATAGGTGTTAGACAGCATGTAAAAATTCACTGTATTCTTTAAAAAGGCTGGTATTTGATGACTGTTTTCCTGCTGCACCTCACCAGCACAGCATTACTCGATTGCTCAGAAGTCAGGACTCCTCCAGTTTTCTAATGACATCTTTATTTTATTTGAACACAAACATCACCAAATCTCAGCCACAACAGCCTCCTTAGCAAAATGGAGGAGTTTTGTTTAAGACTTCATACTCGGCACACGAGGGGTGCTGATCCCAGTGCCAGCGAGTCCCCCAGTACTCTGCACCTCCCTTGGCAAACTGTTTTCAGACCCTCTTGGGAAAACACAGAGAAGACTGCTTTACTAGGCTACTTGAACAGTACTTTGCAAGAAGACAGTTTGGATGTCAAGAGGATTCAGCCGCACTAGAACATGAGCCAATGACTTGTGGCCCCACAGCACTGGTGGTAGGCAAAAAAGGCCATCAGCAAAGCTCATCTCTGGAAAAGCCACTCTGCATCAGGTACAGACCAGCAGGAATGTCTCTCTTAAAATTATTAGCACACAATAATAAATCATCTGGCTAAATTTTTTCTTTTAATGAGTGATTTCTAGGTAACATCAAGCTCTCTTCCCAATTCATAGAGGGTATCATTATTTAATACCATCAAAGTGCAGTGAGGTGCATGTTGGAAAAAGTGGGAGCTTGCCCTGCCTGTAAAGGGTTTTTTCTCTTCCACATCAGGTTGAAAAGCATAAAGTTGGGGAAGTCAGAAAAACTTATTCATTTTGTTGTGTATATAGAGGGCTTTCTACATGTCACTTAGGCTTCCCTTCTTTGAATAAAGATTTTTAAGAAAAAAACCCTTCACTTTTTTTTTAATCACTTTTAAATGGATTGAAAATTGTATGCAAATTTGAAATCAGCTACTAATTTATCATCAAATAACAGTGTTTTTGGAGCTATGGCTAACTTCGTTAGTTCGCTCTAAACCATTTTCCATTCACATTACAGTATGCATTTTTTATTTCAAGTAGGTAGAACAGATTATAGTTATCATGTTGATTTGATAAATATAGCCAAAGGGAATATATTTTTTTCAAAACAAAGGCTGTTTTTGACATTAAATTTTTTTCTTTCAGCAGTATATTTAGCTGAAATGACATGATTTGGCACTGTCGATGCTTTTGACTCATGATGTAGGATGAAGCATTTTGAAAATAATCTCTTACTAATAAATTTAGGAAAAATCAAACATTATCTGAACCTCCTTTTTAACTGCTTAAAACAGCACTAACCCTTAGAGAAATTAGGCACTCTTAAACTGTGTTTGCTGGTAACAAACTGCTGAACTTCATGTGGTGTATGAAGTACAAATAGAGTAGATTTGGACAACTTATTTACATGGCTTCTTGTGATTCACACAAACCCATGAACTGCGTATTTCTTTTGGCAAGGGCTGCTAAAGTCACAAATCCTGATACAGCTGTGCACATACTAGTGTCAGCATAAAAATGGGGGCAAGAATAAATAGATCTTGGTGAAACAGAGGGCGAGATCTTCTTTGCCATTGAACTCATGCAGAAGTGAAGCTGTCCAGGTTTCTATCTGGTCAATGTAAAAAATAATGAACAGGGAAAAAAGAAGCAGTCACAAGACAAACCATGTATGTTCCCAACGCATCTTTTTTAATTTCCATTTTTCTAGACCCTTCTATCAGTCTGCCTTATAATATAAGATGTCTACCCCAGGCCCATAGAAGCAGTTTGCTACCATTTGAAGGGCTGAAATGAAGATACAATTTTTGAAAATACAAAGTCAGGAATAAATACTGACCAAATTTAGACACAAAAGGTGAAAATATTGTTAAAGACAGTATTTTCTGCACTGGAACAGGAAACATTTTGCAGCCTTTTTGAATCACTGCCTCTGATGGCTCATCTGCCTTTAGGAAAAAGAGCTCTATGCTCTAGGAAAAACAGACACAGCATTTCATAGCATAATAAATTTTTATGACTATTATACCAGAAAATTTTGACATTTTGAACACTTGAAAATGTTTAATCTCTGAAGACTACAAATTATGACCTTTGATATTTTCATATTGTTTTCCTTAAAAATGTTTCTGTATCTTGCCTGGCTTGGCAGGGAGTGTGAAGAGGACTTCAGTCTGCTCATCCACAATGCCAGACTCATGTCCAAGGAAAGCAGTGCAATTGTGAACCCACTTTAATCTTCCCTCACACCTTTGCACAGGCAGACATCCATATGTTCTTGCCTAAGTTCTTGAAAATGCAAAGTGACATGAAGATGGGCATAAATTTGTCCATCTGCATCACATGACCTTCACTTTGAATAGTGCTCTCCCTAGAACACAAAGTTGAGTCAAAGCACTCTGTTCTGGTTTGTAAAACTGGTTTATCACTGCTTAAGTGCCAGATTTCCGGAGCAACAAAATGTCTATACAGCAAACACTTCTGCATAACCGACAAAAATTACTGATATATTACTCATGGGTAAATATTTGCACAGTGTTCAAATATACCACGCATGTGTAGTTCCAAATAGCTGGCCCTGAAACTATCCATATTTCAAGGAAACTTCTCCCAAATGTTCTAATGTAATTTCCAGGCAATATAAATGCTCGTTTTATTGGGCAGCTTTCCCAAACCCGGAGAAGAAAGAAGTGTTTCTTCAGTGAGCCTTCATAACTCCTTAATGCTGATTCCTTTTGCTTCTGGACTAAGAATTCCCCTGTCTGCTCATCCTAGACTTTCTTTTGTCCACCACAGGTATTGAAGGGGAAGCAGTTCAAAGAGAAGACATTTTCAGAAGTGTTTGCGTTTCCTTTTAGCATACAGACCAAATTAGATATATTTATCCTTTCATGATTACAGAAGGTCCTGTATCCTTTAAGATGTAAACATATGATCTATGCTGCTTTGTCCTTTCTTAGGGCAGCTGTGTGAAAATACCTCAAATGAGATGGGAAGATGGGAGAAGGGAAAGATAAGTAGCAGTGAAGGATTTGGACCAAAAACCCATGGCTGAGTTCCTATGTTGCAAATGCTAGCTGCAGCTATGCAACTTTTCTTTGTCAAAGACTTTCTGAAATAGAAAACTTTCAGCCTACCAGAATAGAGCAATTTTATAGAATTGGTGCATGTTACATGACATCATGAATAATTTTGTTATCTTATTTTCTGTTATGTCTGGTTGGCTGCTGGGTTCACACAGATACTTGGGGTAACACAGTAAAGTCTACTTTGCACTAAAAATTGTAAAGCATCCAAAGACCCATATAAACAGAATTTACTGATATTGTTATTGTTTGAACCTAAGTAGTGTCTAATGGCTGCTGCATTTTTAGTGTCCTTTTTGTGCTCTGTACTGCACAAATATTCTCTATATGCTTTATATTCTATGTAAAGATCACAGATGGCTATAGCAATAAAGATAAAATAAGCACAGAAAGAAAAGCAAGTGCAAGGTCACAAATGTTACCAAATATACATTCTGACAGTAACATAAGGTTGTAATTTTTATTGGTGTTTCTTCCATTGTCATATCAGAGCAAGCAAACGGTTGTTCTGATTTGGGAATTGGACTTTCTTCATTAATGCAGCTGGTGGGAGAAAGAAAAACACAATCCACTGTGAAGTCAAAAGAAATGAAAAAGGGAAATGAGGCTTAATGAAAAGTCTTTTAAAGGAAGACAAATTATTATATTAACAGTTCAATTAATGTAAAAGTTCACATATGTTATATTTCATCAGCAAAGCAGAAAATACAATTTAAAAGATGAAATTCCCCTATTTTTTTTAAAATTTATCTTTAATTAGGTTTGCGACTGATGTTTTCCTTTTGGTCCTAGATGTATATGAGAATTAACAAAACAGGTTAGAAAACTTTAATCAATAAGTAGCATCAGAGGTGCTGTTTTCTGCCTAAAATTCCAGACATAGGTCTACCTTTTTCTTAGTTCTTGGTCTAGAAAAGTCTAAACAGATCTAGAAGATAACTACTGATATTAATACAAATATTTTTTCTAAGCTTCATTTTTAGAGTACTTAGTCTTATTTAAATTTTTCAGAGATATTTTCTCTATGTGTGAAATCACCTTTGTTCTTGTGCACTAGCCTCACTAACACCAAAAAAAAGAGATTCTGGAGTTTTGAAAATAGCTTCACATGCCTATTTTGATTAGGCTTTAGGATATTTTTTAAGGTTGCATTAATATGGAAGAATGAGCTCCCTTTGACTTGGTGTAGTGCTTACTCTAAAGATTTCTAACTTCAAAAGTCTTCTCCATTAAAGCCTTGTATTTCCACTTCTGCATTTAAAGTAGCATTGCTTTATAACCTACAGGTAGTCTATACCGTTGACCGATAAAAATCTAAAGCAATACAATAGAGATTATAGAATGTTTATGGTCTGCTTTTACTGATCCTCACTATCATTCAGAATCCAAGTTGGCATTTTCCAAATCTGAAATGATATCCAAAGAGAACAGATTGACCTATAGACTCTACCCTGTGGTGTTCTGGGCCAGGTTGCTTTTCAGAGTGTGCTCTTTCTGCCCCGTGTACCATCTGAACAGGTGTTCCACTGAAGTTTGAATGATGGCCAGCTAGCTCAAAAGCAACTAGGGAGCAGAGGTGAAGGGAATCAAGGGACTGAAGGCAGAAATATGGATAGGAGTAAGTGAAAAACAGAAAGGAAAAGGTTACACTGAAGTAGATATGGGTGAATAAGTATAAGCAAAGCCTGGGAAGAGACAAGGTAGAAAATATTGAAAAGTAGAAAAGAAAGACACAGAAAGTGAGGAAAATATAGCAAAAAATAAATAAATACCAAAAAATGAAAGAAAAAAAAAAGGAAAAGGAAAAAAATATGAAAAAAAGAAGAGAATAGGACTTTTACCTTTATATAAAGGTAGAAAAAGGATGATGAAATTATCTATTTATTATTGTCTGTAATGGAGAGAGATCCTTTGTGACTGAAATATAGCCATTCGTTATGTGGATATGCATTATAGCTGTGCTTTTACTAAACTAAATCCATATTATCCCAATTAAAACCAATACAGGATTCAGATGTATATTACTTAAATAATTCAAGATAAAATCACGCTCTCTATATAGAATATTACCTCTGCCTTTATATATTTAAGAAAGACTGTACATTAAAATAACTGCAAAGATGAAGCTGTTGAGGTAACTGGAGCAAAAGACTGATGGATAAAATAATAACAAACGTGAACAAGATATTAAAAAATATTTTAACTAAGATATATTGCAGTCATATTTATCCAAGCAGATCTAGACATTTAAATCTAAATTAGCAGAATTGTTTTGAAATTAATGTACACTCTCTGCACATTCAATAAACAGAAAGTTAGTGAATACATCCTTGAGTAACTCATCCTTGAGTAACTTATATAAAAAGGAAAGACTGGAGTTGTTAATCAATGTTTAAGTCTAGAGAAAAGAGAAATTAAGCTAACTTTATTCATTTTAAGACACAAGACTTTGTCTAAATTATAGTTAGTTTCAAATTACCCTTGAAACATTTATAAATTGTATTATAAAACTCTGGGTGCGTATAACTATGTGGCTGGATCTTAGGTTTAGTGGAACAATACAGTTCTGATTGGAAGGAAATACATTTCCTCTTCTAAAACTTTTTTATGTCATTTCTGGTCCAAAATATAAAATAGTATTCAACCAGCTTTCACCAAATGAAGAAAACACAGGAAAGTACAGGCCTCTGCCAGGAATTCACAGTGTCTGGATCTCACCTCTTATGTAACAAGAGAATACTTACCTTAGGGAAGCTAATTTTCCCTTGTAAAATTGGACTGTAATTGTGAAAGCCAAAAATGTAAAATAAGTGAGACAGTTCCCACTAGCAGAAAGAAATATAGGAAGTCACATTGCCAGGATCAGTCAGACATGGAGGCAACAGCATTTTTCCCCCACCTCATTTTTATAACTAGGAACTTAACTAAAATAGTACCATTACACAGGCATCCTAAGGAATAGGAATTTTTGGGGGTTTTTTTAATGTATTCTGCTAGGTAGAACATCTTGATGAACATCAAATTGTGTGACAGAGTTGCACAGGAGGGACAGCAGGTGACTAGCCTAGATACACTACCCATAGAAAATGAGATTTGTTGTGTTCTCTTTGAACAGAGGGCTCATTCTGTTGTTAAATAGCTTTCCATCATTTTCTCCGTTTTCTGCAGTTCACAGTAGAGTTTGTACAGTTTCTTGGGTTTTCCTTATAAGTCCCTAAGACAGAGAGTTTCAATACATAGGCTGGTGATTTATTATATCCTTTATAAAAAACTGAAGCCCCGTAGAGAGAAATGGATAGGGTTTTATTGAAAGACTTTTAAGAATGGTGTTGGATACTACATTACCATTATATATTTGGATTTCTAAATATTAATAAAAACCATAATTGCATACTCTCTTATTGGGTTCACCATAAAAATAAAGTCTGATTGATTTTTTTGTCGTTCTTGTTTTAATTTAACTTGTTCCCTTGCTCCAGGATACTTTCATCCTTCATCAAGTACCTTATGAAAGGCACTGATGTATAGAATAATCAAAATGCGGTACTAAAAGATGCAAAGTGACTGAAACTAGACAGAATATTAGTGCATTATGTATGCATATCTAGTTCAAGAAGACATTTGTAAAGCAACTTTCCTTTCAAGCAGCAACCAGACTGTACGATCCCAGCAATATTACAACTTGCTCTTTGCCCCAGGAAAGATAAAACTTTCAGCTCTCTAAATATTAATTCTTTGAGAAAGATAGAATCCTTAAGAGTTTGAGGAAGGCAGGAATACAGCAGTAAATCCAAGTCCCTCTCTCAAAAGAAATCGTATGATTTACAATGGATGTTGCTAATAAGTAAAAGTTTTGTCTGTTTTTCAGAAGATGACTAGCAGTCCCATTATAGTTCCTAACTAGTATTTAAATAGACATCACATATATTCCTTCTGTGGCAGGCATGATTTAAAACAAGCTACAGAACTCTTCTTGTAAGATATTACTTTATGCTGTTAAAGCAGAAATCTGATTAATTAACTCTCAACTTAGGAGAAAATTACAAAAACCTGTAAAAATATAAACCTCATGACTGGTATTTACACAGATCCTAGAATTAACAATAACTGCCTTTCCATTTAATTACTTTGGCTAATAGTTTGTTAGACTTTCTGCACATTTCTAAAATATAAATATCACAGCTAGACAACATAGTTTGGAAGCCATGACAGCCAGATTTGGCAGTCAGTTCATCCATTTTGCTTTTCCTTACCATTAATCTAGTCCTGAGTCTATCTTGGAAAAATAAACCAATATTTCCAGTGATTTTGTTTGTCTGCTACATGGGTTTTATTAATATGAGTAAATTTGAGGAAAAATATTAGAATAATACTTTTACATTTTGTTTTAATAATATTTTATCAACAATTAAAATTAATAATTATTTTATTGAATTGATTAATAGTAAAATATTAACATAATTTAAGACATTCTGTTACAATATTCTAGGTACTTTTTCAGTTTTATATTATGGCCTTTGGTTTAAAGATAGAAAATATTCAAATAATGGAGCTTGGGAGCTCTTTTAAATCTTTTTTCTTATTGTATAATATCTTAAAGTTCGATCACAGTGAGTTTGCTTTGTTATGGTTTTTTTCAGACTTGCTTAAGATCAAAGGATTAGCAAGTACTAGATTTTCTGGCAATGAAATATACTCTGATATGCACATGTATTTTAGAACTTCAGTTAAAAATATCAACTGAAATGCCACATCTTAGCCTTTGCTTGTTAATCAGCCCATCCAGAGAGCAGGTGTCAGTCCAAAAAATCATAATTCTGGTTTTTCTTTATTTAACAATTACTTCATCTTCACTATCTACATCAGACATTGTATACATTACTACAAATGTAAAGAGATTAAATAATAAGAGATTTAAGCTAACATGTCTAGGGCAAATAAGAGACTGAAATATTCTAAATCATGTGTTATAAGTCCTTGCAAGTGTTCCTGCAAATTGTTTCTCTCCTATTGAAGTCTGATGTCAGGATGCGAGGACGGAACAGAAGGAATATTATTTACAAACTTTTAGTGGGAGATGTAACTACAAAAAATACCTTTTTACATATTTAAGTGATAGTCAAGGAACATTCCTGATCAGGCCTTGTACTCAACATTTTTTTGTAAGGTTCCTCTTATTTAGGGGAGTTTCAACAAAATAATCCTGAGACTTGTGCTCCTGGAAATGAGAGCTTAACTGGACTTTAGTTTCAAAATACCTACATTTCTTTAGGCACAAAGTTAACTGTTTTAAGATATTTTTGAGGATCAAGAGCAAGTTAAACTTTTAATTCAGGCAAAGTCCCACAAGTGATCAGGATTCATTTTATGCCTCTAAAAAGGGCAATATAAATACATTCATTCCAGTTCTTTTGTCAAATGTCTTTCACAAATAATAGCAGGAAGTAAAGGGCCTATAAAAAACATAAGATGATAAAATGAAAGAGGTGCTTTTGCCACTAATGCCAACTGAAGGCACCAGTTAAGTCTAGGAAACCATCACATGGTGCTAAACCATCTTTTAAGCAAGAATGAAAAAGTACTTTGTATCAATCTATTTTACTCTAATATTACAATATTTCTGTCCTCCCGGCAATATTTTAATTAAAATTTAGGCTTACATTTTCCTACATTTCACAGGGTAGAAGAATTTTGACCTTGCCAGTTTTTTTGAATTTTGACTGGTTGTCTCTGGTAACTTTTGCTTCCACCACCCTGATAAAATGTAAAAAGTGATAAAATTGCCAGCCTACTGAAATACAGAAAACCTGAAAGGTTAACATAGTACATCAAGTGAATAATATATTGTACATGAAAATTTTAATGTCTTATTCACAGTGCAGGAATTAGTAATGAGGACAGAGAATTACAGAAAATTATTTAGTCCTCATGATAATGTTTGTAATAAGAACAGAAAGTGCTTCTGAAAAAAAAAACCCTTTTGAAGTGAATGGTTTAAATTGTAATTCAGAGCTTGAACTGCGAGAGTAGAAAATGGACATCATGCCATGAAAAGCAGATGTAAGAGAAACCAAAACCAAGGAAAAATTAAGAGCTTTGATAAATGTTTATTATAAGTTATGAAACATTCTAAGAGCTTGGCTTATAGGAGTAATCTGTGATTTTAAAGAACATTGTCTTTTAGGTACTTTATAGTTAATCATTAACAAAAATCTCTGTATCTATATGTGAAGATCCAGATACCATTTTCAAGCAGAAAAGCAAAGAGTACTACTTTCTGTTATTGTTTCTAAATTTGAAAATATGCAGGTGCTGTTCTGAAACACATATTTTAAAAAACAATTGTAAATTCTGATAATTCAAATAATGAACAGAAGTTTAGAATTGTTCCAAAAGACAATTTTGTGCCTGGTCAAAGTATTTAGTAGTAGTCCCATCTTAAAATAGTGATTGTCTTCTTTGACTGAAGGTAGAATACCAAAACTTAACTATCTCATTATTTTTTTCTTCAGCCTTATTTCCTAAGTAGCTTAGTCTAAAACTGGAAACTAGTAACAGTAAGAGAAGAAGTTTGAATCTTGTCCAACTCATTAATTGAACTGAAAGTTTTGTAAAATGAAGCACTTTTCCTGTGCCTGAATTCAGTGGAAAACCACAGTGCATATGAAAAACTTAGTCACTAGTTTGTTTCAGCCATTAAAAAACTTCATCAAATACTTCCATGGTAACTTCTTATGACACTCTACTCCCAGTGGAGAAATAAAGTGATACTCTGTTCAAGACTGAATATTCAATTTAGCTTGTGACTTATGAACACCATTATGCCAGTTTAACAGTGGGCTCTCAGACTCCTGCATGAAGTGACTGACACTGGGAACAATTTAGCTGCAACTTGTCCATAAAAGAAGAGGGGGAAAAAAAAAAGAAAGAAAAATCCTGTGTTACTGGGATATTTGCCTACATCTGTTTTAGTGAACAGCTCAGTTGATCATGAGGTTCTGACTCAAAGACTCTAAGTACCCATTTTATCATATCATCCTTCTTTTTGTTTCACCCTCCACTAGATGAATCCTAGATGTGTTTCATGGACTGAATGCCCATTTGCAAGCACAGTGCATCAGCTTGACAATACAGACACATCTTCAAGATCACATTAATGAAAAAAGAATCCAGTTCTTGCACTCCAAGACCACTCTAATACACTAATATTGTTCCAGTTCTATCTTCAAAAGAGAAGCCACAGTAGCAATAACTAGAAAATTCATAAAAGTCTTCTTAGATATCATGGAAGTTATTTAAAATTGAGTTTCCATCTATTGCTGATAGTGGTTATAGCTGTTTCATATCAATTTCAAAATGATGGCAATTTTTAAAACTTATGTGCTACAAAAAAGTTATTTTGATCTTTACATGTTAACATTTTTACAAATCAGACTAATTTTGAAATTACCCACTTCAATTAAAAATATATAGAATTATGTAAAATAGATATAATTTTTCTGATGAAGATTATATTAAAGGAATATGAAAATAATTCTATAATCATTCTCCTATAAATAGCTGTTGGTTAATTTATTTTTAATTATTTAATAATACAATACAAGCCAGCAGGAATTTAACTAGCTTCTGCAGGAAAATTATTTGTCAGTGTTATCTGCCTCCTGCCAGTACATACTGAGTAAAGAATCAAAATAAATATTGAGTATCTAGGTTTCTTTCAAACTGTTAATCAGAGGGTTAAAGAATATTCTTAAATAAGAATAAAGAAGAATGTTTTTTTAAAAATGAATGTTTTTTCACCATTCTGGCCTTGAGTGGGAAATGGATTGAATTATCAAAGTGGAAATAAGAAATTGGAACAAATGTAATTTGCCTGTCTTACCACTCAAGTCCCGCAAAATCACTTTAGCTGCCTTGAGGCAAGAGAAAAGATGCAAGCAGTTAACTGTTCCTGCAATTCAAGGGAAGACACAATCTCCTGTTGTTAAGTAAAACTGAAGAAGAACTTCCTCTAAATTTACAGTTCTAAACAACCAGTTTAAATGGGCAAATGAGGCTGAATATTACTCTTGTCATACATGCTTCATATAAACCTAATGGCATAATGAAATCTATCCTGGTTTCCAAGGTTCTGCAACTTTATATAAATTACCTACATGTCTCCTTTATACAGTTTTGACAAAATGTCTACAGAGTTCCTACAGTAACTTTGATTCCTTTTGCAAAGTCAGCTTAAAAATATCTTTTTGTTTACCATGTGACTTCAGACAGAAAATGGCCTGACACATACTGGTTATGTCACTGTTACTTAATGACTCAGGATATGAAAAAACTAGTGCATTGGCCACATAACATTCAAAAATCCTATAGTGGATATAAACTGCTGGTGCGATCCATTAATAAATAATGGTAATTCTTTATTATCCTGTGGATCTGCAATATGTTGAATAATAAATAAAAAAACCCCAACATGTTACTTAGGTCTTGAAACTGCAAGCTGTAATTCAAAATTCCAAGTATGTGAAAATGGAAAAGTCTCTATATTTGAGGAGTAAATTGATGTATATATATAGATTTGTATAAAATTTTCTGTGCTTCCGTGGTAGTTTGCAGTCACTGCAGCTACCCACCTACACTTTGACTGGCTTTAAAGTCAGCATTAGACACTACCTGAAGGATATGATTTGGTAGTACTCATGTGCTGTGCTACTTATTCTCTGAGTATCTGCTTAGTGTTTACTTCAAAAACCTGAGACTAGAAGAGAGGGGTCTTTAAACTGTCCTAGGCCTGTTCCTTAAATTTTACTGAAAATATTGCCTACAGGTTCTGCCTGTCTCTGGTTACTGTTCACAGATGCTCTAGGGCTGTTGAAAGATCTTTTTAAAAATAAATGACTAAAAACAGTCAGAGAGACTAGATTATGACTCTGGGTTGAAGAGAAACACCTTCCCCAAGCCCTCTGTAGCTTAAAGAACTTGACTTACTAGGCAGCAGGTTGGGTTTCCCAATTCACAATGATCAATTCTGCCTGGAAAGATTTTTGTCCCTCCCTTGGGAGAGAAGTTTGCAAGATGTATGGAAGTCACCCATTTTTGGATATGGCACATATGTGAATAGGGAAATCTTCCTGTGCAGTTTTACAGGAATTGTATTTAGGAGCCTCAAAGGTTCACCATAAGAGCTTCAAATAGAACCATGTTAGAGAAACCCATGATTACTCAGACTGACTAGTGCTCCTGAAGGCAAAAAACAACCAACCATAAAAACGCCAGAAAGCATACAAGAATTTATGTGCCTACATAGGTGCTTATCAGTCAGGACTTCAATTATTCATAGCAGTTATGTTACTGCAGGAAAAAATTTAAATGCAAACCAGTCTACAACTCCCTGAAGCACCTTCTTTCAGTTTCTTCAAAATGTTTTCTTTTCCACTCTTATTTTATGTTACTATTTCAGCTGGACACTATGCTTCGATTCCAAAGTGCAGTTTTATTTAAAACACAAAAGGAGGAACAAAGGGAGCTCAAATAGCAAAACATACCTGCAGCAACCGACATGGTACATGTACTTGCCATTGTCAGGTTTTCTTTTAGCCCTAAATGAATGTACGGAGTTTGCAATCGTATACTGAGTTTACCTAATCTCAATGACTTCTTTAAAATGTGTATGAAGCCAGTTGGAGGTAACAATGGAGCTTCTGCTGATCGTTGAATGAAAAGTGAATGTGTAATGGAGATTTCCCAGGCTTCTAAAGTTTACATCATGAGCATGTTTACAGAATTAGACTTAAAACTATTTTTTTTTTAAATGGGAATAATTTATTGATCTTCTTGTCAATTAAAATCAACATTTTCTTATTCTTGAATCCACATGCCTCTGCCAAACTGGAATAGGCTTTTAAAAATTATTTTTCCTCCCATAATTCTTTATATAGTCTGCATTCTGCATGCTTTTACTATTGCTGCTTTCACTTCCAGCTTGTGTCTCTTTTTGCACTCCCCTTCATGCTGCCTCGTAAAGTGCACTGAATTTTAATAATCAATTTTGATTCTGAAATTTTATCTTTGGGATTTTAAGCTCAGATACTACTGAGATTAATGGGATAAAGGCGAGCTTTTGATTAAGACTGCCAGTTACAAACTACTTGTATAAGTGTCCATGAATAAGACTGTTAAAAAGTAAGATATTCAGAGCAAACTGAACAGATTCTGTGATCAATTTGCGTATATATATGGATTATATTTTTGTCAGTTGCCTTAGGATTAATGTAATGAATTCATTCATCTGATGGCTCACATAATTATAAACTAATAAACACCTGTAGCAAAACAAAAAATCTCAGTGAACGACTGATCATTTCTCAGCAACATTTTTATTATTTCTATATGTAGAAACCACCAACCATTACAACCTGACAAACTAGTACACGTATTTTTTATTCCCTTTAATGCCCTTATTTTTTCACAATTTTTATCCAGAATCAATTTCAGACTAAAATCTTCATTTAAATAATTAATTTGTCTTGCTATGAGAAGACTATGATATTGCTTAGAAGCCAGCTGGTTTCCTACTCTCAATTTTTAGCATCTGATAGGGTTCTTGGCATAAAGATTAAATGTTACTTCAGACTTCTAATTTCTGAAGTATTCTTTCTAATATTCTAATTTCATCCTCAGTCCCCTGTCTGTAAGGACTATGCATCTATAATTCCTTTCAAAAAGCTATAGTATTAAGCATTTTTTGACTGATTTTTGAACAATTAGGTGCTGAGTTATTTATGACCAGTGATGCTAAGTGCTGCTTTCTAGTAAAATTGGCCCTCCTGTGACAAACTCAAAAACTCCATTTCCACAAAATACTTTTTCCCAAGGTAACAAGTAAACTTTCATCTAAATTTTAGGTTAGACCTTCGGGAACAAAGTAACACAGGCATGTTTTTCATTGAAATAAAACTTTTTTTGCTGTATATAAATTTAAGTCCTTTGTCATTTAACATTCTCAGAAAAAAATGACTCAATTTTAGCCACATTTCTCTTATTGACACTAATGGGAATTGTACAAGTAGTAAAGTTTACAACCCATTAAATAAGCAGAGGAAAACATAAAACACTTCTGCTTCCTACTGCTGTACCTGAATTCAATAAAATTTGCTGAACTTTTGCTATGCTGATGTCAGTGGGAGTGGTGTCAGAGGGGATGAATTTTACTTGTCATATCAATTACCTTTAGAGAAACATTTACTACATTTTTGGTGAGTTTTTAGCTCTTCAAAAAGGAACAAACTGAACCTGCAGAGCTTTGGACCAGGTGGACCATGAGCTGTACAGAGACACACTCAATCTTGATTCTTTGGCAAGAAAAGGTTCAGCACAGGCACGTGCATGGTACTGTTGGAAGGTGTAGAGAGTCCATAGCATGGTGCAAACAGAGAATAAAAAAATAATTTCTTCGTAAATAATTTTGAAGTCAACCTAAATCACTCCAAACCTCAGAAGAAAATACATTTTGGAGGAAAAATGTATTTTTTTTGTGAAATTAAGATGATCATCATATATGATACACTTTAAAATGCATTTATTATCAGTTTAAATACAAAATATAAGTCCTTTATCACCTTTTCTCCTTTTAAAAGACAAGGCTTGCTCACACATCAATGAAGTACACTTGAGAACCAATTAAATTTTAGATTTCTGTAAGAAAAACATTATATGACAGATAACCTGCTCAAACAGTATCATAAAATATTATATTGTTATTGAATTATTAACCATAGCTCATAAATCATTCTGTCGATTTGTCTTCATATACACCTGACTAACAAATAACCAGAGAAATTTAAAGGCTAGAAATTAGATGGATCTCAAATGAAATTTTATAATCTAAGGAAAAAAATACTGAGAATTTCACACGGTGTTATTTTGATTATCCTGGAATACATTTGGTGTTGATAAATTTTGGATTGATTTGAAATAAAAAGCAAGAGCTGGAAATGTTGGAATAGTTCAGCAATTTTCTCAGTTTATAAATTGGTGTAGCAGATAATTTATTAACCAACTTAGGTAGTGGCTGTTTGATGACTTATTGGGATATTTTTACTCTTTTCCTCCAAGTGAAAGTTTTTCTCTCTTTGGACACCATTAATTTTTATGTTTTGTTCTGTGATATTTTCCTCCTGGGTCAAAGGTTAAAATTTAAGTAAAAGAGGTAGGAGAAGTGAACCTTGGAAGTGTTTAGAAATATAATCCAAAAATATTATAGTTGCAGATTAGAAATAAATTTAAAATCTTTTGTTTTGTAATATCATGCTCATGGTGAGGAAACTGTCTTTTAATATAAAGTCACATTTTGAAAGATTTTGTCCTAGAGGCAGCCTGAGATTGCATTTGTTGTGTGCTAGGTCACAGTAGTGGATGTGTATTCAGCCTTTCATAGCAGTGCCAAAGGAATAAAGGGAAAAAAATTAGCAATAAATATTTCTGTTGTGGGCAAGTTTATTGACTTTGTTTTTAAATCAGCCTGGTGATCCATGGAAAATATACATACTTTAACATTCACATTCTCCATCAGAGCTACAGTGAAATGTCAAAACTGGAGAAAACTTCGCAACAATACTGCATCTTCAAAATAAACACCAGGGACTTCTTTTGTTTTATTGATTCCAGTATTTTCTCCAAAGTAGAGATTTAAGGGGCCCTTGAGGAATTTGTCTTTGCAGGGCTTGGTCAGGCTAATGATTGGTACCAAGCAGTGGCAGCTCCATCACCTGCGAGTCCCTCTGCCAGCTCAAGGGCGTAAGCACAGAGAGCCTGGGCCCAGGTCAGGTGTGTTTTGTCCCTTTGTCCCTCACCCAAAAGAAAGCAAAGGATTGGGATATCTTACTAACAATCATCAGACTTGGGGCCTGTAATAAGACAGATCAAAGAGGGAAAATTATTTTGCTTTTGTTTAAGGACATCTCGGTGAAAAAAAATAAGTAAAGCAGAGCTTATGTTATGGACTGCCCTTGCTTATGGCTGTATGCATATCCTCTGACATAGAAATACAATAATGATGTCACTAAGTGAACACTTTAATGAAGAAAGGTTTTCAAAATACTGTTTTCCTCTCTACATAAGACACCTGCAAGATTCAGCACTGCAGAAAATTATAAATGTTCAAACATCTATTGGCCTCTGTACAAATGTAGAAATTTTCTGTCTGTATAGCATCTTTAACCATTATGCAGACACCAAGGCTGAGAGTAGAATTAATTGTTGTCTTTTGCTAAGTTCCTATTTCTTAGGACAGAAAGAAAGTGTATATTGCAATACAGTATGTGTGTTTCAAATCCATTCTGTTTCTGTAACAGGTACACAATGATAGAGAAAATGTGTTTTTCATTTACCCCAGATGAATTCAGTGAAATTACCTAAAATTCAGTATCTAAATAACAATACCTGAATAGTTGTATTTTAAAACCTATTTTGCATTATGGGCTAATTTGAATTATTCAAGAATACTCAAGTAGTATAAAATCATATTGCAATATTTGTGTTCTTGTCTTTGTAAAAGTTAAATATGTACACATATGTTTATGATTCCTTCATTTGCCGGTACTTTTTCTGTAAAAGAATACATGCACAGTTATAGAGTGTGAATTATGTCTAACCACAGGTACACTGGCAATAAAGATACAACCACCTCACATACTACCTACCTATTTATATATTTCTCTAATCCATATTTTTATTTTGTACATGTATATTAATGAGCATGTATACACATTCAGAAAGAAGTTATCAATCTGTAAAACCACATGCACATAAACATTGTCTAACAGTTAAGAAGATAGTTGTAATTGCAAGAAAACTGCCTATTGGCACTTCCTAAGCAGTTTGGACATTTGCATTTCTCTAGAACTGACAAACTGGAATTATCAACTAGGTTTTGGGTTTAAGTATAAAGAAACATCGCCTTAGCATATCACTTACCAGATCATTCTGAATCTCTTAAAAGTTAAATTATTCTGTAATCAAGGCTCATATCTTAAAACAATTTATACAAGTTCATACATATTGTTTTAAAAGATGAAATAAAAGTAATAAAAATATGGATGTTTTTTCTTTGTTTATTATTGTTTTGCTTCTTGAAGACACATCCTGACATTTGTTTATACTTTGAGTCCTTCCACTCAAGTTTATGGTTGAAAATTTCCAAACATACAGAACTCTCAGGAGAATGAGTTCATCTGAAAAAACAAGGCCCAATCTGCAAATAATGTGAACTATAATCACTCCTTCCCCACACAGGAGCAAATTCAGCAATTTTGACTACAACTCAGTGACAATTAATGGTGCCAAGGTCATACACTGTTTCACAGAGCAATCACAGTTATTGAGGCTGCAGTTCCTTGTCACTAAGTTGGTTTGGCTATTGGGAGTAACACTAGAAACTGAACTGTTTCCTGAAAATGCCTGTGCTTAGCAACTAACTATTAAACTCTGCATGGCCTGCATTTTCCACATACCTTTCATATTTTTCCCTTTCAATATGTTCTGCAGCTAAGAAAAGTCTCATCCGCTCAGCCCACAGCTACAAGCTACTAGTCTGGAACCAATATCAAATCTAAAAAATGTCAAATGTAATGAAAAAGAGCAGAGGATGAGACTAGGTAGCTTAGTGGAATGGAAATGGTTTATGAAGTCTCTCACCTCTAACTTACTGCTCTAAATCTACTGCCGTCAATAGTTACTGGAACTTTGGAGTATCTCACAATTGTTCAGTGACCTATGCTAAAGAAGTTGTTAGTCTCAGCTGAGCTCCTTGTGACTGCTGTCCACATCCCAGAAAAAACATGGCATCTGATACTGAGAGAATTTTACATTGTCATCGGTGATATTAGTAAAGAAGTGAAAGGTCAGAGAATGATGGATATTTGTCTAAAAGGAATTTGTACATCCATTTCTCTAGGATACTGAACATTCTTTATATTATTTAGACATCATTTCTGCTCTTAGTAAATTATCTTAAAAAACACCAAATAGCCATTTTGCATTTAATAAGAATTCAAGAATTATAGAAGATTGTGAAACTATATGTTTTCCCTGTGACTGTCTTTGTAGTCTCAAACAAGATACCAATATAGTCGTGGCCATTATCCAGAATTTCAGCAATCTAAAGTTCAATTTGTGTAAAAAGATTTAGATGATGGACATGAAAACATTTGCCATCATTTACCAGCCATTAAAATTATTTATACCATTTGTTTCAGATAAGGATGCAACATTCTGATTCTATCTTTTCTGATTTCATCCCTTATCACTTAATAAGAATTATTGTTGCAAATGGGAGAATGGATTCTTCAGCTTTAAAAGTAACACATTTCAAAGTTTGCATAAGCAGGAGTTTTAATTTTTTTCATTATCACTTGATATTTTTAGTTATCCCAAGTTTTTCCTTCATTCTGCAGAAATCTGAGCTTTATTTGGTTAGATTAAGGAACAGTAGACAAGACCAATACAATTATAACATTTTTATAATATTTTTAGAAACTTTCCAAATGCACAAGGTGTGCAAATATTACATACCTTTTTCTATATTAGTGCCAGTACTTCTGCCTCCTCTCCTCCTCCTAGTGTTCTCTTTCTGTTTTTGGCTGATCTCTTAAAATGTCAAAACTAATCACTTTTTAAGATTTATAGCTCAGTTAAGATTTTCAAGGAAGTTCTTCTAGTTGTTTGCCATTGGCCCAGGTAAATTTCTTTCTTTACTCTGCATTTTTTACAGGAAGCATGCGGCAAGTCTGTAGCATACAAACAGGAACTAGTTTATCAGCCAGTAAGGAGAGTACTTTCATTAAAAGGATAATGGAAATAATTTTTTCACTCATATTTTAAGAAAAATACACTGTGTGCATTCATCCACTGTAAAGACTATTTTTTCAGTAATTGAAATAGATGTCAGGATCTTATAAAAAGTACAGAGGCCCTCTTAAGAAAATTGACCTTTAAATTGCAGTTCTATCATATTTTGCTGTCACATCTGGTGTGTCAAAGAAAGCAGGAAAATAAATGCAATTTTCTTATTTGTTGACTGTTTCATTTTCACTTAGTTCCTTTATGAAATATTTAGCTCAGTAGATGAGAAATGCCTGAAGGTCAGAAGCCAAAGTAGTACAAGCAACTACAAAAAAATTAATAAATTGATTAAATTAAATTACATTAAATTAAATATATTATTTGAAGATTTATATTTGCATGCATTTTACTAGGATATGTTCTAGTGTAAAAGCTCATAATGTCAGCAAATATGCAAAGCATTGAACTATGCTAATATGCCTAAATAGTCTCCAGAGGGAAGGATTTTATATTAAAGGATTTTTCCTGGGGAAAATAGCATCATAAACATAGGCTATCAATTACACCTAGAAAGACAATACTTTTAAAATAACACCTTTTCCCAAATCTAACAAAGATTTACAGACACTAATAAAATATATCATGTGTCTATCACATAAGATAGCTTGTGCACTTGTCATTTCACAGTTTGCTAAAACACTGTGTTTGTTTTGTATAATCCTGAGGTCTACAAAAGTTATACAGGTGGGTAGCACAGGTTACATGTCAGTTCTGAATTAAAAATAAAGGCTTGTTTTTAATCCAAAATTCTCCTTTTTACTTTTCTTTTTTCAACTTTTTTTGGTTGATACTATTTTTCGCACTCATCCATGGCTCAGCTGAAGGGGCAGATACCCCTCTGAGCACACTCACTGATGGTACAAAGCTGGGATGAGTGGCCAATGACCCAGAGGGCTGTGCAGCCATTCAGAAGGACCTCAACAAGCTGGAGTTGGGCAGAGAAGAACCATCTGAAATTCAACAAAGGCAAATGCAGGTCCTGCACCTGGGGAGGAATAGCCCCATGTGCCAGCACAGGCTGGGGATGGACTTGCTGGAGAGCAGCTCTGTAGAGAGGGACCTGGGGATCCTGGTGGAAAACAAGCAGTCCATGAGCCAGCAGCACATACTGGTAGCCAAGAACACCAATGGGATCCTGTGGGGCTTTAGGAAGAGCATTGTCAGCAGGCTGAGGGAGGTGATCCTCCCCTCTACTCAACCCTGGTGAGGTCACATCAAGAGTGCTGGGTTCAGCTCTGGATTCCTCAGGACAAGAGAGATGTGGAGCTCCTCAAGAGAGTCCAGAGGAGAACTATGAAGATGATTAAGGAACTGGGGCATCTCTCTTATGAGGAAAAGCTTAGAAAGCTGGGTCTGTTTAGCCTTGAGAAGGCTGAAGAGGGATCATATCAATTCCTCTAAGTACTTAAAAGGAGGTTACCAAGACATTGGAGCCAGACTCTTGGTGGTCGTGACAACCAGAGGCAACAGACATGAACTGGAACACCTGAATATGAGGGGGAACTTCTTTACTGAGAGGATGACTGAGCACAGAAACAGATTGCCTGGAGAGGTTGTGGAGTCTCCTTCTCCAGAGATATTCAAAAGCTGCCAGGACCCAATCCTGAGTAACGCACTTACAGGACTCTGCTTGAGCAGTGAGGTGGAACTAGATGGCCTCCAGCAATCCCTTCCAGTTTGTGACCCATTTTAGGATTTTCCTTCCTTCTGTCTTCCATTCTGGCTTTCCTTTCCATTTTTCCTTCTTCTTCCCGTCTGTTGACACATTCAACTCCACATTACACCATAAATGGCAAAGGAGAACATCTCCCTGTACCCTGCAACACTCTCCTAAAATTATCACCCTTGCTGAATTCTGCTAAATCTTTGAGTTACATTGTGGTAATTATTTGTGGGATTTCTTAGTTTTGATTTATTTTCTTTCCTCTCCTTCTTTTTCTTTTCCCTCATGTTTTTCCTCCTCTTTTGTTCTTTAGAAGAACTGTAGGTTAATATCTGCACTACTACCATGTGCATCATGTTATTTTATTGTCTATTGTTAAAAAAGAAAAGGGGTTGTCCCTTGAATAAGTAGAGAAATGGAAAGCATCCATTAAAGAACAATTCTGAAGGACCTAGCCCAGGAGCAGTAGGAAATACAAGATATTAGGATTATGAAATACTGAAAGAGACAGGACTTTTTTGTCACCCTGAAGAATATTATGTAGGTGAGTACCAAGCCTTGAGAAAAAAACCACAACTCATTGTGCAGTTGGTGATGCTGATGTGCTTTTTCTTTTCTTGATGATCTGCAGTTTTGTATTTTTTGCATATTGTATTATATTTCCTATTATAATGTTTATATATATAATTATATATTATTTACACTAATCAGGTCCTTAACAATATGAATCATCTGACCTAAAAAAAATCTCTGGTTTACAAAGAACTCTGTTTAGAAAGTGGGATAGAAAGGATAAAGTATCATAAATCATAAATACAGATACGTATGTTCACATGTGTGAGTATATGATATTTTTAGACTAGTAAATCACCTTTAAATCATAACTTATGCCATTCTTTTCTGTGTTTGTTCACTCAAACTTATAATTTGTAGAAAATATTTGACTAAGCTTCATTAGGTAGAATCTTCAGGAGTCAACATGACAGCTTTGGATACTATTTGTGAAATGAAGCAGAAGATTCCTTTTTGAAAGAAAAATATAATCAACACAAACTCACTGGTTGATTAACTCACCGTTTCCTATTCCTTGTCCTCCACACTGCCTCATCACTCCTTTGTGACATTAAAAGGTTCAGAGGTTATCTCAGTATTTTGATCTGGAACATTAAAAAAAAATACAGGATGTTTTGCATGCAGCAAGCAGAATGTTATTGACAACAGAGGTGTATTGTATCCGTGCTACCCAGCTAGGAGCAAAATAAACCCTGGACTCAGAGAATTCATACCAACCAGTTCAACTTTGTAATGCCTTTTATATAGAAATGGATTGTTGCACGGTTATGTTGTTTTATATGCATCAAACAGTCAATTTTCAAATCATGGCTTTCAAGCTGATATATCAGAACCACCCATGCTACAGCACCTAAGAGAAGGAAAAAATTGAAATTCTAGTTCAGTGCTGGGTAAACACTTCCGTGTGGCCTGACTCCAATATCAGCACTTCATTTTAATGATAACGACAGCTCTGGTGTTCATTCTAAAACCCTTAAATGTACTTAACAACCTGTTTATGCTTGGAGAGCAGTGAGTTTATGAGGACAGCCAAATGAAACCGATAAGAGTATTATGTAAAACCATATTCTGAAATGTTTATTCTAGCAGTTAGTATGCATCTGGAGTAAATTTGTAGACCGCTATCCTCAGGTTTCATGCATATTAAATAGAGCATATTTATTTTAATTCAGAAGCAGACAATTATGTGGGAAATACAAAGGTTTTGACAGCACAACCACAAATTAGGCATTGTTTGAAAAGGTATCTTAGAATCATCATTAATATTTCATATATCTGAATTTCTCCCACATGCAAGTTGTATGCTGTTGGATTAGCAGCTGCAGTTATTAAAGCTTTATTTTCATTCAGATATTAAAACTGTTTTTTTAACACAATGGCATCATTTTCCTCCTTATCCAAAAAACCACTTTCTGCAATGAAATCAAGGAATCAGAGTCTGACTTATACTTAATGTGCATGTGCATGTGCATAACAAGGAATTTATTTGTCTTTTTGCCACCATTAGCACTTTAAAAATGTCTATCATCATTCTGCTTGAAAATACTCTTTTTAAATGGGTAGTCACTATTAAAGGGTACTGTCAGTTTGATTTTTATAGCAGTGAAATTATTTTTACACTATTTCTAATAATCTTTTTTAACCTCATAAACAAAATTACTATTCTCTGTAAATGCTTTCTCCATACAACATATATACTCCTGTGAATTTAGTGCATATGAGAACTCTGATCCTCTTATTACCAGTTTAATTGTAAAAAGTAGCTAGATTTTTAACAAAGAGTTTTATAAAGAGATGTAAGGACAGGTACTGGTAGCATTTGTAATACTATTTTACTAGATTTAAATAATTCATTTGAGGAAAAATAATTGTTTAATTAAGTTAGTTCTTTGAACTAAGTTAACTTAGTTCATTTTCGATTAAATCAGGAGATTTCAGACTATATTTTGAGATAAGTAGACACTGATCTGTACCTTTTTGACTTAAACAGCAGATTAACACTCAAAAATGTTCATAGGTAAAACCAAATCAGTCTAATTTTTCTCACTTCCATCACATTCTATCCACACTTACTACTCTCATGTCTAAAAAGGTCCTTATAGTATAAGCTAAAACTAGCAGTGTTTTAAAGCTGAGTTAGAATATTATGCACTTTATATACTGTTATAAAATCTCTAATTTTTTGTCAATATATGCTGTCCTGAATCAAGTAGAAGGAATTTTATTGACTAGACTTTTTTTTCTACAGGAAACACATTTATGACCTTGAATGGGGGGCTCTGAGTAATCCAAAGTATGAATGTAAGTATGCTACCTAGGGCATATATTTTTTCATGGTAAATATCTTCAGAAAAACACCCATATCAACTACATAAGCAGCCAGTAGAAAGGACCATGAGAACACAACTTTTGCTTCAAAACTTTTATTTCCCTATCACAAGAAAATTGTTTGAGGGCAGAACTCAACTTCTCTTCAAACATTATCTCTCTCTGAAGAACACAGCTTGATTTTATGTTGCAGAAGCTGTGACTTTTACCCCTAAGGCACAAAACAACTTTGATAAATGAGAAATATGAATACTTAAGGGACAGAACAACTAGTTCCCTTTCATTAAGAAACTGTCTTGCATATAATGGAAATCTCCTGTGGGTTTGCATGCATCTTGTTCTCAATGAGAAAATAGCGTGCAAGCCTCTTTAAAAGAGAAAAAGAATCAGAAAACTGCATCTGAGGGCAATGGGTAGCAGCTATGGCTCATCAGCCATCATAAATGACAAGACAAATTCAGAAATTTGTATCAGCCTGGTTTTCTTTTCCAACTGTCAATACAGGACTGATGCAACTCACCACCCAATTCTACAATATAGAAAGGAAGGAGAAAGAGAGACTTACAGTCCTATATATACACATTTAGCCTTCATTTGGAAATCAATCATAGATTTGTCAAAATAAAGTAGCAACATGTGGGATTTAGAGCACTTTAAACTCTCTCAAGGCTAAAAGCAAAACCCAAGCCTCCTCAAAATAAAAAATGCTTACTGAAGTAGAATATGAAGTAGATTTGTATGGTAGTTACAAGTATATAAAATAATTTAAGTGTACTCATTTAAGAATTTGAATTACAAATCAACATCTAACCTTAAAGAAAATAATGGAGTGGATTTTTTGAAACTGTGTCAACAAATATTCACATGGCAGTTTTTATGCAAGGCATTATAATTTTGGTAGTCTACTCAGTTTAAATAATTAAAATTCAGGTCTTCTTTTTAACAATTATGGATGGGGGATGTCAACTAAGCATAAAAGTTTCAAAAAGGTCTGGAAACCAAAGCTCTTTAATGTTCACTGTTTTCCAAATGTCATAGATTTTAGAACATCTTTTATGAACTCACAAGATGAGTTCAAATTCAGCGAATCCTTTCCTCCATGAATAATTCCCTTGTTGCTTTCTGAAGACCTTGAATTACAAAACATGATTTTCCACCTGGGGAAGTACCTGTTATGAAAACAATGAAGAACAGCAAGAAAGAAAACTTTGTATGCTGTTGTTTTTTTTTCTAGAAACATAAAAATCCCCAGCTATTCACCAGTTACCTTAGAGATGAAGTAGCCACTAAACCATCAGGGAAATTAATTATCCACTTGTAGAAATTAAATACTGCAGGAAAATGTACTACAGTATTTCTAGCGGTTAAAACAAATCTACCTGCTTCATTAAAGGAAAAATAAATGGCTTTCTAGGTATTACAATGTTTATATAATATGGGATATTATCTTTCTACAATAAGCCCAGGAGAAAATTCCTGGTTTTACCCAGAAGATTTTTACTGTGATTTCCTCTTACCAGCTATCTATATTGGGATGACAATTTCACCCAAACATGGTTTCTTATGCAAACTAAAAGTAGAATCCCAAGAACAAGGGAACATCGTACTGGTCCAGAGCATATTTACCTGCCTTGATATCAAGGAAAACTTGCTTAAGCATGCAAGTCACAGAAAAAAAAAAATTAATTGGCAATTTAACAGTGACTAAGAAAGAAAAACACCAACAATGAAGAAACTAAGCCTGGTGGAAATTACTGACATGAATCAAACCTGATTAGAAAGTACTTCTGTGACTTTAATCAAATGTTAGGAAATGAGACTGGTCCAATGTTATTTCTCAAATTTTAATTTTGAATTCTTATAAGTAAGGCACACCGGAGGCACAGAAGATCAAAATTGAAGAAAAGTGTATTTGGAAAGCATTGCAATTTTAAAAGAACTATATTTATCTACATTTTCATAGCATTAGAAGTAAGTATGTTACATTTAAACTATATTCAAAACAGCTTTCTATTATTTTTACTCTTTCTGCTAATACTTTTTTCCTGCAGTCCTTAGACTTTTTTTGAATTACTCAGAGAAAACCAACTGATTTAAATTATGCAAACAGGGAGCCACCAGACTGACCTTTTCCCTTAAAAATCTTTACTTGTTCACTGAGCTAGGAGAAACACTTTGAAAAGTGCAATTGCTTGAGCCCATTACTGCATTTGTAATTTCTTGTGTGAGCTTTTCAGTGATTCTAAATAGTCATGAACAGGACTGAACTTCAGCACACGGCAATGGTGCTGCCCTTGGACTTAGCCAAATAGATGTTTGGCATCCCATGGGGGAGTTGTCCTGTACTCCCACTTGCTTATTTTTGTGATGCAAGAAGTTGTATAGACTAGATAATTTGAAAACAGACAGTTTGGGTGGTGGGGAGGGTAGTGGGTAAGTGATGGGGAGGTAGGAAGGATATATGGCCTAAGCGTTTTTTTAGGGCCTTGGTTTTTTTGGTTTTTTTTGGTTTTGGGGTTTTTTTCGGGTTTTTTTTTGGGGGGGGGGGGTTGGGAGTGGTTTTTTTGTTTGTTTGGGGTATTTTTTGTAGTAGAAATTACTACTATTAGTCTCATCTTTACCAAGAACAGTCTAATTGCCCACATGGGGGGGGGTTTTTTTGTTTGTTTGGGGGTTTTTTGTAGTAGAAATTACTACTATTACTCTCATCTTTCCCAAGAACAGTCTCATCACCAACAAGATGATATCCAGCTGCACAGTGCTAGGAAGGCCTTCAGGAAAGGGAGCCTGTACTTAGAGATCAGACCAGTTTAGCATGGGGGATGCAAGTTCATTCACACAAAATACAGACCTCCCACTGTCTCTCTCTCAGTTTTCAAACCTCGGCATTTCTTTTCTCCATCATCAAGCATCAAGATCTCATTGAGTTCTCCCAGTCCCTCTCCCAGTATCCCCAAACTATCTGATTTTTCTGAGTCTGCCTAGAGGCACTCTCCTATCTAAGCTCCATTCTCCATCTCAAATCACTTTCATAAAATTAATTCTTGCCAATCCATGGAAACATAACTTTTTCTTGACTTCTGGGATAATGGAATTCAAATTTGGTTACTGGGAACAAGCTTGAGGCCCACTGTAGTTAGAAAATGTCAAATGACACACACTGCATTTGGCAACACAATGGACAGAGTTAACATGAGTAGAGATGCCCCATGAGTGAAACTGGAATTCATTAGACAGGAAAGGTGGGCCCTCTTCTTTGTGAATATCAGAGAAGTTGAGCTTACCAGGGAAGAGTTGTGAAAGTGGGCTGTAAGGATGTAAGAAGTCATATCTTTGCCCAACAAAGGAAACCTGATTTTGTATCAGGTGGTATTGGACCTTACTGGTAGTGGATCAGACTATAAATCTTTATTTGAAATGTGTCAGCTGCTTCTGAATATAAGATTATTTGCACCTCAATAAAATAAACCAAAGGCATTCTGAGCTTAATGAACTCCAAATATTCTGTTATTCTTTCTATTATTCATAACTCTGATACCACTAGGGGTAGTGAATACACAAACTCTTCTTAATACACCTACCTAAGATTTATAAACAGACAGTGTCCCCATTTTATGTCAGATGTAACTGAGACACAAAAGCTGAATCACAGCCAGAGGATTCATGTTATGGTCTATCAATTTGTCTACATGAAATGCTTTGTCAAGTTCAGAGTTCTAAATTCAAAACAGTGGACTAGTTGGCAAGCAAGATGTCTGCACACAATTGTATTCAAGCAGCTGAGCCAAGAGAGAGTGAATAGGAACTGACAGTCTGAAAGCAAGCTAGTGTCAGCCTTATTCAGCTATGTTTCTCTGAAGTTCTTTAGGTAAACTTTGCCTAATACTTGTTTTTAAATATTCTGAGTACAAATGTTATGTGTTCTGGAAACTAATCTCTCTGTCTTATATCACTATGAAAAGTAAAGTACATGGTCTTGAACTTAATGGATAATTTTCCCTATTCAATAAGAACATGAAACAGGACAAATTCTTTGCTAGTTTAGTTTTTTTCAGACCAAAAAAAAACTAAAAAAAACCAAAACAAAACAAAAAAAAACCACTAAACCAAGAAGTAATAAAAAGATAATCTAGTGTTCCAAATAAAATACTGTAAAACTTCAATCTCTGAGTCATTGGAAAACATTGGTTACAGTACAGAACACAAAACAATCTGAAGTGGCCATCTATCATTACTCCAGATTGCTGGAGGAAATGGAAATAAAATGTGAAAACAACATGAATTTATATTAATTGCAACTCCAAAATGGTCTTACCACAATCAAAATAAGACCAGTGTGATGGAATTTATAGATAGGTAATATTGAAAACATATTTTGAGCCTCATTTGATGTCAAGGTAAAAAAATCAGATTTCAGATCAATGGTGTAATAAAATGGTACAAAGTAGCTGATGAAAGCTAACTTGGTTCCAACACAGAAATTTATCATGATAAACATATCTCTCATTTCCACATCTGTCATCCATTTTTAAAGCCAATAAATCATTTAAATATGGATTTAACTGTTCCTACAACTTTTTACGGTGTTATGCACTGCACTGCAGGAGACCTTTAACAATAATTCACTTTTCTGAATTCAGAAGTATAAAAAATGAATTAGAAGGTTAAGTTATGTTCACATAATTACTGTGCCCAAACGCAACTTACAGTAAAACAACTGGGCTTTTTCTGGCTTGCATGTCTGCCTTCCCTGGGCCTGAATTCACCTAACAGACCCTTCTTTTGCACGGGAATGAGTGAATAGTTCAGATTAAAATCTGCCTGAGCAAGCAAAATGATGGAATCCGAGGACAGAATGTAGATATCTGTGAGCTGGATTGGACTGGCACTCAGTTGCTGAGGGCAAGGCTGAGGCTTGTTTCATCCTAAGCACAGCTTGAGCCCTGCAGGGCATGGAAGGAATGTGGCTGCAAGGCCCTTAATGAGAGCTAAAAATGGTCTTAAAGGCCTGGCCAAACCCCCCATGTGAAAACATCTGTAAATATTGGACTGATCTGCTGATTTTTTCCTTCTTATTTGTGACAAACGGGTTGGGTGACAAGGAAAGGGCTTTGGAGGAAAGCAAAAAGAGGGAGCAATGTTAAAAGGTTCATATAATTTTCATCCTTGATCACACTGAAAGAAAGCCTGGCATTGTCTAAAGTACCACAAGTACCAGCAAATATAAGCAGATTCTGATTTCATTATTATGCTTTGCACAACCTTGATAAGAGAGATGATTAGAGTCTCAGTGGTAAATTCACTTTTTGGATCTGTATTTCAGAATTCATTTACTCTAGTAAACATCAACCTTTTGCTTCAATATATGTATATCTAAGAGATGTTTCTAAGAAATTCTTCAAGACCTCATTCAGAACTATGCCAAAATGTAAAGATATTGTGATAGTGATTATAAAAGTGCTTGTGTATAGGCTTTAACATACATACGTAAAAATTTGGCAATACACTAGCTGTAATTAAATTACTTTTAATTTTGCAATTATTACATTTTAAAGGCTTAATGTGCTATTCTTACATTAGAATCATGAAGTTAGTCCAACACTGCAGTCAGTATTCATCACTGTAAGAGCTAGTTGAAAAAATCTTACAATCTCTCTAGTTGTTACAATAATGGTGTTGGTTTCCTTTCACTACAAGAGTAATTAATGAAGAATTTGGCTGAACTGCACATACCAGGCAGCTAAGGTAATACTTTATGTACACATTTCACTAGAGCATAACACATAATACCAGGCTTGCTTTCTTATTTCTTAGTTTTAAAATCAATTAGGTCATTAGACAACTAAAATTGCAGGCTATAACTATTAGCACTACGCTGAAGCTCTGTGTAATTTCATTAATTTTTCTGCTAGTGCTGTCCATCTGAGACAGTAAAAATTTCATTAGTCACTGAGTACACTTCATGCATAACAAATGAACAATCAATTAAACATGATTTTTAAAATTCTTTTTTGTCTCATTTCCTCCTAAACTTTATTAATATTCTACATGACATTTACTCTTCCCTTCAGATTTCAAGTAATTGTTGGTCTTTTAATACAATTCACCTTTTCCTAGCCTAGAACAAGCTCACAAACTAAAAATTAAAGTATTACCAGTTATTCCCACAGTATTCCGCATGACTTCAGCTTTCTGATATGCTTAGAGATTTAGATATCTAGATTTCATTTTGTTTCTTGTATCTGTTTGCACAGTTACCAAAAAGATCTATTCAAATTGCTAACACTGAAGTTAGTGTTTCAACTATAAGCATAGTTTAAACAAACCATTAAAAAGAAGAAAAGTAAAAATTTTGACTGACTCTGGTTGAAAACAAATATGAGTCATTTTGGGTCTTTCTTTTCTCATGAGCTCCTGCCGGATTTTTCTCTTGTGTGGAGTATTTCCACTTCTGTTGCACAGCAGCAAGGGTCCTCCTTAGCTGCTCTCAGCTCTTATCACAGCAGTGCACCTCCAGCCGTGGAGAAGAGCTCCAGGGAGGATACTCTTTTCTTACACACCTGCAGATGGCTTGATATCGTTAAAAGATCTTTCAAGCTTCATCCTTCTACTGTAGTAGTAATGCACTCTGCAGAGACAGTAATACACAGAGACTGGCTCATCTGGAAATTAACTCTCCACTTCAACAGACTAATACCTAATGTTGTGTCATTCACATATTTATAAGGAGATTGAAACAAGTGGAATGGAATACAGAGAGAGTAGATTTGTGTTCAGCCTTCTGAAACTCTGAGGTTTCTTCAATAAGTACATTATTAACAAGTAAAGCTTCCAATTATTTTCAGTATCTGGCACCACAAAGATTTACAACAAACTAACCAGTCTCCAAAAGTATTCACCCATGGGATCTAATCAACCAGCTCTCAGAGAGCAGAAAAAACAAGTATATACTAAGGGAAGGAAGATCCACTTACTGTGGACTTGTAACTATGAATACTTAGTTAGAAACATTTATAAACTACTCCAAAACATATCTGCTGGTGCGCAGAGCAAATCACATCTATGTAATGCAGATAAGCCTGAACAGTCTACCAGCAGAATTCATTCAAAATATTGCAATAATAGCTAAGGCTGCATAATGTTGGAGTTCAATCTTGCATATGCATTTGCAGTACAAACAATGTAAAATATGTGCATCTAGAAGAGAATGAAAGGTACGAGCAAATCTTCTCAGTGCAAAACACCATTAAACTCTTTCTATATAATTTTTTTGTTTGTCATATGTGCACTCTGGTTAAAGTTCCCCAGGCTGTAAAACTGGTCTTCATTAATGTCCCACTTCTCACAATTTTTAGGATGGGGCAAATACAAAATGTGCCTTGAATCAAAAAAAGTGTATCTTCATTTTAAATCCCAGTTAAAAACCACAAAAAAAAAAGCTATATAAGGTTCTTCAATATCATAAAAACAAAGTTAATTTTAAGGAGTTGTTGATGATAAGATTGCTCTGCATATACATATGTTCTACCATTGTGCCAAAACTAGCAGCTCATTTAATTTTCAACTCTTTTGAACTGTAAATGCACAGATTTACAAGATCAACGAAGGGGTCTGTGAACTATCAATCCAAAATCAAGCAACCCCAATTCACATAAAATGATTCCATTTAACTGTAATAAAATGCTCATTTTGCTTAGCCATGGAGAAGTCCACTCTTTCTTCTTCTTACTTCCCTTTACAAAATCTTGTCCTTCCACCCTCTGGGAGGAAGGTTTTGCCCAGGGTGAATAGAACAATTGCCACAAAGAAGGTAGGTATTTGGGACAATATCTGGCAGAAGTATGCTGTGTCTTGCTGCTACTCAGCAAAGATAACAGAGTCTCCTCTGCTAGGGAACAAGGATTCTGCACGCAGAAAGACTTTTTTCTAGGTGGGTATACAAGGAATGCAGTGTTGCAAGAGGCATTCAAAGGTCTGAAGGAATGTAATGTTGGTAGAGGAGGTGCTTCTGGAAATTTAGCCTACCTGCTTTAGTCTGCCACTTGCTCAGATTCATTGCTATTCCATAAAATAGTAGGCAGAATACCTTTAAATTCTAGTTCATCAAAATTGTTTATATATTATTTTACCACCTATATTATAAAACCTACAATGAAGTGGAGTCATCTTCAGCCTTCAGACCAAATATTCCCTGATGGGTGTTGAGTTCCATGACTGTGATTGTCAAAGGGGATGTGAATAATGCAGCAGTTGTTTCACTTCTTAGTGCTTGATTTTAATCATGGGGACCTAAGTTTAGTTTAGCTCTAATTTTCAGAAATTAACTAGGGTTCCCTGTGAGCTTCTGCTAAGGACAGTTTCTATCACTGCTGTCACCACCACTACTTTCTGGAAAGCTCTGTCTGAAGAAAGAAAAGACAATGTGTTTTCATCCTATTCTGGTCTGATTAAAGATAACATGAAACAGTTGTAGAAGTAATTTATTTCAGAAAATGAGGAAGGGATAGTTCATTCTCTATATTTAACTTTTCTGCTGAAGTGAGGATGGAAACAAAATGTTGTCTATTTGAACACATTTCACATTTAAGGGAGACAAGATGAAATGTTGATTATGTTTACCAAATAAAATGGTGAAACTGGTATCCTGCAGCAGGAAAAACCTGGCAAGTGACAGCCCTGAACTATGCTGTCTGTTATTAGTTTAAGCATACAGCTGGTAGATGGGATCAGGGAAAAGGAACTCAGACCATTTAGATGATATAAAGAGTAACAATTCCTCATCATAAGAAAATTAATACAACTAAAGAATTTTTTTTGTTCATATCTGGGAATAGTGAGAAGGGAGGTTTGAAGCATTTAATCAGAAAACTTGTAGTTAAAGATGTAAGCTATTCCCTATATCTTCAAAATTCCCACTGACTTTGATAGAAACTTTGCATGAGCAAATGATGCAAGCAAAGACATGAATTTACATGCTTGGGGTAAACACAAGAGTGTGGGAAAGCCACATTTCATATGTGTTGTTGTTCCTTGCAAGGCAAAGCAGCCAGTGAGTCACAGTTCCCATCTTTACTGTGAGCCTCCTCCCTATTGTTAAGAATCAGCTTACTCTGAAGGAAGTGTTTGGATGTAGTTGTATTTCCCCTGTCTCAGACCACCATCAATTTGTCCCAGTGAGGAAGGACACCACATCTATATCTTTTCCAATTACTTTTTTATATGTGGTGAAATGAGTGCAATTCGGTGGGTAATATAACTTGTCATGACTCCTTTTTATTCTACACTATTTTGCATGGTGTGAATACAAATTTGAAGTTATGGTCTCTAATATGCAATTTTAATCAACCAATAATCACTTTTATAAAAAGTGGGGTTAGTAAAGTTTTAGCTGCATATATTCTATCAGTTCTAAAATACAGTATCATTACTTCTTTCAGCTGTAACATTTTAGGATGATGAAGCATTCATACTCTTTCCCATCTAGATTCCCATCCCAAAGGTACTTGAGGGCTGTTATTTTTGTTGTATTCCTCCAAAAATGAAATTGAAGGTGCTTCAAACATATCAAATGCAAATAATATATGTGTCTATGTATATTATATGATATTTAAATGCCTACTACAGGGAATTAAAAGAGTTTCTTTCCAGAGGGGAAAATTCCTATGCCTTCCGTATTCGAACGGCGCCATTTGCTATAAGGAGCATTCTAGGATCCACAGACTGTAGGAACAATAATTCCTTTGTACTACCTAATCTTGCTTTTAAACCTTTGGCAATAAATTTTATATATTGTATTTTATACTCTGCTGATGGGACGATAAACATATCTATGTATTTGTGATTAGTTCAACTTTTTTTGTATTCCCTTACTGAAGCAAATGTTTTATGTTTATGACTCTGGTGTTAAATGATTCTTGTAGTATGAATCCCTAGCTTTACAACTCCGGTTGACCTAGTCTCATCAGTCATTTTTCACATAGTTCACTGATTTGATCAGTCCAGTTCAAAACATCTACCACTTAGGGTTGATGCCAACTTGTCAACCAAACATTTTCCAAAAGATTATGCTATTTTTTTATAAACAGAAAGCTGCTGTGAAAGTGTTGTGATATAATTTCTTAATTAGTAGTAATGTGCTAATCTATTAAATTTTCTTAAGGACAAACCAACCCTCTCACCACCCATCTAAGGTAATTTTGTGCAGAGAGAGGCTGAAGTGTTAAATGCAAAGAGGACCTGTGGATAACAGTTACTGAGTCCTAATATGTATTTGTCTAAGTTAAGCATAAATTGCTGTTTTATGAACAAGGCAAAGGGCTAATAAGAAAAGGTGCAAACAAACAATTTTTGAAATATTCTGGTTGCAGACCTGTTGGTTGGAGCTTGGTTTGATGCTACCCAGGGTTGATAATCTTGAAGTGGTAATATTCTGCATGAACCCCTTCTGGATTCCCACAAATAAAGTCACAAAACATAGAAGAAAACACCGCTGGGCCAGCAGCATGTCACCTGTAAAAAGCCTCTGAGCTGGCCGCTTCTACCAGGGATGGTGTGCTTCTTAGCTAGTGCTGAAGAAACCAATGAAAGCCAAAAATGGTCTGGTAGCTATGCTCATTAATGTTTCCTGACACTTTCCATTATAAAATGCTGATTTTAGACCTTTTCAGTTTGCCAGTTGGTAGACATTTGGGCTTAAATGTTCCTTAGTGTCTGCTCTGAGGTTTTAAAATATGTGTTAGAATGCCTTTTTTGCCAAAACAATCCAGTCATTTCTGAGAATGAGACACAAGATATGTTAACTCATGATAGAAATTCAAAAAAGAGTGGGGAGGGTGGAAGATGATAAGAAAAAAAGGTTATTTTAATAGTTAATATAATTTAAAGCTGCAGACTGATATTTGGCAGCTGGGGAAAACAATGTGGGATGAAAACGGAAATTTGGCTTTCATTGCCACTTTAAATTATAAGGCTTGGAAAAACATATTCAGACTCAGAAAAGATATCTTGTCTTATGCAAAGAATATTAGTCAGGCAAGGAGTTGTGGGGTTCATCTTATGGCTATGTAACATTTTTCTTATATATGCAGCTCCGTAATATTTTAAATCCAGAGACATAAGTAGATAAAGTGAACAGGGTCTGCTGAGTTCAGTGGTATTAACATCTACTTCAGCCATGAAGTGGCGGAAGAGTTGCAGAGGATAGCTGCAGTGAGAAACAATGTCAAAGGGATCAGGCACTGGGAGACTAGGACTCTACCATGTAAAAAGAGGATAAAAAGTAAGATTTTTATTGGAGAATGTGTCAGGAATTTAAGGAATAAAGATTTTACTTGATGTGATGTAGAAATGGGGCTTAGGTGAGAACCTAAATCTTTGCAAGATGATAAAGTCAGTGGGTAAAATCTTTGAAGAATTGGCAGGACAATCTCTGACAATCAATATCTACTGTCTCATTGGAACTTAGAGAGGAGCCCAGCAGTCCTGAACTGCTCCATTACTACATTAGCTGAAGTTATTGGTAGTCTGTAAAATGATTCAGTATTTCCATTCATAGATATCAGTATACTTAATAAATGCATGGGACACTTTTATAGTGGCATATTGCAATTGGTTATGGTGGAAATCCAAATTTGGCAATACTTCAGTAAAAGTTGCTTGAGCAATCTTAATTGTACAATCCCTATGAGCACACACTAAGCAAAAACAATTATTACATAACAATATGCTTTTTTTTCTTTCAGGAACCATGCCTCATGGGGGACCAAAACAAGACTGCTCAGTACACATGCTTGCTGTGGCCTGGATCCCTCCATTTACAGCAGAAGTTGAAGCAAGAGTGGTTGAAGCAAAGATGGAGGGGTAAAGATGGAAGGAATAGTTTAATTAGTTCAGTCAAGGCCACCTTGGAGAACATAGTAACCCTCTGCTAGCTTTTTACAGATGGCCACAAGTTATGTGTTTACCCGTTTGACTTGAGTCTGTGGTCTGCTTTGCAGAAGTACTTTTGAACTTATCCAGTGGCAGCGAAGGTAATAGTGGAAGATATTTGAATATGGCAGGAACTGTACAATGATATTTTTTTCTAAAAAAACAAGCTAACTTGTCTTAGGAAAGCATAGCTGAGACTCCAACCTCAAAGAAAACTCTCAGTCCATCAGTCCTTTTCCTATTTGTGCTGTGGTCAGACAAGGTTATTGGAGTAACCCAATTTATAACTGTGAAGAACTCACAAGTCAATTTTAGAGCCTGTAGATTTTCTGTACCATGATTACCCAGAGAACATCAAGCAAAGTGACTAAGATATATCCAGTATTCTTCCTTTATCTTCCTAAAAGAAACACCTGAGGTGTTTTATTTTAAATTTTTAAGCATGATTGATTCTTAATGTATGTGGTTATTTGCTTTAGAGAAGAAAAATTAGAATAGCAGAAAGGGGAGAGCTAGAGAGTTTGTACAGGGTCTTATGCATAGCTTAGGACAGGTCTGCCTCAGTTCTCTACAAAGAATGGACTCAATGTGAAGCAGCAATATTTCACATCTTGTCCATATCTTCACCTAGAGCTTCATGCATGGCCTACTTTATCAGTACTCTGTGTATGGTGGTGTGCACCAACTCCTGATATTCATTCTCCTCTTTCTTCTCTGGCTAGATTTCCACAGATCTTTGACAGTCATGTTTCTTTCACATCTAAAATTTAGAGGGAAGGAGATTTAGCTTGATGATGAAAAGGAATCAGACTTTGCTTAACAGTCTGCTTTCCTGAAGAGATACACTGCAAAGGTCACATGTATTTGAAAAGCCCAGATGCTGCAGACTTTGAGGTCACATAAATGGCAATAATACAGTTCAACTGGAACAGATAGAAGATGACAATTCCAGAACAGGGAAAATACTCAACTATGTAATCTTGACTTACATTCTACAGGAAACAAAACAAAACAAAACAAAAAAAAAAAGAAACGAGACAAAGTGAGAGAGATAAACAAAATCTGGTGCTAGAAGGAAAGTTTAGACAAGTTTGTAATTTGGAAAAATATTCCACTGTTGGATTGGTTTTTATGTTGGTATAAATTTTCTTTGGTTATTGCCAACACAAGTGATATCAGAAGGGTGAGACTAAAAATCATTGAGAATTTTGGAGCAATATAACATCAATCATTTTTTATTATAGAGTTTTAAATTGAATAAATAAAACCCCTGACCAAACATTTGCCAATTAATTAATTTAGTTCATTAATTCTCATCACTAAAAATGAAAGCAGTTTTTAAATAGTCAAATTTAAATATTTTACAAATTAATTGATGTGCCTACAAAAAGTGAAATATATAAATTCCAGTTTAAGAAATGCAGGCACACTTACTACTTCATGTATAAAAACTGAGATGGATTGCTGCTGTCTCAGAATCACTAGAATACTGGCACAATATTGTAGGTCTGCTAGCAGAGGAGCAAAGTCCATCAAGTTCCATTAAATGTTAAAACAGAGAAAAAAATATTAAATGTTACATATATTTAAGACACTAAACTATGATTATTCTTTCAAGTTTGGCTCTGTCTGGGCTATGTTTCACAACAGGAAAGAATGAAGGCACAGAGGTACAGCAAAAAATGTCATAATATGGAGCCTCACTTTGACAAAGACAAATTGTGCCAGACTAATCTGATAGCCTTCATGGGCAAGATAATTGCTTTCCTAGACAAGGGAGATGGTCCTAATCTAGATGTAATCTGCTTGGAAGCTGGGAAAATATTTGATGCTTAATAGGAAATTATTAGTTAAACTAGAGAAGATGATTATTAGGGTAGGAGCTGAGAAGTGGATAAATAGGAATCTGACAGCAGCGCGCCACAGAGAAGCTACTGTGAAATGCATGATCAGTCCTTAGGCTGATATTAGTTTTTTTCGGCTGTGATCTTCACTTAAAAATGAAAAGAATGCTGATGAATTCTTCTAAAAGCAGGAGTCTGAGAAGCTTCACAACTACTAAAGAAGAAATGGTCTCAGGTACAAGAGGGTTAGAGATAGCCTGTTGTATTTCCAGAGGAATTTCAGAGATCTAAACATTTATCTGTGTTGAAACCTGCAATGGTTTTGATGTTGTACCTCCATGAATTTGTACATTTTACATCAGTCATTTCCATTAACACTGAAAAAAATTGCACCTATAGAAACTAATTATAGAGGAGCAGAAGTGGAATTCTGATTACATAAATTGTCATAAAATAGTTCGGTAGGCACATCAGCAATTGCATTTCATTCCAATTCAGTTTAATTATGTGCTTTCTGCTTTTTGTACTGCTTTTACTGTTAGGCATTTTCTGCCTTGTTTTGGGCTTCTTGTACTGTAAGAAATATCTTCCCTTTCCCTTTTCCTTTTAACTTATATTGGAATTGACCAAATTCTTAAACCAAGAAGGCAGGCTGGTAGCTAACTCAAAAGCAGAAAACAATTAATGACCTATAGGAAACATAACATGATGCTAATAAAAAATACAATAGCTAGTCATACTCTTGGAATCTGATTTTATCATCGTTAATTTGGCAGTACACAAAATCTCCCACTAGGAGTGAAGCAGGAAGCTGCTGTTTGCTTGAAACAGGAATGTAATTGCACCTGAAGAAACTTCACAGTTTCAGGACCCAGCTGACTAGTTTCAACTGACCAGCTATTTATGCACACTCTTTAATTTTACCCTAAATATAAATTTTAAATGGTTTCTATTTAATATTACTTGAGATGAGTTTAAGTAATCTATCTGTTTGCATCTGGCCACTTTGTATGTTTTCTTGTTGCTAGCAGCACTTTTCCTGATACACTTCTGTTGACTATGATTTCACAGCAACAATACAATCATTATAAAGTCATAATCCATAATAAGTAATTTCGGTAAATAATTTTCTGATTCATTATGAATTTAAATAAAATCAAGCTTACCATTGAACTATATATTAAGTGCACATAAGTATTTTATCTAAATAGGTGTTACATTTATTTTAATCCATCTCATAATTCAGATCCCCTCAGAATGAAAATATTTTCCCTTTATTTCCAAGCTTTAAAATTTTTGTATATCTAGCTTTCAAAGATTTTAACATTTCTAATCCCTTTAAAATATTTAGCAGTCATCTATTTTTTCGCTATAAACATATGAATGAGAATACCAGTCAGATTAAAATAAAATGTTAGACTGAAAGTATTACAACGAAACCACACGCTACTCTAACAAGTAAAACAAATCAACATAGTTTACAAATTTGATTAGATTTTAAATGTTTATAAACAACTGTAGCTGAAGTGACTCACCTGATATATATGTGTATATATATATATTGTTTTAATACAGTGCAGCATCCATAGGAAATGCTAGAGCATTTCTGTGATTTGTCAATCACAGTCCAAACAACTTTTTCAAATAAAAGGCTACTGTCTGAATATTTTTGGGATGCTTAAAGAGACAGATTTGGATAAAGATGCAAATATAGTAATAAGTTAGAATATCACAGAATCCTTGGTGCAGAAAGAAAATATGATAACTTCTCAGGTAATCTATGGAATCAATTGTTTGTTCAGTATAGTGATCTAGTCCACATTACAAATAAATTCCAGATATCTAAGAATATTTCTTAAAAATAAACCAAAAATTGCTAAGGGGATAAAAAAGCCATTGTATGAATCAGTTTTGCTCAATTCTGTGATAATTTTTTTTGTATATTCATCTCTCTTTTTAAATTACAAAATACTTTTCTGCAAGAAAATGGGCCTTGTCAAGCAATAAAATCAAAAACCATATCTTTGATATGGAAGGTAAGACACATGCGTACAGATTCATGGAGGTGTAATGTAACTGACTGTCATAAACAGGTCACTCATTTATATACACTGTAATAGTGACTTCCAAAGCACCCCAGTAAAGCTAGATGCCCAGTTAATTTTAATGTGTATTAGGCTTCCAGATCCCTTAGGCAGCTTTGAAAATGTCAGCCTATAATTACAAACAGCTTGGACAAAAGCCCATTGAATTTAATGGAAAGTCTCCCATTGATTTCAATGAGCTTTTGGATCATTGACTTTCCTCTTTCCACAAATATTTCTAAAGGGCTTGGATAGCAAATTCCACATACTTTAGAAACACTACAATGAATATAATATCTTCACTTTTCAGTATATTGAACTATTTCCAAAGTAAAAAAAGAATAAAAACCAAGCCAAAACCCAAAAAGAATCATACTTTAGAAACACTACAATGAATATAATATCTTCATTTTTCAGTATATTGAACTATTTGCAAAGTAAAAAAAAAAAACCAAAAAAAAAGCCAAAAAAAAAACCAAGCCAAAAACCAACAAGAACAAACCAAACAAAAAAAAAACCAAACTATGAGAAGCCATAAAACTGCAGAACTATTATAAAATTTGGTGGGAAATGTAAGGAAACATAATACTAAAAAATACTAAAAATAGAGAAAAACAATTCCACTTCTGAGTTGCTCAGGACTGTTTTACAGAATTGTGTAAGATGACAAAAGCAAATGAACCAAAACAGAGACTTTTGCAAGGAATGACTGACTTTGAGGAATGCAACTCATGGTAAGGAATGTTTTTAAGGTTCTGAAATTTTAAGACTTGTTCCTTTCAACATTTCCAAAGTAATGAATATTTGTTTCAGTTTCTTCTACTTGGAACTTTATTCTAATTCTAACAACATGAATTATTAAAAGGAATTTTTTAAAATTATTGAAACAAAAGTGAACAGAAAGTGTGAAGTTTTATTTAGCATGAGAGAGGAAAAGTTTCCTTACATAGCACTCATCAAAAATTTGTCTGTCTCTATCACTAGGCTAACTGCTTACACATCTACCTTTCCATACCTAGATATTCAGGTGTCATTTCACTACAGACACACTAAAAGCCTGAGGCAGGAATTGTTAGTTAAGCCACAAACAATACAAACAAAGATTATTATACTGTGGAGGTCCTCGTGAGACAGCAATCCAAGCAGGTGGCTCAGCCCCAGGAACACAAAATGAGACCATGACACCTGGTTTATCACCATGCTGTAATCAAATGCTGGTAGCCAACAGCAGAGTCCCAAACAGAGTGTTCATGTGAGGGAGCAGAGAAAGTTAAAGGAGCTTTGGGGAAAGTTAAAGGAGTCAAAAAAGCAGGAATAGGGTGAAAACACCACAAATAATAGTTAAATACAATTAATATAGAAATAGGCTATATGAGAAGAGTCACAAATTTCATACACTCACAGTGAGAAACCACTCATTTGGAAATTGGCTTATATTAGAGGACATAGTACATAGTAGTGGGAGGGAGGTAAGGAGAGACAATCTTCTGTCTTCTCTTCCCTTGACACTGGTAATTCTCAAAGCAAATAACAATTTAAATAGTGTAACAGACAAATCTGAACACCGTTTCTAAAACTTAGCCTTGTAATTAGATTTGCCTTACAATTAGCTCATGCAAACATACACACACATGCACAACACACAAAAACAGATGAAACTGCATTAAAACAGAATTAATGCAATGACGCAAGTTGAGCTTAGGGATTTAACCAATGATTGTCATTTAACGTAGCTGTAAGAGGCCCTGAAGATATAGTTCTACCCTACACAAAATGAAATGCAGATCTATTAAGAAACCGAAACTCGGTACTGAAATTTGCTGTGTGTTATGGAGCATTCTAGGAGTGCAGGTGCAGATAAGATTGAAAGAAAACTTCTCCCTTGGGTGTGCAAATTGAGTTTGAACTGCAAGTGGGCCTTTAGTCCTGGTGACAAGAAGAGAGCCAGGGCAAAATCTGGAAAATCATAGGCAACTGGATGATGGTTTCTCACACCAGCTCTTTCAGTCCCTAGACTAGCTCCTACTATGTCACTCCTCTTGATAGTGTAGGTACGGCCTTGGAAATCCATCCAAAAAACTCTTAAACTGATTGGCAATTAATATATGTTATTGCACAGTGTTCTGTATGAACATCAATGAAGTACTTTCTCTCCTGGACAGAGGTGCTGGAATTGGCTTTCAGTTTAATGTTTCCACAATGTGTTCATAGTGGCTTTACATCAAGAACAATAAAATGGGAAAAAATAATCTACTTTTACATTGTTGCATTTTACCATTCACTTAAATAAATGAGAGTTTAGTTCTGAACATTTAGACAGTTCAAATACAAATTAAATGCAATTTTAATATTTCTCTTATTTAATAATCTAAGTATTGGTTCTGATGTTTGTGTCTTCCAGCTATTAAAAAAAAAAATAAATTACTCTGTCTATACTGTGTGTGTTTATGAGTGAGAAAGAGATAAATAAGTTTTCCAAATTATCATTTTCCATTATTTAGGCAAAGACAGAGGAAACACCAAACTCAGATTTGTTTTGCCATATTTTCATTTCTACTATTCAGTCAAGGTAATTTTCCCAAATACAGCAGATTTCTACCTAATAAAAAAATTGCTGAAGAAAATAATTACAAAATCACCATGACAGATTTGAAAATCTTCCATCTAGTCACAATAAATCACAGGGAGAGAAGTGAAGGCAGTTTACTTGAGATTATTTTTCTTCTGATATAGAAAGTTGCATGTTCATATAATTGCTTCTTTGCAGTAAACTGTCAGTTTTGACATATTTTTGCTAAGAACAAGTATAAAATCAGGAGTTCCAAACATAATAAAATAATATTGTTACATTTCTATTAAAAGGCTGTTTCAGAATTTAAAACAGATACTAATAATAAAAGTAAAATACGCAAGTCAGTGATGAAATTTTATTTACATAAAAATGTAACATATGGTTACTTAAAAGATATTTTTCCCCAAATGATTCACTGGTAGAAATTGTTCTATTTCTTGCTGGCTGAGAGTGAAACTATATATAATAGAATTTTCTACAATAGAGAAATTCCAGATTCCTTCAGGCATATATTTTAATTGCTCTCCATTTAAGAATGTATTGTTTTAAAATGCTTACATGAGAATTTTTTTGGTGTGACTTATAATTATTTAAATTTTATGTATCAGCGTATTAGTTCTAGATGCAAAATAGCAGCTGGTGATCATGGCTTCTAATAAGTTCCTCTGTTCTAAATTTTTTCTGTTCATTTTGTTCATGGGCCAGAGTGCAGATCTTTTTGCAACAATTTTCTTGCCACTAAATTTCTTTCTACCTACTCTTCCCAGTTTAATGATTAATGTTTTCATGAAGTAAAAGAGATTACATTGGACACACCATCCTGCAAGAAACAGACATAGGTGGTGGACTAACCATCCATACAGATGACACAAGGTAAACAAGTGATGCAACATCACAACTTTCCTGGCTCTTGACATTAGTATGCAAAATCAAGAGGAATCCCAATGTCCCACATATTGTTTTTGATCTAACAATCTTTTGGGATGTTAGTTGAATTGATATTGTCATGCAAATCAAGTTATTCAGTTTATGCAGCTTTTCTTTTCACTCTCAACAATAGAGAGTTACATACTCATTTGGACCTTATCTTGCACCTTATTTTACATGTCATTCTCAAATGTGATTTTATTATGGTCATTGTCTGCTGACTTTTGCTTTACAATATTCTCCATTGATGGCAGCTATACGCCATGCCCAGTATTAAAGAGCAGAAAAGACCCTCAGGAAAACCTATAACCCAGCTGATTATTGTTCCCTACATTTTGGAATTCAAGGTCAGCCTATACACCTTGTGGTACAGTAAATCCTGAGCATGTAGATTCTAAAGATCTCACTTATTTGGCACTAACTCAGAGATAAGTTAAAAGGCCAGCTCTGCTCTCAATTATACACCTGTTAAACAGAAGGGTCTCACAGCCCTGAGGTAGTCTTATAATATGAACCAATCAATATCAGAATCCTTAGATTTAGTTTTGGGTTTGTTGGAGGAGATTATTTTTATAATCTGGAGAAATCTGTTTTCACAATAATGTAGCAGATCCTCTGTAAAATTAATTTTTAGTTCCCTAATTAAGAAATTATCAGTTAGGAAAATGCCTATTGAACAATTCAGGCCCCAATTCAGTACAAAAACATAATTTCATCTTTATTTTCCATTTGACTTAGATGGGAATAATGTCATGAACAAAGCCCAAGTGTCTTCCTGGGCCTCAGTTTGGGCCAAAAGTCATTCAAAGCAACTGGATCCTTTTCACTTAGGTAAAATAGATTTTGAACCAAGATCCACTTATGTCAACAAGTATTGTATTAATTGTGGAAAAGTAAAGTAATGTGTGAAATTTGGTTGAAAATCAAATCTCCATGTCATCTGGTCACCTACATTTTGAAGTGGGTAAGTGGGTATTAGGAAACATTAGGAAAATCTGGAACCAAGATCCACTTATGTCAACAAGTATTGTGTTGATTGTTGAAAGGTAAAGTAACATGTGTGAAATTTGGTTAAAAATCAAATCTCGATGTCACCTGGTCACCTACATTTTGAAGTAGGTAAGGGGGTATTAGGAAACATTAGGAAAATTAGGTATCTCATCACTGAGAGTGTGGTTTAGTTCTGGAACAAGGTCCCCAGAGGAAGTGGTCGTGGCCTCAAGCTTGTCAGTGTTTCAGAATACAAGACAGATAGAAAATTAGAGTAGGCAGCATGGAGTTTGAATTTTTTGAGACAAACTAATTCATTGGTTGCTAAGGTTAATGCAACCATTCTTTATTCTTTGTTTTGGAAACTTGATAAAGGTGATTAGGCCTGAAATACCTGACAATAAAGGAAAAGAAGATAGAGACTAACTGCTTAACCACATGGAATATCATTTCATCATTTCTTACTCACGGGATCAGTCAGAGGCAAAAGAAAATAATGTTGCTGAACAAACTGAATTCTGTATTTGTGTGCTCACAACATGGTACCTACTGCTATATATGACAAGACAAGGGTATTTTTTAAAAAAAAATATTGCTTATTTCTTTTTCATAGTTGGGGATAAACTAAACAATTTTTTTAGCTAAATTTACTAAACAGAGGATAAAATTTCAGACATACCCATATATCTTGGAAGTTCTCAGCCCTGCTATGTAGTTGCAGTCTTAATTTTATGAATGAATAATTTTGTTATCTAAGGTCCAATAGCCTCTTATCTACTGGAGTAAATATCATTAGCATTTATTGAAGACTACTTCCTCAACCTGCTGAATATGACTTTGTTATTCTTACAATCATACTATTGTGTGACACCTGCTGAATTGCAGTAGAGACTAGAGGTACTGCCCTGCTTCCATCTGCTTTCCCACAAACACTCATTTTTACAAAATGGACTTCAGACCCCAGGATATGTACCCTACAGGGAATTTTCAGAGATATTTGTGTATGTGCTCTATTCCTTTTGTCAGAAACAGTGAGTGAAGTAAAAAGATCTGGAAGTAAAAATCATACAAGAACAGATGGGCACCATTCTTATTGTTTTCTTACTTGCAAAGAAGTGTGGGAAAGCACTTAGGAAGCAATGAAAACTACTATATTAATAGGAATTTGAATAATGGTTACGGTATAGGTTTTCAAATTTGCATGGGATTGACAATTTAAATTGAAAATGCAAGTCTTTTGCAGAATGTATACAGCTCATGGAGAATAAACACAAACAAACAGCAATCTGTAACGGGTATGATTTACACTGGCAGTTTCTCACAGAAAATATCATCTGTCCACTGGGACTTGTGCCATTTTATTGCTCAGACCATTCTCGTATCATATAACTTCTGCAAAAAGAAATAAGATTTTCTCTGGGGGACAGATATGCTAAGACGTTAGCTTATTTTATTCTATTGACAGTGTATCTGTACATTTTGTCAATAAGAAACTGTTAGGCTTTTTTTTTACAAGATGGTGTTAAACTGGGAAGCATGTTACATTTGCTGACAACTTTTGCTTTTTTCCTTCACACTGATTATTTACACCTAAGCCATTTTTTACCTGAATGAACATCTTTCATAGGATTTTTTGTGTCCTGATTTTTTCGGTAGCATAATCCTTGAAATTTTCACGCTGCAGAAACTGTGGAAACTGCATTTATCATTTGAGAGAGTAGAGAATTTTAATATGCCCTCTTCATAGAGAATGAAAGAATTTACAAGAATTGTGAAAGTTTTTGGTTGGGTAAAGATGAGTTGATATTACAGGCACTCATGGTTTAAATTTCATAACCAAAGAATACTAGAAGCTGAAATGTAATACATCTGCTTGGATATACTGAAATAATTACAAGGCACACATTTCATACTTGCTTTCTTTTTGGTTATTACATATATAATGAAATCATATACCTAAAGGTAGTTTTAAGTCAATTTTATCGTTGGACAGTTGTGTATTTTTAATATCTATGAATCTTTCCTTCCTTTTATTTCACCTACAGATTTGTAGTGTAATGCTACAATGATGTGCAATAATATAATGCAGTAACCCTGCCTGTGAAGGACATCATTGACCTCAATGGTCCTACTCGCATAAGAATTTACCTGCTGGGACCTCATTACGAAACTAGTACCATAAACCTCCTGAATAGATTCTACTAACTGATTATTAACTACTCATTAACAAGAAAATGACATTAATAATGTGATTAACTAGATCCATTAACAGCCTGAATGATTCCATGAGGCACATTCTACTATGACATTCTTGTGTAATAATGATAACCTATGAGAACTATAAATTAGAATTATTTTATAGTTATCCATTAAGGAATTATGGTGCTAATCAAAGTGATGGTCATTATCAGACCTACAAAAAATTATCCAAGACCATCACTGGTAAAGAATTCTACTCCTTGCCCACAAGGTTTGTACCTATACCTAAAAAATTCACTCATGAATGGAAGGACATAAAACTATTAGTGCTATCAAAAAAATTAATAAGGACAAGGTATGTCGATAGTCTAGAATGACAGTGCTTCAGAGACCTAGCAAACATTCACTAATAAAGGAATGGAGTAAACTTAACTTGCAAATCTGGGCAAGTGTTTGTTCTCAGTTACAATAAATTCTAGAATAAAACTAGCAAACATTCTCACTATTTCTTTAAATATTAGATAAAATTAAACAATTCTTTGTGACACAAGTTTTTTTTTATGTTTGCCTGTGATTTTTGTTGTTGTTGTTGTTTTCTTGTTACACTGGTGAAATGGTACCCTTTTGTAATTTCATATTTATACATGATGCACTCCTGGGTGTAAGAGAGGCAAGAGACACTTGGTAATGAAATGTGAAGTGTTTAAAAAAGCAAATTCCTTGTAGGCAGAAACTACAGAGCAGTTTGAATAACAAAAATTGTAACCAGAAATCAAAACATTTCTTAATTGTTTATTTATTATACAAATGTTAATTTCTTGCGCCTTACACGGGCTGTACAATAGTACAGGTTAATTAGGCTGAGAAATGGCTAGCTCTAAAGGTGCAAGCTCAGAATAATTAAAACTCCTGCATCATGTTAACACAACTCTCCTGTCATTTGGGCTCCAAGGATACTGCTTTGCATTTTCTTTTCTTTTCTTCCTGTTAAATAGTATGTGATTTCTACCGTAAATGAAGAAATCCAAGGGCAGAGATTTGGCTGACTACCGATATCATGTGAGACAGATTTTCACGTGGATTTGATTGCATTGTGGGGAATGAAAGGACTACATAAGTCTGAATGACTTACAGTGATCCTTTAAAAGTCTTATTTGCATCTGCCAGTACTAAACCAAACAGCAGGAGCCCTTAATACTGCCAGGAAATAAAGTGGCCTCTAATTGCTTGTATGTTGATTGCAAGCTTTTCAGAAACAAATCCATCGCATAAAATGTCTCCTAGGAGCTGAGCAGTGCAATGGTCACATGCCATCTTTAAAGAAGGTCAGCAGAAGAGAAAGATGAGGGCTTACCAGGGGGAGGCTGGGCAGAAAATAAATTATTTCAAAAGTGTAATCTAATTCTCACTGATCCTTATTCATTCTAAGGCTTCTCAGAACACCAGCAGCACAAAAACACACAAAGCAGGTGTAAATTACAGTTATAACTATAGTATGACAATCCAGTAGTGTCAAAGCAGCATAAAAGAGCTTTACTGCAGACAAAGGTTTGATGACTGCTGTTCTTGTAGTTGTACCTGAGTAACCCTGAAACCACCCACAGTAAAATAGAGCTCAGGGAGGCTAACTCTGGCCACTTACCAGGCAGCACTTTGCTAATGCTTTGTAATAGCTCACCTCCTACTAACTCAGGCAAGTTTGTTTAAAACCAATAGAAGCTTCGTTGCATAAGCTCTAGTAAATGTGTTTTCCAAAAGTGGATTGGTCTCATCGTGCATCAGGACCAGGTCCATTAAGTGACAGAAGATATTTGATCTGAAAAGGCATGAAGAAGAAAATTGAATTGAACACTAGGTTGGGATAAAAAAACTAAACAAGGAATAAAAAGAATTACTTTAAAGAACTGAAATGCAATTCTCACGAGGAACTGTGGATAAGTCAGCTGTTTCACACAGGACTCTATCCCTGATGGCATACATTCACCTTGATGGGAGTGCCTGTAGGTCTCTGGATGTAGCACTCTCAGAATGTGAATGGAGACAACTTCAAGAGATAAGATGGCATAAGGAATTAAATTAGAAGATTTTAAACATTTCCAGTCCAATTTTGCTGCAAGACAGAGCACTCTATTCATTTATGTTATGGTTTAACATAAATTAGAAATATCTTGATTCTGGAAAGGACAGAGAGGGACATCAGATTTACACGTGGCTGAGAAAACTACATTTCCTCTTGTCACATGAAGATTAAGAGAAATGTATTGTGTTCACAAATTTTTATTCCTTCCTGGTATTAAAGGACACAGTTATATAGAACTTTATAGTTCGGTTTGTTAATTAGCTCACTGTTTTCCATATTTCTTCTCAAAACATGAAACACTATGAGGAACCACTAAGTCTAGTGTACACTTTTGTAAATAGTAATGTCCCATACACAAAGCTATAAACTGTGCATTTGCTGATTTGGTTCCTTGATTGTATGCAGAATAATAAATTTCTTGGGTTTATGTCCACATATTACTGGGCATAAAAACAAAGATAATGTTCAAGTATTTTCATTTACAACTTCTGATCAAAGCTGTTTTCCGGAGCTCTTTCTGAACCTTGCTCTTCTCAGTATGTGTCATTTTGTGATCATACAAAGCTTGTAATTATTTTATGCAAAAGTTCCAAGTACACAATCAAATGTATAGTCCCCAGACATCCCCTCAAGTTCCAACTCAGTAAAAATGAGGGATAAAGTACACATGTTCATCAGTTTACTTGGGCTGGTATTTCTCTTCTCCATTCATGTACAATTTTGCTGAATAGCCATCTTCAGGTGTGTCTATGATGGGCTTATTATGAAGACCATTTCTGACTTCCCATACTATCATCAATCAGATTAGAGAAGATTTTTTTCTTATTAATATTCTTAGTTCTGCAGAGAGGTGTTGTCTTCACATGAAAATCAAAATACAGGAGAAAGAATGCTGTTTGGCTGCTTTTTTTTCCCAGCACAGCATTGTGATCAGGCTAGTGTTTTTACTTTTGGAAACACTAATGCTCTGTAGAGTTGGATGCTAAAAATAGACTCAGGGAACTCTGGCAAACTTAAGTGTGAAATATCAATATTGGATTTCTGGGACTTATAGGTGGCTCCTATTCTACTCAAGTTTCACAGCCTTTTGGATGAAAAACACCTTTTTCTGCACATACTTGTGGTCACTGGGAGATTTAAATAGAAATGCAGGTATTTTATGTGCACTTTCAATGTAGCATCCAATTCCTTTCTGTTTATACTAGTCAATTAGACAAAGACTTCTTATGCAAAGACATTGGAACATCACAGCAGCTACAAACTTCTGTCTCCATGGTTAGGAAGTGTGAGCTACTCATTTCCTCAGAAGCTCCAGACAGTGTGTGAAAGAAATAGCAAAGATGGTGACATTAAATCATACGACATACACAGATATTCCAGAAAGGCAGATTTTCTTGTGCACATAGGTCTAATTCCAGGGGAAGAGAATGGCTTGCCTATGAAAAGCTGAAAAACTCATATGCACTTGTGAAGATACTGTCCTGATTAAAAAAAAAAATGCTGTCAGTTTTTCTATATTAATACTCTTTTTTTGCATTTTTAATCATTCTGTAATCAAGTAGAACACCTCTTTGGTTCTTGTTTATATTTCTTTCCTGGATTCCTGTAACTTAGCTGTTCCCTGCTCAGCCACTTTCAACACATATTTCTCAGCATAGAGACTGTAACCTAGAGCAGGGAAAGCTTCTTTTACCAAACATGGGTATAAAAAAGAAAAAAAAAAATGATGCTTTTGAGAAAATATCCTCAAGAAAAAAATTTAAATAAATGACAATGCATTTTGTCAATTTTGAAATAATGGTGAGGGTTTTTCCTGTTCATTTCATACCACTACCTGTTTTTGAAATAAAATATGAAATGCATTAGTTAATACCCATTTGTAAAATTCTGAATTTAGAAGTTTCAAATTAGAACCATAACACATAATTTCAAACTGATGTTACTCTTGACTTTTAAAGTATTACTTGACCTCATTTTTTTTATGTACTCTCACAGAAACAAGATAATACTGCAGAGCTTAGAGAATTGAATAACAAGAACTTTATATCAAAATTGTACCCCTCCTTCAGCAGGCATACTCTCTTACTAGAAAAATCTATGTGATGCTTTGGCTTTCTGAAGTAGTTGCTTAAACATACCTGTCTGAGATTTCACTGGATTTGTTATTTGTCTTGCTTTAATGCAGTCAGCTGTGGAAATGAATTACACATTTGCTTCAAGAAACTTAATATTTTGTTCCAGTGTATCTAAGGGAACAATCTGCACAAAAGACCCTGACTTCTGCTGTTACATCACTGCTCTATGTTCTTTCATATTGTGCAGCAGACACAAGAGCAGAAATAAATTTTGTGATTTCTCAGCACGGGTAACATTTAATTAACATTTCACTGTGTGAACTACAGTGCATCTGCATGCATGCAGCTGTCCCATTATTTCCATTATCTAGCATTAATTTAGGCTTCACAACATAGCATACAAGCATTACAATACTAATTTTTAAATGAAACCCAAAGGCAAGTTTAATTTTAAACAGCATTAATTTACACGGTGAAAAACTTCAGTGGCTTGTCTTATGCATGAATGTTGATATTAAATTTGCTATTTAATAAAGACTGATGAACAAATGGAGGGAAGTTTGTCAATGAGGATTTGTCAGTTTTGCTTCCTTTCCTCACAAGTTAATGACATTTGCTTCGCAGACCATCCCTAATGAAGCAAGGGAGAGCTGGCATTGCACAAGTTGCTGCTGCTGTCTTAGTTCAGCAGTATTAGTCAATCATACAAGTGTAGCATATTAGAAAGAGGTGAGCAAGACTTATTGAACTAAAATACAAAGTTGTCGATTTTTTAAATAAAATAAAATTATGCCTATGTGATTTTCTTTTATTTTCCTTTTTTTTTTGTGGACAGTCACACTTCAGGAAGGGTTCTGCATTACACAGGCAAAATAAAAACTCGCAATGGGAAAAAGATGGAAGCAAAGCATTCCACAGCAGTTGAATGTGAAAGACCATAAAGGGTGTCTATGCCAGTCACGTTCCAGTCATAATAGATCCAAAATGTATATTTTAGGCTAAAATATCAGTCATTAAAAAACCCCTTTGGCTTTTTCAGTTTAAGCTTTTGACAAGATCAATGATATAAACACTATTCTCAGGTAAGTTTGCTTTAGCTAGATCTAAAAAACCCCTCCAACCATACGTCGGTCCTGTACCAAAAAGGAAAAATAAGGTGTTTTCTTATTTTCTCTCACTTTATATTCCTCCAAATCAACCATTTGTGGGGGAAAAAAAGTTGTCACATGAATTTAATCCTAAAGAGCTGAGATCTCATAGGAATTTATTCATTGAGTATATCCAGTTTTAGCCATATCTTCATAAAGAATAATTGTGAGTCTCTGATACTCCCAAATAAAATGTAAAACCATATCCCTAGTGTCTCTTGGAACAGACTGTAAGTTAACTTTGGAACTCATTTTATTTATCTTCAATTAAGCCAATTAATCTCCAATTAATATTCTACCTGTATGTACTATATATATTTTGATTTACATTATCCTTCTGTGTAGGTAAGATAAGAAGACATCACAGAAAACCTTTGAACTGGCAATTTTGTAAGTAAATTCTATTTTTCAAGTATTGTGCTAGGAGGGCCTGCTAAACACCACATCTCGTGCTAGACTCATTGTTGTGGTTAAGCCCCAGCACACACTCACTCCCTCCAGTGGGATGGAGGAGAAAATTGGAAGAATAAAAGTGGAAAATAAAGTAAGTTTCAGAGATAAAGTTGTGCAAGCCAGGCAATAAAAAAAGGAATCCATTTACCTCTTCCCATGGGCAAGCAGGTGTTCAGCCAGCTTCAGGAGAACAGGGCTCTATCACATATAACGGTGTCTTGGGAAGACAAACACCATCACTCTGAATGTTCCTCCCTCCCCTCCTCCTTCATCCCCAGCTTTTTATGTTGAGCACGGTGCCATATGTCATGGAACATCCCTTTGATCCAGTAGGGGTCAGCTGTTCCAGCTGTGTTCCTTCCCAATTCCTTGTGCACCCTCAGTCTCCTGGCAGGTGGGGTGGGGTGAGGAGCAGAGAAGTCCTTGGCTCTGTGCAAGTGCTGCTCAGCAATAACAAAAACATCCCTGTATTATCAACATTGTTTTCAGCTCCCACATGGCTTCTACATTTATTTGAATAAAATTACAGCATTCCTCTATCTCCTTTTTGGACAAAGACCTCTGATATAATGGATTAATTTTCCTGACAAATAAAAAAAAAATTACGACCCCATACTAGATACTGTGAAGTAAATTAACTCTACCCAAGCCAAATCCAGCACATATGAAAACAGATGTCAAGGTATTACAAACACTTCAAGTGGCATTACAGGATCATATTTTGGCCCTTAAAAAGTTCTTTGCCCACAGACACAACTGAAGTTTCATCAATGACAGTGGGAACTATTTACTGATATAGATGCCTGGAATGTTTCTGATTGCTAATGTAACAGTTGCTTTCATATTGCTTCCAAAAAAGAAGGAGCTATAGCAATTTTTTCTATCAGTCTTTACTATATACTGAATTCTTATTTTTCTTTAAATTAACCTTGTTACTCTAGTCATTTTTATTGCTCCTGTAAAGCTTTTTGTACTAATTTTTTTAAAGAGACAGTCACCAGTTAAACTCAGAGGCCCTGTAAAGAAGTTATCACATGGCTGTTTCCTTCTGTAAGGGTGTTTATGACCATGTTATAAAACCAAAATAAATAAAACCTCTCATCTAAAATGACAGAAATGTCAATGCTTATTTTCCAGACCTTATTTATATTACACACAACCAACTCAATCCAGCTATTAAGTGATATGCTCTTTTCAGATCCTTGCAGAAGGACGTTCAAGTGATTAAGAAGAAAATAGACCAATTTGCCCTTGTTTAGACTATTCTCATGCTACTGGAACCCCATATATTTAGTGAATGTGAGATAGATAGGTAGGGCACATGAGCAAGATAATGGCTGTGTGCTGGAAGTCTGGAACAAGAGCAACACTTTAAGCTGTTGGGTGGCATAGATAAAAACCAGACAAGTCTTATACATTGTACTGCTAGGGAGGTATAATGTCACAGGACTTGTGCACAACTTCTGAATAACAGGACATTAAATTATGCAGATAGCATGCATAAAGAAAAAGAAAGAAAGATGAATAGGTGAAAGGAAGCTTAAAAATAGGAAATCTGACTTTTTTCCCGCTTTCTGTATGAACAAAGCTCTCTGATGCTGAGGTTATTCATTACACCAGGACAGAAGCAATTTATTCAACTACAGCTCAGGTAGTGTCAGCAGTTTCATTAAATCCACTTCTAAGAGGTCCAAAGCCTGACTGCAATAATTTTTTTCAGGCCTGAAACATTTCCTTAAAGGTATTTCCCTGTGCACCAAAAAATATCATAGACTTATGTGCTGTTTCTCTCATTTTATGGTTAAAAGAAATCAGTTTTAATGGTAGCGCTTTGCAACGTCTAGGAAGTTTCCTTCACTCATTCTTTTAAACTTGTTTTAGCTGACACAAGTTTTTCCTTACTGGGTTTCCCGGTGGCTTTATTTTTTCAAGCAAAGAAATCTTAGAAGAAGAAAGCTGCAGTTGAATTATTCTCTACCCTGCTTTCCATTGTTCCTCCTTTGCCACACAAGCTTAGCTTCATGCAAGCAAGTAGCTTACAATGATCTTTTACCTGTATGATGTGTGTGGTCACTCAGCATCTGCTTCTAACAATTCATAAGCATCTGAGTTTATTTTTTGGCAATAGCCTGTAGTTTCCTGAGGTTAATAATCAAAATTATGCTTGCAAAACTTGCAGTATATTTTGTTCTGTCCTCCATGCCACTCTATCTAAAAGAGATTAGATTTTGGTAGTGGAGGTTGAAATTTTATCCCATATGTTAATATTTAAAGCATCTAACAATTTTTTTTTCTTTCACTATCTTTGCAGACCTAGAGTAATTCAGAATTCTGCACATCTAGAAAACTTGACAGATACTGTTCCTTAACTTATATTGCGCTTTTCTTCATTCTACAGCTTTTTTTTCTAAAATCTTCCCCAGACAATTTTGAAATTTGAGTTTGTCACATGTGTTTAAAGAAACACTACACACAGTTTTAACATCCTCTCAGGTAACTGTGTGGTCCAGGGATAATGGCAGGGAGACTTAAACTGAGGGAGACTTATGCATGTATTCTATTTCCCATTGCTTTGCTGAAAAGCAGATATAATACAGTGTGCAATTTCACAGCATAACAGAAGAGTAACAAAAATGGTGCATCAGGGTAAAGAGTAGTCTTAAAAATGTTCTGTCAGCATAGCAGCCTAGTGGACTATTGCTTTATCTTGCTATAGCTACTGTGACAGCTGACCTCCTCCTTTCATTATAGTTACTTAAATTATCTGCAGTACCTATCCCATTTCTAGTGACTTCTTCTATTTTGGCCTTATATGCTTTCTTTCTATTTTCATAGTTATGTCAGCTAATGGAAATTGAGATTATGTGCATTAATGGGACACATATTTGATAATGTTAAAAGTGTAGGTATTGCTTTCTGGAACTTTAAATTAATTTTTTTTCCACTGCAATTACTTTCAACAGATTATTACTTTAACTTGTCTAGTAGTTAAACAGATTTATACTTAATTAGTTCCCAAGAAACTCAGAAATTAGTGTGGGATTTTTTAGTCAATGAAGTAAAATGGCACAGAAACATGATCCATTTAAGCAAAGACAATCTAGCTAAAGTTATTTAAATTGTGGAATCACTCAGTATCATTTGATGCTATACTACAGGAGAATACTTTTTGCACTCTTTCATAGAAATGTTAACATTAAAATAAATTTCATCTTTACAAATATCCCATGTAGAAGTAATTGGTTTTAGCATCTATTCATAGCACTGGACAGAGCAGAATGATAGAGAAAAAGTTTAGATTATTTACCACAGGATTTCTACTTGAAATCTGTATGAGATGCCTGATGTAATTAGTATCTTTCTCTAAGAGCCACAAAACAGCAGCAAGCTGGACTGCCACACCACACATACTGAGAGATGCTGAGTGCACTGCATATCTCCTGAAAATGCTGACCTCAAAATGCTTTTCCATTGAATTAGATCTCTCTTCTTGTTTCAAATTCCCCGAGGCTCACATACCTCAAAAATTAGTTTATTTGCTTTGCAAACTGATTTTCTTCTGAAAGTTCATTAAAAATCAGTGTTCATAATGCAGTTCATAAAAACCTTATTCTGTGCCTCAGAAGCAAGAAAACTTGTGAGCAATTAAGTCCCCCCTCTCTGTTTTTAATTGATGGTATTTAAAAATGAAACTCCAAAGGCATGACTGTGTCAGTTGCTGATACATTGAAGGATTTGGCCAGTGTGTAGATTACCTCCACTACATTAAAATCCCTTAGCACTGCCAAGTATAGCATTAGAAAATTCCAGTGTGGGATCAGATTGGGATTCCTGACTTCTCCTGTCTGGGAACTGAAGGCCAGGTGTGTTTTTTTGTTTGCTTGTCTTCATAAAAGACAGCTCTTATGAGTTGTTACAAAATCATGGGTGACATATTTCTGTGATTTTTCCAGGTGCTTTTAAGCAGATACTCAGCTATTAGTAGAAAAGTGATATAGTTGGTAAAGTGAGTACAAATGATTTTGTGAATTTCAGAAAACGTTTCAGATTCTTCTGACTTTCACTTCCCTGCTAAACCATGAACCTGTTCTGCAGCCTCCATTCATGGAGGAACTTTCCCTTGGAGTGAGCTGGTTTTAGTGACACAAAACACACAGTTGAAGTGACTGTCTCTCACCTGTTCTGTATATTGAAAACTTGCAAAACTGTGAATGTCTGGTGATTTTGAAATGTTATCTTCAGTGAACACGATCTGAGATTCAAGCTGACCAGAGAGCACAGAGGAGTCTGATTGCTTTAACTCTGCATACAACTACTGCTCTGTGTACAGATACTGAAGTAGATTCTCTGTGTCAGTTATTTCTGTCAGCAAGTCCCAGTGATAACTGTGTGCTATGTTCCTTTAGGTTACCTATTTCCTCCTGGGAAAAATTTAACTTCTTTAGCTCCCTGCTCAGACGCTGTTGTACTTGCTTTAGCACACTCTAAAGCCAATAGCAAATGTTAACTTGTTGGGGTGTTGGCTTGCTTGTTACAAGGCAGGAGAGAGACTAGAGATTGCTGATCGTTATGCTTGGAGGAAGGGAAGCAGTGAGTGCTGCCAAATTTTTATCAAGTCAGAACATTTTATCACACTGGAACATTTTATCATCTTATCCATGACAAACTTTCCATTGCCATACAAGGGCAACCCCGATCTACTGAATACATGAGTGACAGTGGTCTGTTGAAATATCTTTCAGATTACTCTTTCGCCTCCTGTGACAGTCATCTCATAGTTTGAGTTCATTATTACAAAGGACATGTGTGTCTCCATGAAACAGTGGCATTCATCTTAATAGTTTAAATCCTTGTTTTATTGTATGATTTTTAAAAGGTTAATAAAAATCTAGCATATGCATGAGATAGAGAAGAAAAAAAATGTGTTAACTGCTAACTTAGAAGAAGGGACTTCTGCAATTTATAGCCCAACATACTCTGACTAATAGTAATTCAGAGAATGGCAAAGGTCAATTGGAAGTCACTATCTTTGTTTGTACCTCTTATAACAGTTTACTGCTGCAAATGAGACCCAGTCTTAACATTCCTTCAATTATTTCTCTACCTCATTTCCATTGTCTCTTTTTAGCCTGTCATTCTGTCAATGCCTTTTACTTAACAAACTAGACAAAGAGTGCATGAATTTAAAGTGGGCAACAGTTGCATTAAGTAGCAATAGACAACAATTGTTAAGTAACAATATTGCAGAGGCCGACTAGAAAATGAAGAAAATATACTATGTGTCTTGAAGTGGGCATGTATCAAAAATTGCCCTCATATGTGAATAAAACAGTCTTCCTGATTTATAGAAATTTAAAACTTAGAAACTAGTCCTCTTTCTCAGTATGGGGAAGACTGATAGATGTCTACCTTGGGGTGATGCAAAGAGGCAACAGGACAGAAAATGCTTGGAAAATGTGACATACATGAATAACAATCTTTTTTTAAAAGTCTTAATTGGTCCAAGGAGACAAAGGGTGTAGCAAACTTTGAATACTTAAAAGACTACTGCTGATCAACCACCTATCTCATCTACCTGTTTGTGGTGTGGTGGGGCAAGAAGAGCTTTAAACCCCTGCTTGGGGATGGTCTTTACAGATCTTTTCAATAGAAAGGTGATGGAAACTCAATTTCATTGTCTAAGAGAATTGCAGAGTCAGCATTACTGCGTACAAAAAGTGTCAAGAAGACAGGAATCTGTCAGAAAGCAGAGAAAAGCAATTCCTCTCCACAGGCAGATCAACCAAATGACCTCTGGCCTTCCTTATTCTCTCCCTGCACTGGTATTCCTGTATTTCCATTGGTCCTCTTGAAAGCACATTCAAAATCCCGTTTAACGTGTAAGGTACTTTAGGGTATTTGCTAGCTTCACAGCAGGTGAGAAGAGTGCTTGCATTTTCATGTCTCATGACTGAGGAGTTCTCAGGTGACCACTGGTCAGGGGACTCCTCTCAGTCACTTGGTACTTCCTTCTTATGCAAAAGCATTCCCTTCTTTCTTACCATGTCCCGTCTGGATCTCATCCTTCTCCTAGAAATGTATTTGGGGATTTTTTTGTTGTTGGGGTTTTTTTGAGTTTTGGGTTTTTTGCTTGGTTGGTTGGTTTGTTTTTTTTAGGCTTTTTTTGTTTGTTTGTTTGTTTGTTTTGTTCTATTTAGTCGGTTTCTTTTTTCTGTAAGCCTCAGTAGAACCATTCTTTCAGCTTTAAAATAAGGGTCTTGTTTCCTGGTACTGGTGGTTGACTAAAGCATATAAGATATATTGTCTCCCTTATAGTCAAACATTCATTAGACGTATGGTGGTGTTAGTAAAATAACTCTAACTAGTTCACTCTCAATAATCAATGAAGCCTAAGAATAATCAATCCAACCTAAATGAAACTAAATGACTGATAAATCAGAAATACGTGTTGTCTGGATGGTATTATATTTTCCTTATAGTTTTAATGAACACTCTGGGATAACAGAGAGGTTGCCATACATATGCACACTGTCGTCTCTGTAGAGATATTTGGCTAAATCTTTCCTATGGTGTTCCAAGCCAGTCTTGTTATTTTGGCTCCTGCAACAAATAATGACAGTTTTCCTATCCTAGGGTAGCAACAGTATTGAGAATCACAAGCCTCTGAAAATAATGAATTAGATCTTCAGAAATCATTAGTTTTATTTGTATTACACAAATTATTTTACAACTACTCGTGATTAACATTTTCCTGTTGATTTTGTGATTTTTTTTTGTCATCATTCATGGGATCAATTTTCAAACTTTGTTTTTTTATAACACAAAAAGTACAAACTTGGTCAATTTGGCCTTTTTAAATGAAGGCTAGGATTTATGCCTAATCCCAAGGTTGTAGTAGCACAGATTTTAAAAGAAATAACCCAAAACACATAGCTATCACAAAAGTTGGAACATTTGTATCACTTTTTTTCCAATAAAAATAGTATGATACTGTAGAGAATTCCTCTAAACAGATTTTATGTTGCCTGAAGTTGGTTTTTTTCCACATATTCAAGCCACATGGATCTGATTGCCATTTGTACTTAAGGCCCCTTTTAGATCTCTTGAGATGAGTGTACAAAGGCCTGTATGTGAATAAATAATTATTTTATGACCAGTTTAATATTTATTTTCTCTTTCAGCATGAGATAAAGGGCTTAAAAGGGGAATTCCAGTTCCCAAAGAAGAAAGTAAATTATTTGTAGCACTAATATAATTTTTTAGTTGTGCCATTGGCTTGGGATAAATGTGGAAAGGAATTTGTGGGACTTTCCTGCTAGTTTTCCCTTCCAGAAATGGTTTCTCCTGAGTGGCTTTCTGAGATCTTTATTTATTTTGTTTGTTTGTTTTCCAAAAGAAGAAAGCAAATCAAGATTTATCCAAATATAGCAGAGATGATTCTCCTTTTACATTAAATTCTCTGCATCTTCTTTTAATAGGGCTTTTGTGTTTTATTTTGTTTTAAAACATGGATTGATTCCTGCTCTTTCTCAAAATTTTATTTTCTGTCATACTATTTTATAAATCTTATGTTGTAAGATGGAGATCTGAAGCAACTTATCTTCTTTCTTGTTTTTCACTTTTCCATGGGAACTGGAAAAAAAAATGCATGCCATATTAATTAGTAAATGTGACAGACGTGATATTTAGGATGATTTTTCTAAATGTACATGCTTTCATTTTATGTCTTATTTTAGTCTGATTCTATTTCTGGTTTTACAGCAGAATAATTAAAGTTTCTGGATTAGAGTTTTATAACTGTTTGTTTAAACTTCATAATAGTACCCAAAATATTTGCAGACCTTAAGATGAAAGGATTTATTATTAGTACATATTTTTTTAGTTTCAGTTTAGATCGACAGAAGTTATTACATCCGGGACTGGAAAATTAGAATTGATTTCAGTTTTATCTCTTGTAAAGTTAATATTTTGAGTTTCCCAATGTTACCTAAGTACTTTAAACTGCATTTTCCATTCCATTTTTAAATGTGTAAGTTCTGCAAAACAATGAAACACATCTCTCTTTTGGCTTTTGCTAAGGAGTTTAGAGCCCATGACACTGATGACTGCAGAGCTGCTTTGTCAAAGAGAGGTGACAAATTGTGTTAATTATAACAAATGTCAGTTGTTGAAGTGATTTATTGCAAGAACAAGGAGTGGTTGGTTGTACACTGTAGAGTAAAGGCCATGAAAGACTTTTTCATATGTATGGAAGCACACTCTATTCACAGTCCCACAAAACAGTGAGCTACAGCAGCTTTGCCGACCAATTAATAAAGCAGTATAGGTAACTAATTAAGGTACTGCAAACATAAGTATCATATTTAGGTAAAGTAAGTGGGATTCAGACATATGACTGTGACCACCAATAATTTTCAGGTTTTGAATGCATATGATTACTGTGCTTCATTCCAGTGCAAGAAATTGACACTTAACACGTTATGTGTGTTTTTAAAGCTACATATGTGTTTGATGTGTAAAAAAGTATTTAAAAATCAGTAAGCACATATTTAACTCCTTTATTTTTTTCAAGTGTAAATTACTTATTTGATGGATTTGTTGATGGTATTAATTATTTTATTAGAAAATGTATTTTACTTAGAAAAGAGGAATAAGTATTTAAAGTATATTTGAAGCTATTGTATTTACTGTTGTTTGAGGTTCATATTTTTTTGAAGACAAAACATGGTAAAATTACATACATACAGAAAGAACTAGGTATAGCTCTGTTGTTTTGATTTGGGTTTTTTTGTGTGCATTTGGGTTTTGTTGGTTTGTTTTTAGTTTTGGGGTTTTTTTTCTGACTTAGCATATAGACTTTCTAGGAAAGAAAAACAGAATTAAGACATTGTCAAATTCTCAAAGGTCTGTCATATTTGTACCAATATCAGAGTTCCTAAAACATTGCCTTCAGCTATCTTTTCACTCTTAATCTCCCAGAGATGCTGTGAAAATGAATTGTTATCTATGCAAGCAAGTTATTTCTAACAGAAGGCAAGGAATTTAGAGATTGGAAAGAAAATGAAATGTGAGGAAGGAAAGTAAAATGGAAATCAGGAATAAGGATGTAAGCAGAAGCAAATGTGCATTAATGCCCAAAATTGTTTCTCAGAAAAGATGAAGAATTTTTAATTCATTCTATGCAGAATACCTGCAGAAAGGGAATGACAAATGCCCAGTTACATCCACATGGGTATTAGTGCCCCTTGTGATTTAGGGCATGACATCTATAAGAAGGAACTTACTGTTTCAATTAATTTGAACTTTCAGTACCAACATCACATTAGGTACCTCAAGATGTGAGATCTCTTCCATTACTTTACCAGTCAGCCAAGTGTAATTCACAGTTCCTAGTGCCTATATAAACATCAGAATGCAGGACATATGTGATGCCATGGTAGCATTTATATGTATCCAGATGCTTTTCAAGAATGACATGTATTTTCTGCAGGTCCTGCATCAAATCATGAAAGATGGCAATACGAGATAGTTCTAAAATGGCACTATGGTCCTCTGGTGTGATACAGAAATGTCTCCCACAATTTCCATTTCTTCAGGAGGGTAAGTGCTGTACTGTCTTCCAGTTGGATTAGTGGCAGTTTTGATTCAGCACAGTCAGGTTTTCCATCTCCATCTTTTCTTTGATTTCTATGAGCGGCACTTTACAAGGTGAGTTGGGCCTTCTTTGGAGTGAAAAATGTTGTAAAATTTTTCTTTTTCTCTGAATTATAGCACCACAGTTTTTTAAATAAGCTCAGAATGACATGTTGGAGAGTATTTACTAAGTGTAAGCCTATATATGACCTTCACCTGCAGTGTATATTTTCACTACATTTCATTCCTGGAACAGGCAACACAGGACAAGGATCTTTGTGAATTATTTTAGGAGCTTAAAAAGAGAGAAATATGATGAATAAGCTAGGGTTTTTTATCCAACTACTTTATTAAAATGAAGCTGATTAATGTCTCTGTTCATACAAATGTAAAGGTAGAGGTTCAATGGCTTTGGCTGACATTAAACGTGATTTTTCCCCTTTTCTTAATCTTACAAAAATCTCTTCAAACATTGTTTTGGGAGACGAACTTGAGAGAAAAGATCAGAAAAAAAAAAATCTATCTTATTCACAGCCTAGAAGGTAGAAAATTTGTTTTAGTCTTATCAGTTATGCTCTCTTTACTTTGTGAATATTAGAGTAGACAAAAACAGCAGGCCAGAAGCTTTTGGGTTGCTAGATGGGTTACTTACAATGAGTATTCACACTCAGATGAATATAGTTGAAGCAAAGGAAGTTTTGACCTTAATTAAGTATTTTCTGAATATTGTTGTGAATTAAAATGATCCTTATTTTTGTAGGGCTCAAGATAATACAGGAATATGATCTAGTTTTTCACTTTTTTCCACAATGCCAATGTTGACACAATGAAAAAACATCTGCACCTAGTGGGTTAGTACAGTGCTTACCCTTTAAAAACCCACTGGCCTGTGGATGGAACTGCACAATGCCTGTTCAGTTGGAGGAACAGGAAAGCAACCAGCCAGTTGTGCCAGCTTTTACCAGTTCACCAGGTAGTCAGGAATGACTTTGGGGTTGACTACCCCCAGGGACCACCAAAGAGACCCCCAGGACAGAAGAACATATCCATAAAGAGGAAGGAATATATGTTAAAGATTTCAGGAAAATTATTATAATACATATGTTTATTCTGTGAAAATCAATAAACATGTATTTAAAATATAGTGTATACATTAGTGTTAAGGACTTTTCATTTTTACCAATTTTTGGTAACACCAAGAATAAGTAGAATAAAGAAGTGGTAAAAATTATTGCTCCAACACTCAAATTACCAGTTGTCCTTTGTTTACAAAATGGTTTTACATGGCCATTAGCATTTCATGAAACTCACCCTCTGTGCTGAGATTATATTTTTATTGTTAGAATTGTAGCTCACTCTAATTAAGACAAACTGTTTCTAGTTAATTGAAACCTGGCATTTTTGGACTAAATTCTAAATGTCTGCAAAGAGCACAGGAATCAGAGTCAGATAAGTGATATTGATTTTGCAAGTGTCTGATTTATTTTCCTGGATATGCATTACTCATATGCACATCTATGTAAAAAGGCTCCAGAAATCTATCAGAAAGTGAAAAAAAATTACTTGCTAACTATTAGTGAAGCTGAAAACTAGAGATTAGTGAGACTGCACACTACAGAGGGCTATCAGTTATTTGAACAAACTTCAGGAAGATTAATTTTCAGTTGATGGTGGTTATTTATTTGACTGTAAGAGGACACAGCTATTGCTACAGAAAAAAGTTCAATAAATGGATGGAGCTCATGTTGAAATAAGCTCTTACTATCTACCCTTTGACCATTTGAAGCTTGATGTGGTATTTCAAGCTGAAGAACATATTTATGGTCTGCCAGGGATGTTTATTATAACTCCAATTTTTCCAAGTAATATCTCATTAGAGCGCTCTGTCACAGAATTAAGATTCGCAAACCCTTACCCCTAAAATCAACACCCTCCAGGGCAGGGCTTGGAGACTGAGAAAATATCTTACTCAGTCTGAAAATTTCTGAAAACTTATTCAGAAAATAACGGTTAATCAGTATTTACCTTGCACATATCATTGTGACAACAAAAGGATATACACTCTTTCAAATTGTACAGCTAATCTATTTCAGACTATAAGATGACAGTAGGGAAGGAGGGTGTCTTACTCAGGGGTACTATTTTTCTCACCAGGCAAAGTAGAGACAGGAATTAATCAGCAACGTGCCTGTTGACTCATTCACTTTCAAAAGTAAGAAAATAAACAATAAATGCTTAGCAACCAAAGTCATGCACAGTGACTCTGACTCATGAAAATATATACCACAGCTGTAGTCCTCACTGTTTTCCTCCCACCATGAGTTTTAGTAATCCATTCCATGGTTTTTTTCAGGAATGACTTAATGACTACAACATTGCCATCAAAGATGAGTTTAGTGATAGGCTTTATATGATTATAGTAACCTAGATGACAAATGGTAGGTTTAGTGATGTTCATTAACATAAAGCACCTTACAGTGGCACTCAGCACCTTTTTATCTGTATTTCTTACTAAATTTTCTCCTAGCTTACCTGGTGAGCTAAATCCATCAAGCCCTGCAATAATTCAGACTGATAGGGCTAAGAAAACACAAGCAAAAAGCAAACTTGGATTCAAAAAATCTGCCCAAAATTCCTTTTCTGCAGTGAAGAGTTAAACATTTGCCTGCTTGTGATACAGTTCCCTCTCTGGCTCTTTCCTGAGGCACACACAAGCAGCTGAATCCATGATGATATTTAAGTTCTCTTTGAACTTGGCCTCAAGTCTGTAAATGCCATTTCTCTGCTGCAGTTCCTACTTTTGCAACCTGCCAACAATCTGCACCATCCCTGGAGTAGTGAGGTTGCCAAACTGACCCTGCAGGCAGCAAGGTCCCAGGAATGCTGTATGTTTGAGAATATCCCCGGGCTTGCATGCCTCAAGCACTGGCATTTCTCTGGTAACATTGTCCAGGGCCACAGGTTCTCCCTTATCTTCCTCCCTGCTAGTCCCTGGTAGATGTGAGACAGAGAACACATCAAAAACTCCAAGAAGGGACACAGTTCCCACAGCACAAGGGTTGCACTGTGACTGAAAAACAATACATGCTGTGGGAGTGGCTTTTGAGTGGGTTTTGTGTTGCAGTGTAGGTGGGGGAAAAGTTACTCAAGGTTGCAGCAATGATCTCAAGAAATGAAATTAAAAATTTGAGTTCAGTCTATTTCCTAAGAAAATGATGATTTTGTTGATACAGTTCATAAAGTAATAGGAATTAATTCTTTTTGCAGAACAGCAGGATTGTTGCAGGTCTGAAGGAGCCACTAAGCCCTGATGTTACAAGAGGCACTTTCTCTCAGTGCCTTTGTTATAGAGGTTTAAGGAAAGGATATAACCACAATTTACTTCATCCACTTTAAATGAAGCTGAGCTCATGATAGCACTTAGTCTGCTGAAATCAGGACATAGCATGTGGGTTTCTTGTTTTTTCCTTCTCTAAAGTATTTCTTTTTCCAAGAATGTGCTGTAGGGTCACTCGTTTGGCAGAGGTCAATTCAGCTCTTTCTCTCAGTAGAATAGTTTGATTTCTTTAAGAGGTACAAAGAACTAGCTCTTTTATATGTTAGATAAGCATGAATGAAGAAGAAACCACAGAAATCCTTTACTGAATAGAGAAGTATGTACAGTGTTTTAAGATGTTACTACAAATAGATATGAGCTCAGTCATTCTGGTAGTTAATGTCCATTGAGATAACTATCAAAAAGAGCTACACTTCTTTATAGAAGTAGCCTTGTGAACAAAATGTATTCTGTGAACAAAATATTAAAGAAAGGTTGCCTGAATAGTGGCTCCAGTATGTAACCTCTTATATTAAATAGCAGAACTAGATAAAGCACCACAAATACACACAATGCACAATGTTTCTTTAAACCCATGACAGATAAATAAATAATCCAAAACGTATCTGAAGGCTTATTATACACATAGCTAGGGATTACAATTCAACTATGTGTCCCATAAGTTATTTATTACAACATGTAACAAATATCTATTTATTTCAAACAGCAATTGACAAAGGAGATAAATATGTACAGAATAAACTTTTATTTTGCTGAGACACAATTCATCATGGACTGAGGTCTTCAAAACCAAAAATCAAATTCCACTGAAGAAATAAAATATTTTCACTAATATCTCATCCTGAATACACTGTAAATATTTCATCTCATAGCGCAGAAGTGTTCCTTTTATGGTGTGTGACACATTAAGAAAAAAAATAAAAATAAATTAAACAAACCACAAAATGAACTTCCACTTTTCCTTTTTTGTTTTTTTTCTGGACAAATTAAGTATTTCTTCTGTGGTTTGTTTACTTGTTTGATTTGTTTGATTTTGCTTTTTAACTCAAGATTTTTTTTTTTTTTTTTTTTTTTTTTTTTTTTTTTTTTTTTTTTTTTCCTGGACAAATTAAGTGTTTCTTCTGTGGTTTGTTTACTTGTTTGATTTGTTTGATTTTGCTTTTTAACTCAAGAGTGGAAATTTTGGTCTCTAAGTAAAATGAAAGCCCATTAAAAACGACTAACTCACTTGAGGAATAGGTCCGGTTTTCTTGAGTCCTCTGCAAGAGCAGCAAACTGTGCAGACTGCTAAAGGTAAGACATTTATTGAGAAAGCTCAGAAAAATATGACTCCAAAGCACATTTTTTTGCATCAACTGTACATAGGATTGGTTCAGTTAGTCATTAATGAACTATCAGATGATTTCATGCAGGGGTGGAAGAGATTGCATGCCTTCCCTTACACCCTTGGGGCTCTTTTCTGTGATGAGTAACTCCCATTTTTTTCAGATGACTAAATAGTTGCTCTTCCTCTGGTGTCCAGGGTTTGCCTAATAAAAAAACCTCTACAAAAATGCCAAATGAAAAGAACAATTTGCAGAACTAGAACTAGGCATTTTAAGTTCTTATTTACACCAAGAAAGAGTATACCTTTACATTAATAGTTAAAGAAAATGGAGTGCTTGTACTCAGGCCCAAGTAGAGTTACAATTGTCCCACTTACAGGATGCAGCTCGAGAGCTCATTCCTTAGGCTCACTTGGGTAACTCAGAAAGAGCACAAGAAATCTGGAGTCCTCCATTACCCCTTGTGCTAACCAAGTGTCTGCAGGCCGAAGAGGTGACTCTGAGCTGTGGAAGTGGAATAAGAGCATCAGACCTGAGAGGGCCCAAGGGTTCTTTTGATATGTGTGAGAGATTCACTTTGGTTTGTTGTCACCAGTTTAAATCAACATCAGTTAAATCCTCAGTCTTCAGAAATTTTCTGTAGTTTTGCTGTAATCCTAAAAATCATTGGAGAATTTAGGAAGCGAAATGTAAAAAAACCAACGTGTCAGTGTTTGAAATACAGAAAAATAATTTTTGTTCTTAAAAAAGGTAATATAATCTTGTGAATTCAAAAGTATGTTTAAGTTTTAGTAGACTTTCCAATACAGGAACTCCATAATGTTAAATCTATGTTTTAAGTCACTGTGCAATATAAATAACTTCTTGTTTAAAATAAGCATTTATTTTTAAGTGATACTTTAAGTCTGAATAGCAAATATGAACCACGGGAAAGATATAAACTCCTACTACATTCTCTGGCTTAAAGAAATATTTTTCTGCAAATGCTTTAACAGTGAAATAAGTAGTTGCTTAAATTGGAACATGGAAGTACCAGTTTGTCTGAGAAACTATTGCTATGGGGAAAAAAAATCCCTCTCTTAGATAAGATCTAAATTATTTCTACCTACTATGTTTTAATCTCCTCAGGAGCAAATCAGTAAAAAACAGAGGAAAAACCATAATCCAAGACTAAAAGGAACAAAGCAATTATTGAAACCCTTTGTTTCTGGCTTCCTGAGATGTCATAATCTAATTTTTTTAATTTCAGCACTTCTTCTAAATATAAATTTTATTTTCATTCTCTTTTGTTATTCAAATATTAAGCAAATGTGGGTTTTACGCAATATTTTACTAAGGTATAATGTACATAAATGATAGTTCAAGCCTAAAATGCTGAAAGTAGATACCTCAAGTCTGTAGAATTCATGACTTAAAACTCTGTAAGAAGCCATTTTTCAAGTGCCTTTCTACCTCAGAAGAGTGCAAACTGTGTCTGAGAATTTGCAGTGCACCAAATACCATTCTTCCTCAGGAGATTACATCTACTTCTGATGTTTCTGTAATAGTTTATTAATAAAAATATGTACCATAAATATATTAACCCTGATGCTGTCTAATTATGAAGATTGTGAATATAATTTTGTGTCATTACTGTCAGGTCTGATACCTTTTTAAAACATCCATGGATGCTGAAATTTGTCATGTTTGCAGACCTGAAAATGACACAGGGTTCTCAAATCATCTACAGTCACTTGGCACATCTTTAGAGGTGACTTGCTATTTTCAGCACTCAGGTGCCTGGCAGGAAATGATGACAAAAAACACTGCCTAAAACATTTATCATTATAAACCAATCCTGAGACAGCCTTTCCAAAGACATACTTTTATTAGTGTATGAGGGCAACAAAGAATAACCAAAAATAACATCACAGATGCTAAAATAAAAACAGAAACTTGCAAATACATGTTTATTACTTATTACAATTAATTTTTTTAAGATCGCTCTGTGAAAAACAAAAAAAAGAAGGCACTTCAAGAAGGTACTCATTCAGTAACATCTGTTTTTTCTTAAAATCAGAGGTGTGATAGTGTTCTTCTTTCTCAAAGTTGCTGTTTTGCCTGTTTTTCACAAATAAAACTGACAGTTTATTTCCAAGGAAACCTTTTAGGTATCAGATTAGCAAGGAAGTTCATCCTCCTATATTTCTAGAGTTAAGGAAATTTGGGGTATTCTTGTGAAGTGTTCTCATGTTAGTAGTCATGCTTTTTTTCTCACTAGAATTGCTATCACCAGGAAACTGGCACGTTTCAGATGGGCAAAATGTATTCTTGTGAAGTGTTCTCATGTTAGTAGTCATGCTTTTTTTCTCACTAGAATTGCTATCACCAGGAAACTGTTTGGCACATTTCAGATGGGCAAAACGCATGCAATGTTCATGTTATTAATTTCCATCATAAAAGTAACACGCAGCAGCAGTAGGGAAGAATAATTGATGTAGGTGCTCCACTTTCATTCCTAGTGAAGGGTCAATGACAAAAAATCTGACAGAAACATCTTTCACTGTTTGAGGGATACTGCCTGAGAGAATAACAAGGGGTAGATTTATTTTACATGCAGCAGAAGCTGGACTTAAAAGCAAACAATAAGGTAACTATGGTATACATATCTATATACACATATTTAGTTTTTTAAATGTAGGTCTGGCATGGGAAACAAAAAGAAACTTTGGCAGGCTCTCAAGAGAAATATTCAAGTGCTATCTCAAGGTCTTCAACTGTTTTAAAATGTCAGTAACCTACTCTTGTGTTCAATCCACAAAGAACATTTTTCTATTTTGGTCCAAGTAAAATTTAATGCCCCAGCTGTACACACAAAGGCAATATACATGTATATATATTAAAATAATTGGTCGATTTTAAAATATACACAAATCCTTGCTTTTCTCTGTAACTGGGTGAGTGCTGCATTTTTTCAAAGAAGAAAGTAATTCCTTTGAATACATGTTGAATGATAATGTCAACATTTTTTCCTCAAAGAAGGCTGTTGTATATTTTTTAAACATTTTTGCCTGAGTTGTCCTCTTCCTGCATACACTTTTAATTGGAACCAAAGAATGTAAGATCTAAATTATGTAGTCAACCATTAAATCATTTATTACAAATCTGTTTTTCAACTAAGAAAATAATTCCTTCATGTATCCTCTTATATAATTGCTTTTCTCTATTTTTAATATCATATGTATCAGATGATTGAAGAAGGAAATTACTGTGACAGTATTTTAGTAGCTCTTATTATTATTTGGGAGTAGATGAAGTCACACAGGTATTTGTCCAGTCATAATAAATCCAAAATTTGAAGTAACACACCGTAGGCCTGATTTTTATCTCTTTTTATTTAGTTGATCAGATTTTTACTGCACAAACAGCAAAAAATCCCCACAATCATCTATGCATTATGTCCTGAAATTAAGTAATTATTTCGTAGAACAGTAAAAATAGCAGCCACTTGTACAGATCTTTTTCTCGGTCATATAGTGTCAAATCTAGAAAGATCTACAAGGACAAGCCATATAAGTAGCAATTATTGTAAATAAATATGATGGCTAGATTTCCTTTCATAAAACTTTGGCAAGGAAGAAATTATAAAACTTTTTTAGATTCGAATTGTCAAAACTGTAACAAATAAAAAATAACATTTTGTAACTTAAGATATTTTCAAAGATTCTATATTATATTATAAGTACTTAGGACTTTTATTCTATTTGTGAGTAAATAAAGTGAGCAAATGATTAAAATTATGTCTAATTATAAATTATATATATATATATAGTGGTTTTGATTACAATTATTTTATTGCTTTCGGTTTAGGATTACGCATTTCTATTGGAAATTTTAAATTGCAAGTAAACTGGTACATTTTTCAACCATATTTCTTTAAAAGTGATTTAAAGACAAAATTGCCTATGTTTAACCATCAAACTGCCCTTGGTCTTTTCACCAATGTTCCTTTTCAAAACACCTTACTCTTTTCTAACTAAAAAAGTGTTTAAGTAGTCAAACTCTGTGGATCAGTTATACTGAAATGCTTCTTGTTCAAAACAAAACTAAGATTACTCAAATGTGAGGATCAATTTTACTATTGTTTGCTAGTTTCAAAGTTACTATGAAAACCTTAAAAATAATATGACCAAGCTAACAAAATTGATATGTTTGCTGTACCTGTGAACACAGTCAGTGTGAAAGACATGGTGTTAGGGACCAGAGACTAATTGGACACTGTACAATTTACAGTACTCTGCTAACATTTCACTTGGAAACCTAATTATTTTGTTGTGCAAATGAAAAATTATTTTTCTACTTTATCTATGTTCAGCAAACATTGGACAAAATTGTGATTTGATAATGATACTTTATTAAATTCTTTTTTCTCGTGTAACTTTTTCACGGACATGATTGAAGGAGTTGGAAATCACCAGCCTGAGTTTGGCATGTTCCCAGAGCATACTGTCATTTTGATTTAAAACTGAATAAATCCTGCAAACTGACTTAAATCATGTATCCAAAAAGCCTTAACTGTACTCTGTTCATTGTAAACAGGTTTAACTTTATACTGAAATTATTTTAAATATAGACTGTTTGCAAAAATACTAAGTACCAATAACACATTCACTTTCTTTCTGTGATTCTTACATGTCTATTTTTGGGAAAAGAATCTTTCAAACATATTTGTCTGAGCACTCATTGGTCCTTACCTGGTCTGTGAAACTTGAATGGTGGAACCACCCTGAGCAGGAATGGTGCCCCCAGGCAGCTCTCTGCATGCTCCTTGTGAGATATGAAACATTGTTCTAGCTCAAAATTCCTATGACTACGCACACATTTCTTTTCCTGAAACACCACCAGCTGAAGGTTCTTTCTTTGTTCTCAGCTAAAGTGATAAATCCTCTCCTTAGACTTAGAAGACAGAAAATTTAATTTAAATTTTAATCATATTTTAGCACAATCTGAAATCAACTGCTGAACTACTGTTTGATTATTTCTATTTTTGGGGACAACACACAAGTGGTAGTTTTGGAGAGTCTCAGTGGGAGCACTAAACTAGGGAGTACCATTCCTAAACCATGACACTGAGCTTGTGGCAACATGAAGATTTTCTGTCAAGCACTTGCAAACCAGCAGTCCAAATAAAAAATAATGAATTTTTTGAATTTCAAAAATTTGGATCTGTGCATATACCTGTTACGCATAATACAAGTTGACACATGCCATGTTGAGAACAGATAGTTCACCTGATGCTCTGTTAACAAGAACCAGAGGACACAATTCAGTACCTGTAGTTTTACAAAATTTTGCCGCTGTGTACTTAGAGATACAGTTTTTTGTCTGTATCACAAGCTGCTAAAATTTTTTTACTGTGAATTTCTAGTTACTTAGACAATGGCCTCAGTCAAAGAAAGACAGACTGGTGCTGCTGATGTGGAAAGTAGCAGACTTTCAAGCCCACTATTGGCTGTATCGGTGTGTCCATTGCTTTTTCAGAAAGAAGCCAAGATATATCTTCAGCAAAAGCTTCCTTAAAATCCTATATATTTATATGAAAGGTATTGGTTTTTCCTTCACGTGCTTCTCCTTCCATCCTTCAAAAAACTAATACAAATACAACACTACGGAAATAAGGGTGCAGGAAAAAATATCTGTCTGTAATGCTGGGATACTAGTTCCAGATTACTATTTTATTAGCATGAAAAGAAAATAAATCTGCTTTTAGGTGGTAAAGGGTTTGCAGTTTTCTCTTGTTTATCTATTCCAACATGAAAATTAAACAAGTAATTTAACAAGTCAGCCTCACATATCACTTATAATATATATCCACTTTAGCATTTTGATAAAGATATTAAAAAATTGAGGAATCTTTGGTTGTTAAAACAAAAAATATACATGTTATTATATTATATATATATGTATAAAATATATAATTTTCTGTAAGTTCTTCTATCACTTCAAGAAGTTATGAAGTATTTCTGCTATGCTAAATATTACATAGGGTCCCTAACTCAATCACTAACTTAAGCATGTTGAACACTGATGATTACTTAACAGTTTTTCTGTCCTGGGACTTTTTGCTGGCAACCAGGTCCTGCTGACTGCTCCTGACAGTCCAAGCTGTTGAAGATGTAACTGCTCAACCTCTGGTCATCAAGAACTACTGGAGAATATGTTTCTTTCACATCTTTTAAGGTACCAGACTCATTCAAACTTAGTTATACAAACTAATCTGACACTAGATTTATCACAATTCTTTACTTGACATGGCTGTAGAGAGCAAGTGTAAGAAGCATGGGTGATCCAACTGCAAACAGTTCTAAAGGTGCAGTAGTTCAAGTGAAAAAAAATATTTGTTTAGGTTTCAATAAGATATTTAGTGCCCACAGTAAGTTATTAATTATATGGAGGGAAATTCTGATTCATTCAAATGGAAAGAAATGAACTGCCTTTAAAGCAAACAGGACATTTTATTTTATACCTTTGGAGTGACTGTTATTAGCTCATAGGAAAGTTTCTACAGAAGTTCCTTCAAACCAATTTTAGGATTAGTTTTGCATAGTATCCATGATCCTTTCATATTCATGTAAGATGTTAAATGATGGAAGAATGAATCTCCTAGATGAGCTAAGAACTAGAATAAAAAAGGGCAATTACTAGTCATTTAACAAGAAATTTGAGTATGAGACCATAGATTAAAATGGTCCTCTCATTGTAAGAAATGATCTAGTTCTAGGTTCTTATAAATAGTGCCTGTTACATCTACCCGGGTGATACCAGTGAATTTCATGTGCTGTTTTACATACAGCACCTGAAATTCACTGGTATCACCCAGGTAGATGTAACCAGTGAATTTCACCTGCTGTTTACATATCTTCCCCTTCTCCCATTGCACCGTCCCTCCCCAGTTCTGATTGGGTGCTCTTGCTAAAAGTTTTTAAAGGGATTTTCCTTACAGCCTGAACAGTTTTAAACATTTGTCAATTTAAACAAAACAAATCAACAGATATCTGCTGAAGAGCATCCTATCTCTTGTTCCTCGACTCATTCAATAGTAACATTGTCCTTTTCTCCTCGTAGATCACTGCCAGCCTTTTTCCTCAGCCATAAATATTTTTTGACCTGTGACAAAATCTGGTTTGACATATTATCCTGAGACTGACAGTTCTTCAAACTACACTTCATATGGTTATAGGGAAGAGGAGAATACACTGTCCAATTCTATATCCATGAACATTTTTGCTTCATTCACTGTTTCTTTTTTATTTCTATAAACTGTTGCAAAAAAAGAGTGCATTCTTCTACGTGACTTATTTTTCTGAAAAGAGTTTTCATTACTTTTGTTTGAAGTATTTTCTAATTTGTCTGCTGGAATTACTTTCATTTTTCTGCAACAGTCTGTGCTTTCTTTTGCTTATTGTTAATGCAATACTATTTTTTTAGCCTGGATCTGTTTAATTTGATCCATCTTTAGGCATTTGGGATGTTTTCTATTTTCCTAATAGCATGGTGCTTTACAAAATAAATAATTAAGGTGAGTTTTTTTCCAGAAACAGAGGGAAGATAGACATTCTTTTTTTCAACTACAGAATTGGAAGCATGAAGTCTAATCGGAGGCCAGTAACTGCCTAGCAGGGTAGCCAGGGATCCTGGTTGCCTAGAGTTCAATCCTCAACATCCCTGAGGAAGGGATGTGATCAACATTTACATTAATGTAATTTACATTAATTTAATTTAAATTTACATTAATTAATTTGCATTAATTTACATTAATGAGCTGGATGATGGAGCAGAACATAGTCTCATCAGATGACACAAATCTGGAAAGAGGGATATCCCAGAGGATCATGCTGCTAACCAGAAGAACCTCAACAAGATGAAGAAAAGGGCTGACAAGAACCTCATGAAGTTCAACAAAGGACAGATTTAGAGTCCTGCACCTGGAGAGGAACAATCCACTGCACCAATATAGACAGGGCCTGCTTGGTTGACCAAGTGGCTTGGTAAAAAAGGACCTGGCAGTCCTGGATCCCATGGCTTCAAGTCAAGCATGAGGCAGCTAAGAGCAGTCATGGACAAGAGTATCCCTGTGCTGCCTATTGGGGTACTGTGTCCAGTCTCAGGTGCCACAGTATAAGAAATATTGGAATACTGAAGAGGCCATGAAGATGTTATGGGCCAAGAGCGTTTCTCCTACCGGAAAAGCTGGCAGCAGGGGTGCACGGGGTGATGAACTGGCTGAAGGGTAGAGCTAAAGTGTTGTAGGGGTACATCTGGCTAGTGTTTTAAGTATTCAGTTCTAGGACCAATTCTGCTCGATACTTTTATCAATTATCTGAATGCAAGAGTTGAAGGAACCATTAGCAAGTTTGGTGATGATACCAAACTGGGAGGTGCTGACTGTACTGAGGGACAGGAGGCCTTGCATATTGATGTAGGTAGATTGGAGATTTAGGCTATGATTTATAGGATGAAAATTAACAAGTCAAAATGCTGGAATCTGCATATAAGATAATTTAATGCCCCGCAAATATTATAAATTGGAAGGGAAGTGGCTGAAGAGCAGTCTGGCAGAAAGGGATCTGGGGGTGCTGATTTTCAGCAGACTCAGTGTGAGTCATCAGTAGGCCTTGAAGGCAAGAGGGCAAACTGCATCTTGGGGTGCAACAGTCTAACCAACTGGTCAAAGATATTATTTTTCTGCTTTGTTTAGTGTTAATATGGCTTCACCTTGAGTACTGTGTGAACTTTTCAGGCCCACAATTTAGGAAGGATGTGATGGTCCTTGAATTCACCAGAGGAGAACAACAAAGTTAGTGAAAGAGCTGGAGAGGCTGTGCTGTGAGGAAAGGCTGAGCACTTTGGGCTTGGGTAGTTCAGAGAAAAGAGGGCTGAGGGGCAACTTAGTTGGTCTCTACACATTCCTGAGGAAGGGATGTGAAAAGGAGATGCTTGTCTTTTTTCCCTGGTATCTATCCAGTGGTAGGAAGTATGTGGGAATGGTTCAAAGTTGTACATGGGGAGATTTAGACTGGAAATTAGGAAGTATTTCTTTACTGAGGAGGCAAGCACTGAAACAGGCCTCTTAGGGAGGTAGTCCATGCTCCAAACCTATCAGTGTTTAGGAGGTTTTGGATAATACCCTTGAATAACATGTTTAAACTTTTGGTCAGACCTGAAGAGGTCAGGTAGTTAGAGAAGAGGTGATTGTAGCTGACTGTGCATTTTAAATGAAAAACTATATTATATCTATTTTATTCTTTAGTAATTTTACTAGTTTGGTTTTGGAGTCATGAGTGTGTTCATGTGCTTCACACAGTCTCCTGATGCCACAAAGAGTTGACTTCTTTGTATGCCCATTTTCACTGCAGACACATACAAGCTTGCTTCCATTTACAGAACTTCCATTTGAAACTTCACTCCCTTCCCACCTTGCTCTTTTCTTTTGCACACATTTTGCATGGTGCCTTATAAATTCATAAATTCAGCTTTCTGTTGGTGTGGCTATAAAGCCTAATTTTATCCATTGATATCTCACGGATCCAGGCAAAGGTAATTGAGGTGATACAAGTAATGTTCAATGACTCCTCAAACTGTTTTAAAATATCAGGACTTTTCTGAATGTATTTGAATGCTAGTTCTAGTTCCTGGGTTTACACTTTAAAACCTGGGTTTTTTTCTTAATTTGTCCTTTGTTTTGTATTGTTCTTAGTTTAATTTCTACCTGCCACTCAGCACTGGAAGAAGAAAACTTTGTATTCTGAGAGGTCAATCAACACTACAGTAATACTAAATAGGTCAAACTCACACTCAGGTTAAATTGATGTAGCCTAGCAAAACAAAGCAAGATTCTGATTGCCTAGAAGCAGAGAATAAATTAGCCTTTAGAGGTTTAACTATCCTAACTACACTAAACAGAAATAGTTTTTGAAGGTTAATACAACTGACAAAAGTGATTAAGAAAACTACCTGACCTTATAGAAAAGGAAACACAGAACCATTTAAGAGCCTTTTATGTTTCAGTGTGTCAAAACCCTATAAAACTACACTATGTTTTATCTTACATCAGTAGTAATTAGGGGGAAGATTATACTCTTACCTGCAGAGAGTCTTGAAAGATGACAGAGCTATCTTGGTTTCATGTAAGCTGCTAGGCTCCTCAGACAGATGAAGGAATGTAAAGCATCTGCTGAAAATAATTTAGAAAAATAATTGGTTTAAAAAGTTATCTCCTTGTGGCAGTTCCTGGGTAGAAATTACATGGCACTTTGTAAACACGGGATCTGAATTTCTGATGAAGATGAGAAACATTTTTGTAATATATGTATATCCAAAAAAGTAAACCAATGTTTTTTTCATTTCAAAAGAAAGAAATTCTTTCTTCTAGGAAAACCAAACAAAAGAAAATGCATTTTGATAATTATGGTGTTACAATAAAAGCAGTGATTTTTCTACTTTTTTTTTTAACCTGTAAATACCTGCTGTTATTTTGTAATCTAGGTGTAATTACCTCTGATCAAGAAGGTCTAGAAGGCTTGATTGTATGTTCAGGGTAATTACTTACCACTTCTTCTAAAATATTTTGATTACTTTACATTACAATAATAATAATAATAATAATAATAATAATAATAATAATAGCTAAGAAAGAGATTCTGTACTTACCAATTGCAGACTTTGCCAGTTTTCAGCTGTTTCAAGGATGGTTGTGTACTGTATGCTGGTGCAAGAAGAGAGAAATGGACACGATGGTAACATTTCTACAAGGATAAATTTGTGCCCATAAAATTAAGAAATTAATTAGGGCTTCTAACTAATCATCTAACCTGGATGAGCTGTGAGTTACCTGTTGCCTGTGCTGAGACAGAATAAATGACATTCAAAATTTCATGGAATGCCCTTGGAAACATAAAAACCTTTTTAGTCTATTTTTCTTAATTTAATTTTTCAAGACACTTTTCATTTTTTTTAAGTTAAGCACACTCTAGAACTTCAAGTAGGGAATCTATAATTTGCTGTACAAAGCAAATAAGATCATGTTGTCTAGAGAGTTTAGTAAAGCAATAAAACTTTAAATAAGTTTTACTTTGGCTTTCCATTGGTCTGATTGCTCATTATGATACTGGGGTTTTATTTCTATTGTTACAAATAACTTAAAAAATGAAATTTGCTTTTCTTCCTCAACATCCAAATTGTAGTCTAGACTATTAACCATATCTGGACCTCAACTGCAATTAGAGACACTTTTAAATAACAAACCTGTTATTACAATGGTTTTGTTTCTTTCTGATTCCATATTTTCTCTCTTCTTTTTAGCATCATTTGAAAATTAGATCTCAAGTATTGGATGTCAGTGGAAGACTTGAATGACTGCAGTATTCATTAGTAAATAAGACTTCAGTAATTAGACTTAAATATCAAATCTTTCTTGTGTATAAACATAATACCTTAGTACGGCTCAACTTGGACTTGGAGGAAATTTTTGAAAGAGTGAGAACTGGTTTCTACATCTGCGTGTTTTGTGATAATACTATCAAAAGCGCTACCTCAATGTAACACAGACATCTGCTTTTGTGATATCTATAATCCTTGTAATCCATTGAAAGACACAAACTGCAATTATGTGGTAATGGGAATGTTTCCAAATTGCCTCCTTCTGACACTTTTAGCCATTCTGAAGGACATTCTGTAAACAGATTATACACAACTGAGGGTTCAAATATATTTATTGACCAAGAGATACATTGAACCACAAGGACTAGCAAACTCCTCAGCTAAGCATTATTATGTTCACCATCCTTGATGAGTGTCTGCACACTGGGCAGCCAGAGTCAGGAGAAATTGCCAAGGGCTCTGACTTCTTGCCTCCTGATTCTTTGACCTTATCCTTGGGATTTTTGTAAACTTCCACATCAGTATTTCTTCTAATACTGTCTCAGCAATTGTACTTTTGTCTGTGCTTTTGCTTGTTTTATATCTCTTCCTTTCACAGACTTTCTCACAACTTAACTGCTAGTAAGACTGGGTCAAGGTCACTGAGCAATGTGGCACCAAACTAGGGCATAAATTACAGACATCAGAGCCCTAGGGAGGAGGGTTTCAGAAAAATGGGACAACTCTGAACCAGTTTTCTGAAAGGAAACCTATCACCAAGTTGGGGATTGCTGTGAAGATTATGGATAATTAAGAATAATATATTCTCCAATTGTAAAAAAAATGAAAATGCAATGACATAATTGTGTACAAAATTGAAAAATATTTTTATTATATTCTTAGTAGGAAAACAGTTTAATTTGGAGAAAAAATTGAATGTATATTTGACATAGTTTCAGAAAGTGGTAAAAGCAAAGATGTAAAGTTAAAATTCCAGAAATCTAAAATTAATAATTTAAATACTCAACTAATTAAAAAATAAATGCATAAATATCTTGATAGGGAAAAGATCAAAATTTATGGTGTTTGTGTGGTTTTCATTAAGATGTATCAACTCAGCCAATGGTGCATAAAATCACAGAGATTGACATAAACCTTCAAATGGAAGCAAATGGGAAGCCTGATTATTGAAGGAATGAGAAAAGACAACATTAGTCAGCAGTTCTGGGACCTTCTGGCTGATGATAATATTTTGCTTTTTGGTACTTTATGACTGATCTGGAATCCTTAAAACCTACTCAGGAATTTTATTTAAGGAAAAATGAGGCTCTACAAAAACTATCATTTGTCTTTGACCAATTTAATTCCTTATTCTGGAATAGAAAAATATACATTCTTACCTTTACTCTGGACACTACTTTATTTCATCCTCGAAGAATACCAATGTTGTTGTTAATTATTAGTCCAGACAGACTACTTTGTTTGTTTGTCACTTTAATTCTAAACAAGTTGTTTTTCAGAATTAAAAAGGACAAAAAGAAGAAAGATGTTGGCCTGGCCATTCCCCAACTTACGTACAAAAGAAAAGCATGGCAGTTCTGAAGGGATTTTTTTGTACAAACTGTTCTGATAATGTGTCTTGGTGTTGTTTTTTGTGTTTTTTGTGGGGTTTTTGTTGGTTTGGTTTGATTTGGTTTGGTTTTTTTGGATTTTTTTTCTGTTTTAGTTTTTGTTTTGTTTGTTGGTTGATTGCTTAGTTTTTGTGGTTTTTGTTTTTGTTTTTTTTTTAATACTTATTCCTAACCTCATAAAATTTACCCTTAAAATCTCATTTTGTGTTCTTTGGATCAGGTCATTCTTTATTTGTTAGTTGTCATATTTATAGACAGGGGTAACATATTTTTAGTCCAAAAAACATATCATGTTATAAATACTTCATATTTACAGGCTAGAAATGAGTAAAACTAGCACAGATGAACAAAGTTTTATTACAGCCTTCTGGAAAAAGGTCTTTGCCTGGCTTCATTTCTGAAAGTAGTGTCATCTTATTTTTACAGACATCCAAAGACAGATTGGCTGTTCAGATCTCTGCTCTTCTAAGATGTGCCTTCTCCTTTTCTCAATCATACTGAATAGAGAAATTTTATTCTAGAAATACACTACCTAAATATTGCCATCCCTCAGAAACTCACCTGAGAGCTGTGCTCCACTTATCCTCAAGGTCACGCTATAAGTAGTTCATCTGAAATACCTGAAACATTCCTTTTAAGACGGGATGAGTCTCATCTAAGGTTTATCTGTTTTTATTGCCTGTGCAGAGATTCACATGTATAAGGCATAAATACAAACTCCAAGGTAAAAAATATATATATGAACTAAGATAATACACTTTTATATAAATCAGTGTAAAGGTATACCTTTCAGTTTCCTTTAATATGTCTCATTTCTCACCCTAGATCCCTTTTTTAAAGTCTTTATTACAGAAATATTATTCTGATATATACAGATACCTGTGCTAGGTATTCAGTAAAGGATATGATTTCTTCCGTCTTCCTAGTTTACAAAACTTTTTTTTATTTTATATATTCAGTAAATACACAGATCAGCAATGCTTTATAAATGTTTACTTAGCACATGTTTAAATGTAGTTGGACTTAGTGCATTAATCTTGAATAAAATATATAAAACATGACTATGCTTCCTGTTGATAATTGATATTATAACATCAAAATTTTCTGTTGAAGAGAAAATGTTTAGGGAATTTAATAAATTCTATTTCAGCAGTAAAACTTCTGATTTGATTTTAAATTGCTTAGGTCAATTTGTCTAAGCTTGTATAAAAATATGAAATAGCAAAAAAGAAAAAAATTGTATAAAATTTTGTATCTACAACAAAATAGCTAAACATAGTTCATTATATGTCTGATTTTCCCAGAGCGTGCAACATCAGATCTTAAACTGGTGCCAATACGTATCAGGAAATGAGCATATTATGGAGAAAAATAACATAATTCAGAAGTGACTAAGTCTTCTAGAAAATTAAAATCCAACTGCCAGTTCAAAAAGCACTAGAAGTTTAAAAATAAAATTTCCTGTTTTCACAATTTTGCAAAGTGTGTTATTATTATAGCTCAAGAGCTTGAGATAATGACATCAGTGAAAAACTGGTAAATACATGTGGGATTGCACAATCTCTGCTAAAATAAATTTTAAATTCATTCCCAGTTGTTGATATCTACTGCAGCTTTCTGCCTGTGGAGACATTGTGCTTCCATGGGTATGTCATCTCCCACCTGTCTGGAGTCAGATTAACAGATGAAGAATTCCACAGCCATGTAAGAAATTAATGTGTGTGAGATAATGATAAATGGAATTTCATTGACTGAACTTACTGTTCTGTTCATTACATCATGGTATAATGCACAACATCAGAAGTGGCAGGAACATGAAACTGCAGGTTCCTTAAACAAAAAGCATTAAAAAAATCCCAACATATAAGAACCCTTTATTATGGTCTTAAGATCCATTAGAGTTTTATTACTTGAACTAGGGTGTATTGTCACAGTTTGAGACAAATTTGGGAGGAAACAAAATCAACAAAAAGTTATTAACAAAAAATACCTGTTGTAAAAAGCATTTTCAGGGCTATGAAAACCCTAGCAGTGTTCCTTGTTGATGTGTCATTGCTTTCTCTCCTATCAACTTCTTTTATACACCTTAGAATTTGCAATTTCATAACTTATCAACAAGTAGATTTCCATTGATGTGGTGGGAAATGATGGTGCTGTACTCTGGCAATTACCATGACAATGTTACTGAGCACCTTTCACAGTGGTAAAGCAGAAAGGTTATCAGATAAGAGCTGAGGAGCTGACAGCATGCTTTTCATGTTGTCACACAACACTGAAGTAGCAACTAGAATATTGGCTGACCAATTGTTTTGATGCACTTCTTCTCTTTTATGATATTCCTCTTGCCCTCTTCTCTTCTGTGTTGTTCCATTGCCACCATAGAGACTATAAATACATTTTAAGAATAGCAACTCTGCCTTTAAACGCTATAGACAAGTGTACTGTTTCAGTGAGATTTTTGCCTGACTGAGAGTCAGAAGGACACTTATCAAAATGGTGGACATTCCTTGTTTTAGTCTGTGGAAAATTTATAAAGTAATAAAGCTTTTGTTGTTAAAAAAAATACATTCAATTCTGTAGGTCTTCCATGCTTCCCCCATTGTTTACAGGTTCTGAGTTAAATTCAGGCATCAGAGAGTAGATTCTATGCAGAGCAAAGATATTTGCCATCCGTCAGCTGCAGTGTCTCTATCTCTGTCTGCAGACACATAAGAAACCTTTACCAAACAAAATATAATTTTCTCAAAAAAAAAATAAATTCCAAAACAGTTACAACAGCATTAAATTTGATTTGGTTTTGCAGTGTTATATGCTCTTCAGTAAACCTCTCTAAGGCTGTATGAGGACCACTTTCTGCCACATTACCATTCAGCTACTTACTGTATATATCCTGAGGGGTGTAATGTATCAAAGCAGCTATTTTAAGAAACCAAATAATATGCGTATGGACACAGGCATGTGCACATGCACATACAACAAATATTATTTTAGTTACTCAAACGATATCTCAAAATTGTAATGCTATGTAATATTATCTTCTCCTTGCAGGTAAAAATCAAGATTTTATATTAAGAGTCTGTTTAATGTTCATTTATTTAAGTTTTAAAATTATTATTTTGTATGTTGTGTTGGTCATTGAGTGAGTTAGGAAGGCTGTTCTCTAAAAGTGAGCCTGACAGTGCATAAATTAAACAGTAGCTCTGCTTCTCAGCTATTAAATCTTGTATCTACACATAAATACTTGAGCTGGCTCCTGCGTGCAAGTGCCATAGCTACCTCCAGACAAGTACACGCACATGCACTCCATCTGAGCACCTGGGCACTTAGCAATTGACTAAGCTCCATCACAATTCACAAATCAACTGGAAAGGGACTAAATGACACCTAAATTCATGGTAACTACAGTCCAGTAGTCATGCTCAGACCATGAATAAGCTTTGAGCTTTCTTTGAATCACAGCAGTTGCACTGGTTTCATTCAAAAACTTCCTGGGGAAGATCAAATCTGAGGCCCAAACTCATTATTCTTCTTAGTACCAGAGGATTCAAAAGCAAAAAAGAAAGCAATATGAGCTACAGATTAGCTTGGAATGCTTCACTCAGCTCAGAAATACTCAAATAAAGTTATCTAAAGTGTATATAATCACATAATCACAAGCCATATAGCATTTACCATGGAAAATTTCTTTTTGCTGTAAGGAAGGAAGAAAAGTAGGTAAAAATATTCTTACACTTCAAAATCTTCTAAAGAGCAGAAGTAAATACAAATGTTACGGAGAGATAAGAATTTGTTGTTAGTCCCATTCATGTTTCAATTTAGTAGTCCAGAATATTAATGCAGAAAAGTGTCATTAACAATACAACTAAAATTTTTATTAAAAAAAAAAACCGCTTATTCACTCTTGGTCGCTCTCCCTATTCCCTGGTGTGGCACTCACATCTAAGCAATATCCCCAAAGGTCTAGTCCTTCCTTGAGAAGAGGGATGGTGAAGGATATTTTGATGAGCTGATAGTGCTCTAACCTCTCTACTAGTCTCAAGGATGAAAAAAAATTCTTCAGACATAAAGCTAACAATAAGAATCCGCTCCCATACACAAGCATCCAAATGCATTACAGAAAACACTGGCTTCTCTTGCCATCTGGGGGATGGGCAGGAAATGTCAAAGTGTTCCTTAACTGTGCTATATCATGCATTTTGAGTTATTTGAAAATGGAAATATATCTTCAATAAGGAAAGAGAAAGTGAAAGTTCCACAGCTTATACTGGAGCGGGTGCTAACAAGTTGAGAATAGGCTTAACTTTTTATTCAGGATGTTGATTAATGCAGACCAGGTGCAGAACTCTAATTTCTTAGAAAATTATTTTGAAATTATGTGTTGAAATATGTGCCAAGAAATATGTAAAAAATTTATTTACCTCTGCAGATTTTTTTAAGCCTTGAATCCAAGGTGTTGAAGGAAAAATATGTTGGAGCAACTCTCTACCTTGAGCATAACATGATATTTTTTGTATTTAGATAGTCCATAATTACTGTTCCCTATATTGGGGGTTTTTTTTTGTGTGATAATCTGAAATAGGTCACAAGATATTTGTATTTATACTGAAGCAGCTATAATTTCTCCTCTTTTATATTATTCTTTTTTTAAGTTTGGGACATGGTACTACTTCTGATTTTCATAAATGAGTGCTTCCATTCACAAAGTGATAATTCCCTTTTGCTTTTTTGGTTGTTACTATAATTTTATGATTATTCTAATTTAGTTTCATTCATTTATTTTATGTTAAAGTAAATTAAAGCTTCATTTCTGATTCTAATTCTACCAAATTAAAAGCAATAAAAGATAACTCCAGATATCACTAAAATAAAAGTGCTTTTTTGTAAACAAGATAATCCTCCCTGCCCCCCACCCCACATTTTTTTTAGCTGCCAGTTATTTAGATCTGGAGTCCTTCCAAAACTGAGAGTCATAGATGCATTATGCTAAATTCAGCTGCAGCACACATTTCATCTTGTGTTTCCCTATATCCTAAGCCCTCATTTGAGGAAGAACAAGAAGTTTAATTAAATATGTATTGAGACTTTCCTACACAATGTCAGCCCAGGATGATGATAAATGTGAGTGGCTTGCCAGCAGTACAGCTACTTCTTTTATCTCCCTCTAGTTTTCAGCTGCCAAGAGAAAAGTCCCCCAATCTAGAGCTTATAAGCAGCAAAAAAGTACAATTAAGCCACCCTACAGCATTTTATATACCTTTAACATTATATATATATATATATATGTATAAAATTGTACAAATACTTATTGACTTGTATATGCATATTCAAATATAAGTCTGTATATATTTATATGTACATATATAAAAGCTTTAGGAGGATTTTTTTCCATTAAAAATGATAAAACTTACTTGTAACAGCCTTGAATATAGAGAAACGTCTTTCCGGTACCAGGGAAATGGACAACAAACATAGTTTCAGTTGAGCAAAATTATATACAGTTCAGACACTCCAGAAAGTGGGTTGCTGAATGTATAAAATGGATAAAGAAATGCAAAATGTACATTTTCCATACAGTGCTTTTATTCTTCTACCTTTATATTGTTTAAAAGTTTGTATGTTTGGTGGGGTTTTTGCTTGGTTGGTTGGTTTTTTGAGTTGTTTGTTTGTTTGTTTGTTTGGGGTTTTTTTAGTTTGGTTTGGTTTGGTTTGGTTTTTTTGGAATCTTACCAACTTTTTTGGAATCTTACCAATAATTAATCCATTAGAAAGACCAAATTCAGCATTATTTGCTTTCTTTATAATCACTGAAACAGTAATACTCTGCCATTAGACCAACTGCTGTTTCAAGTATGAGTTTTATAAGTCTTACCCTTACATAGAAAGAGAAAGAAGGCTTCAGGTTGGTGGATGGTTTTTTCCATGCCTATGTCTCCCACTTCTCACTTTCTTCTGCTATCAAAGAAGGAATGAATCAGAAATGACCCCAGATACCCAGTATAAATTGTTTGGTTTTTTTAGATGATACAAGCAAGAACTAAATGAAGATGTGTTTCAAGTAAGTGGGTCATTCCATCTAATAGCTGCTGGCAAAAACCTGGAACTTTTTATTAATCCCCACTGAGATATTAAACAGGGTTCAGGAGTGTTTTCAAATTAAAATATTTATTTTTCTGTAAAATTGCATTATTAATGTTTTATATATAATTTAACACCACTTTTAAACACACCAAAAAAGGATTAAATATGAATGTTTATTTCCTTTACTTGGTAAATACACACATCCTCAAAATGCCAAAGGAAATAATCATTTAAATGATCATACCACACATTTCTTTGGTTTAAAAACCTATATATTACGTATAGAATCTTTTCAACAGTGTTAAAAAAAACCAAAAACAGTGTACCTATCAGTGCAATGGTGTACTATAGCTGTACATTAGCGATTTTGTAAGAATACACTGATGATATAAAACCATGGAAGTCCTAAAACTATATACACATACATTCTTTCTCAGCCCACAACAATTTTTTCTTTTTAGTTTATGCACAAGGAATGTATATCTCAATATTTCTACTTCTTTTCTGTTGATTGAAATTGCAATTCAGGCATAGTGAGGAAGAGCAAGGATTAAAAAAATATTAACACCTAAAATAAGGAAAGGATAGGATATTATTAAGGAAAGGATATTATTGATTACAGTCTGAGCCTGTAATCAATAATATCATAAGTTATCTGCAAGATGTGAGAAACGTTTTTGTCACTCTAGTTTACACCAGGGCTCAACCACTCAAGCTGCCTATATTTATAAGTAAGGTTGTTCTGAACTACAGTCAAAAGTTCAATATTAATTATGACTCAGTAGCAAAAACTGCAAGAGCCTTGCTCACAAGGTAAGGAAGCTTGTGTCAAAAATGTGTGTATGAAAAATAAGCTGTATTATTAGTTAACCTCACAAAATCTATGATAAGATTTTTACTGAAGGAAGATTTTTGAGTTAGTTAAGCTTCATCAGCTGCTATAGAACAACCAAAACGAGCCCCTGGAAAGCAGCAAACTTTTCTGTAGAGCAGGTCAGGGACCTCTGGCCTCTGCAGCAGGGAGTCATTCACTGCTATCAGCTGTTGCTTTCTCCTGCTGCTCCTTTGTGGTCCAGGGTTCATATGCACTGCAGGAAAGCACAGTCAGCTTCTCCTCAACCTGAGGGCAGTGAACCTCCTCAGTAGTTCAGGTGTAGCAGGAGCCTTCTTCCTGGTACCAGTTAGCACCTTCACCTTCCAGCCTTCACCTTCTTCCTCCTTCCAGTTTCCTCTTGCCATTCTTCTAGGGACAGATTCTATATCTGAGCTTATGGAAGGAACAGTGTGGCACCAACTACACAACATTTTCCCATACAAAGGTCTCCTCAGATATTTCACGCACCAGTAACTTTGTGACTGACTAATGAGAATTATTGGGCAAGGATAACTTACGGTAGGTAATAGGCCACTAAACCATATAGTTCTAACCACTTTCTGAATTCTGTAATTTAAATGTCATTGAGGGTAAAAAAAAATTAAGAAGCCTCTTTTTAAGCTCACAAGTTTTCTAGGCAGCTTGATTTGCACACAGGAACTACTAAAATAATACCTAAAACTACAGATCACAAAATTAGGAAAGTAAAGCACTAATGAAACTAAAAATTCTTGTAAAATGTCCAAATCACTTGTCTCCACCATTAGACTACAAAAAACCTCTAGGTATTGAGTATCTTAAGTAATATATTTTCAGACTAACTTTTTAACAAATGCACACAAAAATATTTATTGGCAAGTACTTCTTGTACTTATGTATTTGAACCAAAAGAAGTATGGAACTAATGGCTGCAACATATCCCTCAAGCTAAAATGACATCTTCCCACTATATAAAATACTTTCCAAACTGTTCCCAACTTTCCATGGTTAGAAATTCATTGTATTTATACCAAGTGGAATATGAATGAAGAAACAAAGCAAAAATTCCAGCATCAATGTGTTTATTATTTCAGCTCCCTGACATTCTCTTTGCTGATCTTCCAGGCCGCAGTGTCTTTTTCCATTCTAAATATTCAGACAAATCCTCACGGGCACATTTGCGTTCAAGTTTCAGAAAAAATAAGGATCACACATATTGATGCTCTATATATGGAAATATTTCTTGTCACACAAAATGGATCTTTTCACTGTCTGACTGTCAACCCCTTCCTGATCAAACCAGACAACACCAGCTTCTGCTGCTTTTCCAGACTCTTGGCAGCCTCTCCTGACATCTGCACATCTTGCATTTACAAGTACACTTATTCCAGAGCTGTCAGTGGATGGAAATAATTTTGAAATCCAGAGTGAATACAAATGGATTCCCTGTAAAAGGCTTTTATTTCTGTGTCAAGTTATAGAGTTGCTAGAACAGAAGCTTCCATTTTACACTTCCCCATTTCCAACAATATCACAGAAGACTGGAAATGTCCCAACAACAAATGGATGTAAGATTTATTTTAAAACATTCTTTGTGTATCCAATAAGCATGTGAAAAAATCCCTTTTCTTTTTCCTTTGGCTATTTTGCTACATAGAAATAAATATAAATGGGGGGGGTGGGGGAGGGGAATATTTTGTACTGCTCTGTCTTTCTTCTTTTTCAAAGAATACTTTCATACAAAAAAAACCAGTGTTTGCTTTGTTTATACAACAGTGTCATATAGGAGTTCTTTGAGTAGCTGTAGATTAACAGTAGACAGTATTGGCAAGGTAATGAAATCCATCCATTCCCTATTATATCTCATGAAAAAAAAAAAACAAACCAAAAAAACAACAACCAAAAAAAAAAAAAACCAACCAGCAAAAAAAGTTACAACATTAAAGACCAGTATTAGTTTATTTTGGAACTCATTAGCCTGAACTAGTTGCTTATTTTGGATGCTGCGAAACTGTGATCTCACATTTGTGATGTGAGATTGAGATCTTGACAATTGCGCAGAACTTCATAACTTTTCCCCCACAATCAAGCTTTTTAAATGAAAACAGATTCCCCTTAGAATAAATTTATTTGGAGTAAAATTTAACAACTTCCAAATTTTTGCACAGAAAACTAAATGAAATTGCCAGACTTTTAACTGCTACTTTAAAAAGGAAATTACAAGAACCAAATAAACCAAAAGAGCTAGAAAGAGATAAATGATTTTTGGTTTTGCAAACACTAGGAAACACACACTTTTATTTCTGTCCTTCAGTACTTAGAGGCCATATATGAAAGGTGGGTACAGGTTTTTTAGCTGAGATTGTTGTGATAGGACAAGGGGTAGTAGTTTCAGGCTAAGAGAGTGTTGGTTTAGATTACATATTAGGAAGAAATCTTTTATGACAAGGGTGGTGAAACACTGAAAGTGGTGCCCAGAGAGGTGGTAGATGCACCATCCCTGGAAACATTCAGGGTTAGGTTGGACAGGGCTCTGAGCAACCTGGTCTACTTGAAGGTATCCTACTCAGTGAAGGCGGATTGGAGTAAGACAAAGTTCCCTTCTACCCCAAACCATTCTATGACTGAGATATTCTGTGTTGTTTTTTGTTTTTTTAATGAGCAGTTGGACAAAAAGCAGAGAGGAAAACACCATTTCTGTAGGATCTTTTGAGTGTAGCCCTACTAACTGCTGAATGCAGGATTGGAATCTTCTGAAGCTGTGCCTGGCCAAAACCAGCCATTCAGGGAGTCAGATGCAATGGAGTCCTTTAAATGATCAGCAAGCACTTGGTAGTACATTGACCTGAGTACAGAGTGCTCAGTGACAAAACCTGAGCACTCTGTTTAGCTGTGAGGCAGCCTGGAATGAAATGCCAAATTGTTATATACCTCCAGTATGCAAATCCCTTGGAACATTATCATAGAAATAGATATGTCAGCAGAGAGTTTTCCTAGATTATACATTTTGCTGCAGGAAGAACAAGTGCATTCATTAATAAGAATTACAGGACTGTGAGGAAAACAAAACTCAACTGGCTTTTGCTTAAAGCCTTGAGAGTGGCAAGTGTCAGCCAAACTCTCACCCCAGTCTGAACTACTGAATGTTGTCTGCATGAAAAAAGGCTGCTTGACCTACTTTTATCTTCTGGATGAAAAATAGAGGTTTCTGTCTGCTGACAGCTGTTGCACTTCTAAAATAGCAGTAATTAAGTGATTTTTTTTTTCCTTCTAAAAATAGCTGTGCCTAATCTGTCCTGGATGATGTAGGCAGAATTAGAATTCATTCAAAGGAAATTATGAGTTATCCATTGACCACTGACTAGGAGAAGGCACAAGTTACTTAGCATAAGGTGAACATGAGAAATAAGAAAAACTAAAATGTTCTCTAAGACACCCATGTCTACAATTATAAGAACATATTTGTAAAACTTTATAGAAACTGCATGTTGAGCATTTTATGACCTTTTCTTGTTTTAGTTAGAATGCAGTTTCTTGTTTTAGTTAGAATGCAATAATGACTGGAAGTGAGTGCTGAGAGTATCCTGTGTATATGGCAGGCAGCCTCAAAAAGGAGTTCAGTTGTAAACTAATTCATTTATGACTTGGCCACTATAGGTATTTTTAATTGTCTTAATTACCCTCTACATACCCTTTATGTATTTCTTTTATTCATTTTTTTTTTTTCCTTTTCTACTGTCATGGTACAGTACTATTGGCATAACACAAAAGGCAGTTTATATTTTTAAGAGCAGAATACCATTTAAACGTCTTTTCCTGCATGATCCATTCAAGCATCAATAAAAAGTATAAAACTTTCAAGACTCTTATTTAAGGATCTCTGACATGTCACGATGCTTGTTGATGGAGATGATACCACTCAAAGCTCAGGGTCTCTCTGGGAAGCTCAGTGGGTTGGGATAAGCTGACACACTGACTGACTGCAGATGAACTTCTACAATCTACTTCTTGCAATGTCAGATTTAATTTCAACTTCTAGTCCAAAACAGAAATAGTTCTTCTGGAAATCATATTTCCATTTACATTTTTTAATATGCCATATTGTTTAATAATAACGGCAATAGTATTCCTTGGATAATCCAACAATGAGCCAGTAAAATTTTACAGAAAGACAATTTATTCCTTTAGATACATTACTGTCTTCAGAACACGATGAGTTGTAGTGTGAAACAAAATCAAAACACGGAAGAGAAGAGAAGCTGGAAAAATATAAATAAGAAGAACACAATCAAAATAACAACAGCACTATTTTATTCAGGATATAATGACTTATCACGTGTACAGCTTTGGACAAAAAACAATTCCCACTAAGTTAAACGGAAAAAAAAAAACAAAACAAAACCAAAAACAAGAAAAACCCTCCAAAACTAGCAACAGATATTTAACTGTAGAATACTATAGATATGGTAATGCCTTTTGATCTATATTTTCAGATTCTGAGTTGCTGTAGCTGAAGATAAAAAGATATTTTTTCAAATATATTAATGTCAAAAGGCAGTGTAAAAATAACATTTGCCTGTTGCAGGATGAGGATGGTCACTTCCCAAACAGGGACAGGGACCAGGCACAGGTGTTTAACACATTCTTTGCCTTTCTCTTTAACACAGATGATGGACCAAGGGCGTTGTACGGTCGTGAGCTGGAGGATCAGAGCTGTGGGAATGAACAATGAATGGTGAACCCTAAAATTGTGCAGGATCTGCTGCTCCAGCTGAATCCCAGCGAAACTATGGGGCCTGACAGGATTCATCCAAGAATCCTCAAGGATCTAGTTGATGTCATTGCAAAGCCTCTCTCAATCATTTTTGAACAATCTTGGAAATCTGTAGAGGTTCTAGCTGACTGGAAGCTGGCAAAGGTTTTTCCAGTTTTCAAGAAGGGCAAGAAGGAGAAACATGGAAACTTGAGTCCTGTCAGTCTTACTTTATTGTCCAGTTAAATAATGGAAAAGACTATTCTGGGAAATATTGAGAAACACCTGAAGGACAGTGCAGTCATCAGTCACAGCCAGCATGGCTTCATGAGGGGAAAGTTCTGCTTATCAAAACTGTTTTCCTTTTAGACAAGGTAACACACCAGTTGATCAAGGGAAGACAGCTGATGTGATATTTTTGGATTTCAGCAAAGCTTTTGACATGATTGCACACAGTGTCCTTCTGGAACAAAATACCCAGGATACAGTTGGATAACTGTTCTACGTGGTGGGTGAACAACAGGCTCACAGGTCAGGCACAGGATGTCAGGCTGGTGTCCAGCCACTAATAGGGTCCCACAAGGCTTCATCCTTGGCCCAGTTGTCCTCAGCATCTTCATTAATGACTTGGACACAGGACTCAAAGGAATACTAAGTTTGGTGACAACACTAAATTGGGAGGAGCTGTCATTTCTCTCAAAGTTAAAGAGGCTGTTCAGAGACACCTTGACAAATTAGAGGTCTGGGCAATCACCAGCCACATGAAGTTTAACAAGGGCAAGTGCCACATTCTGTACCTGAGTTGGGCACCCCTGGTTGTGTGTGTAGACTGGGGAATGGGAATGCTGGATAGCAGTGCTGTGGAAAGGTCCTGGTCGATGGCAAGTTGAACATGCATCAGCAGTGCCCTGGCAGCCAAGAGTGCCTGGGGTGCATCAGGCACAGCATTGCCAGGCAGACAAGAGAGGAAACGTCCCACTGGGGTGCATCAGGCACAGCATTGCCAGGCAGGCAAGGGAGGCAAAGTCCCACTCTGCTGTGTACTAGGGTGGCCTCACTTCAGGTTCTGGGGGCAGTTTTGGGCACCACAATATAAGACAGATATAAAGCTATTAGAGTGTCCAAAGGAGTGCCATGAGGATGGTGAAGGCCCTTGAGGGGAAGATGGAACAGGTGAGGAACAGCTGTGGTTTCTTGGTTTGTTCAGCCTGCAGAAGAGGAGGCTGAGGGGAGAACTCATTGCAGACTTCAACATGCTCTTGGGGACAAGAAGAGGGGCAGGTTCAGTCTTCGCTCTTGTGACCAGTGACAGGACTTGAGAAAATGGTATGAAGGTGGGTTGGGATAGGTTTTTGTCAGATGTCTGGAAAGTTTTTCAGCTGGGGAGGTTGGGCTTTGGAACAGGCTACCCAGGTAAGTGATCAGAGCATTGGTGCTCTGTCAGGTTTGGACCTGACAGAGTTCAAAAGAAGCATTTGATCAACACTCTCTGTCACATGGTGTGGTTCTTGGGACAGTCCTCTGCAGGGCCAGGAGTTGGTCTCAACAGTCCTGATGGCTCCCATCCAGCTCAGCACATTCTATGATTCTATGATTCATAGAGAGAGGTTAGTCTTACCCTAGAAATTCAAGATTTTATCTAGATCTTAGTCACAACCCCTTTGTATGGTGTCTCTTATCTTTAAAAGTGCAGCATGGAAAATCAGAGGAGCATATTTGAGCTATCACCAGCAATTACAAATGAAACTGCAAAGACTATCTATTTATTCCTATAGGCCTTTAAGTGAGAATGTTTTCTGATTCACAACAATTACTTTTTTCCATGTACAGCTTAAGGACTATTGTTTATAAAAATAAAACTTTAATTGTAAACTTTTGCAATTCAGAAGAAAAAAAGAGATGTTCAGACAAAAATATAGAGCTCAGATTCCTCAGTCTTATGTTGCTGAACCAAACAGGTCACCAGTTTTTACCCAGGGGTATAGTCTTTCTTTCTTCCTAGACTTTGCTCCTCAAAGCAAAAAAAAAAAGCATTATAAAACTATAATATAGTACCTCCTTGCCAAGGGATTTGGCACATTATATCACAATTAAAAAATGCAATAAACCCATGAGGCAATAAAAATGCTGTAGAATCTTCTATAAACTAAGCTAACAAGCAATAAAACAAATCAAGTTTAAGTGTAAGAAAGGGTTTTTGCTGCCAGTAGAGGAAGAATTTTATTGAAAAGTATATGTAGTCATCTGTGCATTCATACTGTTGAAATAGTGAATGTTCTTTAAAGGGCAGTACTGCTGTTTAATTCGTTGTTTGAGATCAGCACATATACTGGAAGGATTTTTGAACTGCAGGTAACCAATACAGCTGCCCTTAGGCAGCAAAAAAAATCCCCAGATAAGCGTAATGATTTGGTTAGAAGCTGAACTGATTCTTTTCCTTAACACACCAGGAAACTGCTGTAGCAGAAAAGAGATAAGGCTACATAAACAAATACTTTAGAAGTCTCATTTTAAAAAGACAGCAGGTACACAAAAAAAGCACACTTCAATGTTCCTTTAAGCCTGAAAATTTCTCCCATGTAGAATATTTGTACCAAAGCTAATACTTCTGCCTCTTCACCCTTCTGCTTGCTATAGGAAACAAGGAGATACATGTTGGCTCCCTTTTGTGGTGATAGCATTACATGCTAGGGGTAAACTGAAGCCAATGTCTGGATTTAGAAATGCTTGTCACCAGCTTGAGGGTGGCACTGGGCCGGGCCGAGCTGGTAGAGCCTCTGAACTTGAATATGCTCCCTGACACGCTTCCAGTTCTCCAACCTCAAGCTGACTGCTGGCACCAACAATCTGAGAATAGGCTACTGTGCACAAAGAGATGGAGAGGAACATAACATTTATTTTTGTTAGTGATCCATACTGCCCTTTCAGCCTAAAGATTTATATAACTGTTTTGGGACAGAGTATAAATTTCCTTCTGAGCTCTTTCTCTTGGGCTTGCTTCTATATTAAAGGCTAATGGTTACTCAAAGATACACAAGCAACACCCAAGATTCAAATAGGTACACTATTAATATTTTATCAATTTCTTTAAAGGAAATATTTTTTAAAAACTGTCATGCTGATTAAGACCTAAAACCACTTAACATTAAGTGAAAAGAAGGAAAACAAACATTTAAGTTGGAAAACATCTATATTTGATTCAGATAATTCAATTTTATCATCCTAATATCATAGCTATAAGATTTATGTTCCTTTTGTGCTTTCTGAGCAGGAAGGACTTTGAGAAGGCTTTGTTTACCCCAGCTTAATTGGCTAGATACCCAGTTCTTTAATGAGGGCACTGAGTACTGTTTCTGCTGTCAGTTCTTTATGTCTAGAGCACCCCTGTGCAGATCGCTTTGCATTCAGAGACACAAACCTTCATTGTAAGTCAGCAACTGTCTACACTGGAGTATGAAATGCTCTTACTGTTAGGAGCTGAAAACTTCTGCAAATAAACTACTAACCACCACCTAATAACAAAGAGAATCAATTTTGCTTTTTCTTTCCCACTTCTGTTGACAATGAAAATATGCTGAGAATACATGCTTTTCCAGAAATGCCATAAAAGCTCCTACAGGGGCAACGGTCTGAGCAAGGGCCTGCTCTCCTCACTGGCAGTGAGCCCATAATTGGATGAAAACTAAACTCTGAGTAAACAACATCCAGATCAGCAGAGATAGCTCTGAGATGCTTTGAATTTTATACCAGATTATGAAGAATTTCTTCTATGTATCCATCACCATTCTGTCAAGCAAAACCAGCTTCACCCCCAACGTTATGGCACTGTACTGTTATTTTTGTGACTCTGCATGTGTGTTTGGCAATGTACTCACAGGTATAGCTATGTATATATTACCTTTCTATCAATCATATTTCTGAGAAGATTAATGAGCATGTACAGCTATCAGTTTGAGATGATCTCATCTAACTGCACTAGCAGATGCCAATACATAGAGAATTACATGGTCATGATGGTAATTTTGTATTTTCAATCACAGTGCTACTTGTTACATCCTGTGTTGTCTGTGGCAGTTAGCCTACTTTCTCAAGTAGGCTTACAATCATGATGAGGAAAAGAGCAGAGTGTTGAATCTGAGTGGTCTTGATGAAAAGCACTAATTACTTCTTCCGTTTTTTAAAATTCTCTATCTTCAGCAGTTTGGTATGTATGCTAAAATAAAATATAAAATAAAAGATAGTCTTGGTTCTGTGTCTTCATGAACTCAAGGACATTTTTCTGATATGAGTAAGAAATAGGTAGACTAGAAAATTACCCTCAGGTACAGGACTGTGTATACTAACTCATGCCAGCTACTCATTTCTATGTATGCACTCCTGTCCATGCATAAATATAAAATTATCCCAGGTAACAAAATAGATAATAACAGAGAACTAAGAGTCCTCTTATTTTTTATAAATGCCTAAAGGCTATATGAGTTTCAAATTTGACTAATAAATCAGGGCCCTGGATCTGTTTTGAGCAGAGATTAATTGTTTCTGATTTTATTTTTAAGAAATTACACTAACTGCACTCTCAGCTGTTGAAGACCTCTGTCATAGCTTAGCCACACCTAGCAAAAAAGTAACTCATGGCTGCTCCCTCCCCAGCCCCTCCATCCCCTCAAAATGTGGGATGGGAAGGATAATCAGAAAAAGGTCAAATCCTTGGGTTTAATAGCATTTCAGTTTAATAACTGAAATAAAGTAAAATACTTTTACTACTGCTACTACTACTAGTAACAAAAAGGAAGATAACAAAACAGAAAGACATAAATCTCAAGTTAAAAAGCCAATAATGCACAGTTCAACTGCTCCCCTCTTGCTGAGAAACCACTCTGCTACCATTTATATACTGTATTCATGTTCTGTGGTGTGGAATATCCCTTTGGTCACCTGTCATTGTCATGCTCCCTCCAGATTCTTTTTCACCTTCTGGCTGGCAGAGCATGGGACACGGAATAATCCTTTAATTAGGGCAAACACTACACAGCAACAAGAAAGACAGCAGTATGTTGTTAGCTATAACCTCATGCTAAATCCAAATCACAGAACTATTCCAGCTATTAGGAAGGACATCAACTCTATCCCAGGTGAAATCTGGACAATCGTAATAATAATCATAACACTGGCACCATCTGGCAGTTCAATAGATGTATTCACCACTGTTTGGTTGGCTTTACTGAGTATACAAAGGTTATTAATAGTGGTTATGATACAAGTCTGAAAACTTCTGGCAAAAAACCACTATAAAATTAAGCCAAATATAAAATGTTTCAGCCAGAAATTTAGGAAGTCTTCATAACTTCCTGAATGGAATGATAAGAAAGCATGTTTCTGGACTGTAAATTATTTTTATTACTTGGGTTTTTTTCTGCTTGTAGTGTGTGTGTTTTAATTTAACCTCACAATCTGGAACAAGGTTGCCAAAATTATAAATGAAAGTGACCTGAAAAACTCTGAGATAGAACTTTGAAAAATACCATTTTCATTGAACAGCAAAGATAATAAAGCAACTTTTCATATTCATGGACTTGCATTTCAAACCACTTGGCAGGTTTAAAGGATTATACCCAAGCAGTTGTAGAGAAAATGCATCAGATTTTCTATCTTCCCTTTTCTTGATTCCATTCTAAGAACTTTTCACTTATTTTAAGTAGAAATATCATGTCAACTGGGCTATAAAAAGATAATACCAAAGCATTAATACATGGGTTAGAGAAATTTTAATTTAAGATGTCACACTTACATGTTTACAGTACTCAGTGTCAAAATTGGCTGAAAAATATAGTATTCTCAAAGCATCTTGCCTACTCACCCACCCACCCCCCCAAATAAGGCCAAAACTAATTTGATTTTGAACTATTTTTCAGACACAGCTTCTGGTTTACAGAGAATCACCCACCAGAGAACCTGCTTTACAGAGAATTACACATCTCAAGCTGTGAGATATATTGAATTTGGGAGACTGTCATGGGAACAAACACCATATATTTAAAGTGTCCTCTGTTCAGCACTAATTTAAGTGGATCTTTATCATCACCTAGTACCGCTGCTCTTACATTCTTGAGAGTGACAGAGAGAACAAGCAATAGATGTACAAAAAGAAAAGAAAAAAAATGTTCAGAAAAATAAAAGCTATAGCAATTACCATGAAGAGAGTAGAGAAGGGAAAGTAATAGGGGAAGTGCATTAGTGAGTCAGATACTGAGGGGAAAATCTTAAGCATGAATAGATGCATGTATTTTACTCTTGAAGGAAGCATAGGTAAAGATAAGGAGTTATATTTAGGAGCAAGAATATTGGGAAGATGAAGAGATTGCAGGACATTGGGGAAAGAAAGGACAAGTCAGAGAAGCTTGGTCAGCACAAGAAAGGGAGATCAGAAGAATTTGCATTATGAAATTGTTCACATCAAAGCACCTAAGATCTTAGTCTTAGGAGACCAATACAGACTTATCCTGGAATGAAGAGACTCAGAACTACGAATTTAAACCATATTCTTTCTCTATTCTGATATTTTGAGTAACCTTTCATGCTGAAAAGCAAATTATAACTTTACTTTTGAATAGAAGCCATTGTGATTTGCTGATCCATACTCTTAGGGTAATGAATGAAATTCTAACTTAGGGCCAATAAAATGTGTTGCTTTTGTAACTTGTTTTCTAACCCAGTGGGATTAATAAAATACAGTATCTTTTTCTCTTCCAAAGTATTTTTACTAAGGGAAGTGGAATAAATTTTCTTTTTCCCAGTACCCCAGTTTCTTTCATTAAGAAATGGCAGCCCAAAATACAGTGATTAAACAACAACTCATTTTTCTCTCTGCAGAGATAGATACTGGCCATATGTAGAAGACTCTAGTACAAGATCTCAGATCTAGAAATAGAACTTTATTGTCCTTACTGTATCTTGGTAATATTATCTAAATACTTGAACATGTGCAGCAACATTTTTTATTCTCTTATGTTGTTGAAGCTGTTGAATGGGAGTATTTGATGTCTGATGCCACCACGGTCTTTATTAATAATTCTCTGAAGTTCTTAGTAATTTGGGTTTGGTTTTGTTTTGGGGTTGTTTTTTTGTTTTTTGTTTTTTGTTTTTGGTGTTTTGGGTTGTCTGTTTGGTTTTGGTTGTGTTTGCTTGTTGGTGAAATTTTTCTTGTCAATGTTATTGGTTGGTTTGGTTTTGAGTTTTGTTAGTTTCTATTTGGTTGGTTTTTGTTTGCTTATTTCACTAAGTCCAATAGGAGTTCTGTTGAAGAGCTCTGGTATTATTCAGCTGATATTTTTTCATGAGACTGAAACTCTCTTAAGCTTCAAGTTGGTGAGAGACAAGTCTTCTTGGATTTTGTGTACAGGAGTATTTAATTGTGATAGAATCATCTTTGGTATTTATACAGCCTGTATAGTAATATCTTCAGTCTTTAACTGATTGTGAAAAATATGTCCTTATCCAAATTTATTTTCATTTTTTCCATGGGCTTTGATGCTTCCAAATCTCCATTACTTTCAGGCCACACTTCTCGATTTCTAAAAAATTATCTGCAAATAAAAATATCAAATTCAGGTGGTTTTCCTTTAGCTATATTTCAAGCTCTTTTTTTTTTCTAGTGGATCATATATATTTTCTTGTTTATTTAGTAAACTAGTATAGAAATAGAAATGTAATTATTTTTCCGCATAAGGGTACTCATCTGTCTTGTTTCTAGTTTTCTCTAAATCTCCCCAAGCTGTTTTAGTGAATATGCTCCCAAGGAAATTTCAAAAACTCACAATTTCAATATGCAATATCAGTACTAAAAGTCCCTAGAAATATCTCATGATCTCTTGAAATAATCTCTCAGCTGTAGCTGGCTGACTGAAATGCAGGTCATGAAGTCTTAGCTTCCTTAGCAGATATGCAAAATATAGAATCATCTATCTGTTATCTTTTGGTCATGAAGGAGCTTGCTATAGCAGTGCTGCTCTAAAGACAGGTTATATATTCCAGTTTCTCTGGAAATATACCAATTTCTCTGTTAATACCTGTAATGCTATGTGTATGCTATATTTTACTGCCATACTTAACTACAGAAGCTGCAAGTGTCATGTACGACACCTACTGTGGCATCCTTAGTATCTTCACCTTCCCAAGGCACATTTGTCTCCTGAATGATTCCTTAGCTTTTCAGAGAATTCCCCTGACTCCTGTCTGGCATGCGTCCACACTTTGTGTTGATTACAGTGAAAGGTCTACTGGGTCTTTTGGGGCACTCCCCTATAGAGCACAGACAACATGTTTGAAAAGCTTGGAAAGCCCATATAACGTAAATGATTTGGTGAATTGTTCCCACCCCCTTTTTATAATTTTATAGCCTTGCACACTGAACTATATGCTACACTTAAACATATTTACCAGATTTGTCATTTATTAGGAAAATCCAGAAAAATACCCATGAGGTCTCTGTCTATATTCTAAAGCTTGGAGACTTGAAAAATCAATTAACATCCCACAAGAAAGAAAAGCAATTGGGCCAATATATTGATGGAAAACGGCATGGTGATACAAGGAAATGATGATGCCTCTTTCTTATCCCCTTAGTTTGAAAGGAACAGAAGGAAAAAACAATAGACTTGAAAAACTGCATCAGTCACAGATAATTTGCAGTACATATTTTCTTTCTAGAAGAGAAAGAAAGCTAGTCTATTAAGCCATCAAGAATGTAGCCCCACTGATTAATTGGCATAATTAAAATTTAAAAGAAAAATATGTATTGAAACAACTATGTTCAAGATCTAACTGTTCCTTGAAATTCAAACTAAAAAACCCCCAAACATATACCCATGTCCAGAATGGGACTAAATATCACAGGTCTACAGATACACAAGTGGTCTCAAAGAAGGAAGTTGTGGAGGCCAAAAGAGTTTTCAGATCCATACTTCACCATCAGCCACAGGAGATATTCAGCACATAATTTTAGGACATTTATTTTGCAGGATTAAATTGATATAGACCATAGGAACACATTTCAGGCCTTCATTTTCCAGTTCAAAGTCAAGGTCTCTCCCTAAAGTTTTTAAACTTTTTAAAAAGTTTATAGAAGATGAGATTAAGGAAGCTGGATATGTGTAGCTTAGAAAAGTGTGCATTCATTTTACCAGGTCTGTGTTCCTGTATTGCAAATATGCCTGACAGAATTAGACTCGGAGCACCCAAGCAGTTCAAAATAATACTCCTGAGCAATGTGAACTGTCTCTTTCATATAAATGAGATGCTAAACTCCAAGAACATGCTCCCAGCAGATTCTACATGACAGAAAAGGTTGGTTAGATATTTCCAAATACAAAGGTCCATACGAATTGTTTTCTGTGTGTCAAGGATATTTTCCAGATTCATAAAACTTAAAGTAAAAACAGCAAATATTATGTGTAGAGCAAGTCTTTTTGCTTGTAAAAGAATTCAACATTTTTTTATTCCCTGTTTTGGAAGTTAACCTTTACTTATCAACCAACAAGGAACCCTGCTAAAAAGTCTGGGAGTAAGAAATTTGTATGTAAGATTTTTTTCTATATTAACTCACAACTGAAGATAAATCCTGATCATACACTTCTGGTAAGGATGAAACAGCTGAAGTTGGGAGGTGTAAGGTACCTTTTCTGGACAGCAGATAATGTGGTTAAGACCTACTCACATTAACACATTCATAAAACAGATCCACACTGTGCCAAGCAGGTCATGTCTTGCTAAATGATACCTGAAAGAAACAGCATGCACAGAAATTAACTTTCAACACTGGGACAGAAGTGGTGTTATCACACATACTGTTTAATTAGATATCATACACTCAACAAAGTATTGTCACTCTCTGAGGTCTGATGTACTAATCAGTTCTTAAGGCTAGATTAATTCAAGTGGCTGTGATATAACACAGTCTCTCAGGCCTGTGCTGATACTCCCCCATGAAAGGGGAGCTCTGCAGGCTTTGCAGGAAGCTGCTGCAATTATTTTCATAACATATTGTTCTGACCATTTTATTAGTGTGTGAACATCTCTCCACTGGCTCCTACTCTTTTGTCACTTTGAGAATAAAACTACTCAAAATCAGTTTCAGTGATTCTTACAGCTATCTTAACTATTTCTTCTCATCCAACTTGTAAAGGTTGACTTGTTTTTGACTGATTTGAGGTTTCAACCACTCTTAAACATTTCACAGATTTTTGAAGACATTTTTTGCTTTGTCATGTTGATCCCCATAGAGATACAGCATATAAATATGTATAGACCCTTTTCTCCCTCCCTTTTCTCAACTTCCTCCTTAAAATCATGACATATTTAATAAATTCTACCTCCTGCCAATAATGTAAACAATATTCTTAAATTGTTTCCCTTGTTCATGAAGCCTGACCTCATAAGATCTTGTGTTCAAACCATACACTGGTTTAGGCAGGAAATGTCATATTTTGCTGTGTTTTTACATTTTGGGCTGCCATGAGCATTAGTAAATGCTGAAGAATTAACAAATGAAACCTTTGCTACTACAGAGTTAGGCTGTAAGAGGAGTTGGTGAAAGGGAATGTAAGACAAGGAAAATTTATTGAAATTTTTTCTGTTTCTAAAAAAGCTATAAATACCCTGTCATTTTAGAGGTCAACTCTTTCAGAAGCACTGACATTAAAAAGTCCCAAAAAGATATTAAAATCTAAAAAGTCTTTTATAGGAGCTAAAATTCAAACTCAATTGAAATATCCACTCACGGGAATTTAATGTCAATGTCATTTTATTTAGGTCTTACCTTCTAAATTAGTAGAAAGATAATAAGGTCTAAAATACTTAGAAAGTAATGAAGCATTTAAAGTAATCAAGCAATTGTTCTGTAATGATGGGGGGTTGCTCACAAAACCAGATCCTGACAGACTACAAGTACTTGAAAGGAAGAGCAGGAGTACAGATATTAATTTAGAAAGCATTGTGAATTAAAACAATTATTCAAATTATATTTTTAATTGTATTTTAGGTCCATATGCATACATGTATGTTAATTTAGATTATAAAATATTTTGAGGCTTTCAAGTGTAAGTATACATTGTATAACTGAAAGAATTTAAAATAATCTAATTTATATATTTTCAACCAGCTGACAGACACCAAATTAATTTCATCTAGACCATTTTTCTCCTCCCCTCTTTCCATGTTCTACATACTTTTAGATTGCATCTTTGCTTGTATGTATTACATCCAGCTGTGAAGTATGGGTGTATCTTATTTTATTGTAATTGCATACTAAGGTTGGTCAGATGTTGAATAGTTGCGTCTCTATGCTAAAGTAGGAAGGTAAAGTTTTTATTCTTTATTTTTGTCTGGTTTCAATATTTTTTTATTTTTCCTGGGATTAAAAAATAAAAACAAATAAATATAGAAACACTGTGATAAATTATTTTTATAGACTGATTTTTTGGTACAAGAAGAACATTCCTTGTTCTTGCAAGATGTTACCAAAGTAAGCAATGACAGTTGTTCAGAGATTCCTTTAAATATTAAATTTCTAATTTGTTTCTTTGATAAAGTAGAGATATAGTCACAGATTCATTTGATTTGAAAAAGTGTGGAGTTTTTGATTCAGCAACTGGTCAAATTCAGAAGCTAGCTAGGTAGTGAATGATGGAATCCTCTAAGATCCTTACAGAGTTAGCTGTAAACCCCTTGCAGTTAAGTATAACAGATTTCATTTTAAATATATACTAAATATTTTCACATTTACTTCTGTGTTTAAGTGCTTGTCAATTACTGATATGCTTCAGCACCTCTTCAGGAGCAGAGTTCAGACCTGCAAGCCCACCTGAAAATCAGTACCTTATTACAGCAAAGTTATTTTTTGAGTTATTTTCGTGGAGACAGAATTAAGTCAGTTTCATGAAGAATTTCTCGAAGATTTATTTCAAGGATACCTAGAGTATACTGTTTTCTACTTATTGACATTCTAATACAAAAAGTAAATAAAATAAAATTGTTAGGTGACAGCAGAATATTTACTGGGGCTCTGCAAAATTGGGAACACTTTGCACAAAATTTCTATTTCTGCTTTTACTTATAACTGGTGTTTGCAGAAAGACAAAATATGAAAATGCAGAAAGTACAACTGCACGCATTAAGTACAACTTAATTTTTAAATTAAGTTTTGTTTCAAGGGAATAAAATAGAAAATTGTTTACTTTTCTAGGAGGGGAGGCAGGGATGCCAAGAAGCTGGCTAGGTGTGTTACCCCCAGAAACACAGAGCTGGTGAAAAGCAATCTGGTACAAGAAGCAAGTGATCAGCCTAGATATTTGCTTGCTTAAGAGCCCATTTGGTGGAGGAGAGTAAGATACATTCTTTGGAGTTATCTCACTAAGAAACTTGTGATGTCAGAGAACTTAATGTTTTCTCCTGAGATAAGTTGTCCTGGAACTTAAAGGACTCCATTGGAAAACTATCATTACCACATTACTCAAAGAAAGTAAGCATTCACACTGCCTAGTTCAAATCACAAGAACCCTTCAAACATTTTTCTTGAAAAATAATGAATTTGGCTATCTTTAGGTCAGTCTATGTTGTTAAAAGACAGAAGGATTATTACCAATGGGATTGGTTCATAACTTAGATATTGATTTGTAAAATAAGTCAGGATACTATCTTAAGAAAAGATCAGTAGTCTCAATATTAAGTGATTGCTGTGATTAATTAAAGAAAAAACATATTACTAATCTTATCAAAATCAGAGGAAGGTCCATATAGCTTTTTGTTTAGTCTGGAAATTTAATGTTTTCCAAAAGGAAAAAGGATGAAATATGAAATGAAGAGAAAATGTCTGAAGCATTATTTGTGTAACACTTACCTTTATGCAAATTTCAGTGACTATTTGCCTGCAAATGTAACAATTATCAAACTCAAAAAAGCAGAATAGAAGTAGTTACATATTCCATTTAAGCAAGAACACAGAGGGCTAGACAGGAGCAATTTATAGAAAAGAACACTGTTTGCCTTTTTTATTGCTTTCAAAATGCCAGGAGAGTTTCAAAGTAATAGCATTTATTTAAAAAAAATAGACAGTGAGAGAGAAAGAGAAAAAATAGGAAAAAAATATTGCCTGAGAATAGGCCCAATTTTAAATGTCTTCACCTTTTCACTCTGATACATAAGCCTTCTGTCTGCTTTAACACTGCATAAGTTGGGGTTTTTTTTAATTTTTTATGAAACCTGGAGTGGTTTTTGTGCTTTTGAAAGCTGTATGGGATTGCTTTTAGCTTCCTTTTTCTGAAATTGTGGTTTTTACATCCAGAGATGTTGTGTACATTTAATGTTGTTTTTAATGGAAATTTCCGAAATGCTTAAATATTTTTTCCATGGTTCAGTGTTATAAGTTTTTATTTCTTTGACAAAAATCTCATTTCTCTTTCAAATGCTCACTGTTGTTATGAATGTAATGTTATGATGTTATGGTGTACGCAGGGACAATTAAGGTGTACAATTGGACAGACTGAAAAAGTAAAAATAAAGAAATAAATTTCTACTCACACAATCTTTGTTAGAAAAAAAAAACTTTAATTCCACATTTTTAAAGTTCCAGAATATTCACCGTTGGTCTTTGAAAGCCGTGTGTTTTGGAGAAACTGGAGTTTCAAAAGATTGCAAAATCCATTTCTTCTCTTGACAGCAAATATTGAACTTTCTTACCTGAAAAAGATAAAACTTTCTGAGATTTACATTACCTTTTACACAAGAGTAGCTTATGTTTACCGAAACATAAGAGGCTAAATAAAGTAATGCAATATGTTCTGGCAAGGAAACAGCAGGAGTAATTTGTGCTCCGCTCAGGATGATAAAGCGTCATTTGAGTAGAGATCAGGTCTTTGTCTCAGATTTCCAAAACTCTTTTGAGCATTCATTTCCCACCTCAAACACCTAGGCTGGCTGGATATCCAAATCCAGTGAGTTTCATGCCGCCTTGCAGTGTGCTTCTCACTCCACCAAGCACGGAGGGATGCGGGGCTGCAGCTCCTCAGGTCTTCCTCTGCCACCGTCCACCTCCCAGTCTACAGCTCTTGTCCTCCTTTCTATTCCCAGTCCTTTCCCCCTGGTGTGCAGGGGATGCCGAGGGGCACTGAAGGCTCCCATTTTCCCCGGAGCAAGCACGGCTCTGATCTGCAGAGCCCGTTTTGCCTTGCGGCAAGAGACAGCTGCAGCAGCCAGGCCTGGGAGCGGGAGCGGCGGCCGCGCCCGGCGTGCTTTGATCCCGCCGTGTTTCCAGGGCTCCCGTGCCAGACGCGGCTTGTCGGCAGGGCCCGCAGTCGGCCGCCAGCCGCACCTGGCCCAGCACCGCGCTGCTGCGCAGAGGGAAGGGGCCTCACTGCCAGCAGGAGCCTCCCGGTTGGAAGAGGCTGGATGAGCTTGTTTCACGGGCTGCTGCTTTGAACTCCCATCACCTTGCTGCCTCCCACATCTGGAGCCTGAGGTGAAGGAAGATGAAAGCGTGCTGGGGAGTGCCGAGGCTTGTGAGGCACGCTGGGAATGCTCCCAGCCTCTGAGCAGGGCTCCCGACTTGGCCATTCCCCAAAGTGGGAAGTCACATCTCACGGATTAGAGGAGCTATCCCTGCATGTGTGCAAACTACCAGGGGTGCACTTGGTGTACGCTGGAGTGTTTGTACATAAACTGGGGGGTGTTAGTAGGTGCTTGCATTTATACTTACAAACAGTGGGTCTGATACTACTCACAGATCATGCCTAGATCAATCTTAGTACTTTTCAGAGAAACTGATGATGACTAAACACTGTAGGAGGCGATGGTATTTAATATTTACAAGCCTTGCTTGATAATTTATCCACTGTGTGTTCCCATTGACTTTCACGAGTTTTAAATCAAATCTTTAAAACTTTGAAAAGAAAAAAAACGGAGAAGAATTTCCAACAAATACTGCTCTCCGATTCTGCTAGTCTTTAAATCTTGGTAGTAAATCTATTAAAAGAAAGGGCAAGTCAGTATGGAATGCACCTGGCCTGTTCCACTGAAGCTGCACACTGCCTCCAGCTCAGGCAACCCTGTTAGCATGAGCATTAGCCTCATGGTGTTCTGCAAAACTGAGGCACTTGCTGGGCTAAATTTTCTAAATAAGGATGTTTATCTGAATGGAAAATTTCAGGTGCACATTTTACATTAGTAGCAAAGCATAAAGTGTGTTTTTTCTGACCTGTAAATTTTATTGCGTTTATGGTTTGTGACATCATGACATTCCCTGAATGTTAATGTTAGAGGAGGCAGAGAAAACTGCCTTTTCAAATATATAATCGTGTAAATCTTAGTCTCTCTGGTCTTTTTAGAATAACAAACAATGATACATAATTAATTGTAATTTTTCTGGAAGTGACATTATCACCATACTCATAAATACCCACAAGGCAAGGACTGTCCCAGGGGAGATAACTTTCTTTCAATGGTGTGATAAAATGTTCTCATCACAGACAGTATTTATTGCCTGTGTCTCTTGGGAGATGATTAAAACAGGAGAAGAGCAAATAAGCAGACACAAAGCATCCCCACTACGCTCATTTCATAAGCTTGCTTCTACTTGTTTAAAACACAGAGAATTAATATGGGATCTGAGAATTATCATTTTTCCTCCTTCTGCTTTCTTACTGGGTTTTTATTATTGTTTTGGAGAAAAATGGCTAGAGAAGTATCTGAAACCTTAATATCTTTTAAAAAGTCCTACATGAGCTACAATCCCTGCTGCAGTAAACTGCACACAATCTCATCACTTAGCTTCCTCTGGCTAGAATTCATGCCCCTTTGTGAGCACAAACAGGAAGGTATTTCATTACATTCCCCTTTTTTACAAGGTAAATCAGCAGAAACGAAAATAAATTAATTGCATTAAAATGATGCATTGTTTGCTCTTTTTGTTCAGAGATAACTTCAGATCCTAAGATGAGTTTCATTTTCTTACTTATTTTTTAAAAGGTCTTGCTTTTTGCTTTTCTTTTTATGTAGACATCTATTTTTTTGCATTAATGATATGGCAATTGTTCTTATAATATCTCTTTTTATGACATTGTTTAAATCTTCCATGAGTATCATCAGCTACTTGATTCAGAAAACATGATGCAAAGTTGAATACAAAGGTGAAAATGCCAATGACAATGAATGTCTGACAATACATTCAGGATTCATTGAGATTCACATGCAGCATGAATTAAATGAACCTCTAAATCAAATAAATTATAACCTGTATTATTCCTTAGACTATTACAGTAGTTTAGAAACTAATATTTTGTCACATGACAGCAAAAATTTGAAATTTTGCCTTTAATTTACTGGAGTTTGAACTTCCTATTTTGCTGTACCATCCAGTATCTTTTAAACAAAATTTTTGTCTAATGTTTTAGCTAATTTCTCTCCACAAGAAAACCATTTTATATTAGTGAAGTATATGAACTGCAAAATGAAATATTAAAAGACAATTTTTTTTTCATAAATTTCTGTTATGGAGGAAAACACTTTTGAGAATTTAAAACATTCAGGTTCCTTCCTATTAATTCTCCAATGTTTATGTGGATGTCATACTACATCTAGATAACCATTTTGTGCTGCAAATATGATCTGTCAGAACCCTTTCTTCTTCACAAGTATCAGCCACTGATCATGAGATGAAAAGATATTTAGACAAAGACAACAAATGTGCTTTTCAGAACTGCAAGATACATGTTTGCTTGTTTGACAGTTTTGCTTACCTTGAAGGTCTTACATTTAATAATACATATTTCAGCACCATAAATAACATTCTAACAGATGTAATGTGATGGTTAGTTTGCATTTCCTGGTTCTTCTCATGATTTGAAATGAGTGAAAAAGAAGCAATGTCTTCATATAAACCAGGTCAATGGAATTTATTTTTAACAGCAAACAAATTTCCTTTGTTTCTGTAGTCTTCAAAACACATGACAAAAAAATCATACCACCTTGCTGTTTTTCCACACCATGACTGTGGTGCAGTGCACATTGATTGTATGGCATGACTAGAAACATAATGACTGATGATACTATTGAATTTAAACAATACATTGAATCTTTTTAAAGTTTAAACTTTTGAGGAACTCACCAACAATCAAAATAATGGTCGTGCAATTAATGCTGCCATATAAAAAGAATTTAATTTCTTGTAATTTGTGAAATATGAATAGTTTTGTAAATACTCAATGCTGGCTTAACTCCAAAATGAGCTAACAACTGCACAGTTTTAGGTGAATAGAATACTAGAGATGATTGCTGTTTTTCTTCATTGTTAGTTTTCCTTTTCTTCTCTCCCTAAATATTGGGAATCTTTCATAGTAAAGTCTTACTTTAATTTTAGCAACACTTTCACTAGTCTCTCCTCTAATTTTTTGATAGGAAAGTTTGTGCAACTGATTCTAATTTTTTCGTTAGATTTGATTTTATACTATGATAGACATTAACATCATACCAGTGCAATTGTGTAATGAAATCACTCATTCAGGTGGCTTAACATGAGAATTAATCTACCAGATATTGCTAAAAAAATAAAATATTTCATTTGTTTTTTATAAGGAATTCAGAATCACAGAATGGCTCAGCTTGGAAGGGACCACAATGAGTCATCTGGTCCAGCCTCCCTGCTCAAGCAGTGTCATCCTAGAGCACAGGGCACAGGATTGTGTCCAGATAGTTCTTGAACAACTTCAGTGGGAGAGACTCCACTGGAATTTGTTCCAGTGCTTTGATATCCACACAGTAAAGTGCTTCCTCATGATCAGATGGTACTTCCTGTGAATCAGTTTCTGCCCGTTGTCTCTTGTCCTGTTGCTTGGCATCATTGAGAAAAACCTGGCTCCATCCTCTTGATACCTACCTTTCAGATAGTTACTCACGAGGTTATCTCTCCATCATCTCTTCTGGAGGCTGAACAGGTCCTGCTCCCTCAGCCCTCCTTATGACGATAAGGACAATTATTTTTGTTGCTTCCTTCCTCCCCAACCTGCCCCTCCTTCCTGCCCCAGGATCTTCATGTCTCTCTTGTACTGAGGAGCCCAGAGCTGGACACAGCACTCCAGATGAGGCCTCAATAGGGCTGGGAAGAGGGGCAGGATCACCAGACCTGCTGGCAATGCCCTTCCTAATGCACCTCCAGATACCATTGACCTTGGCCACAAGGACATGCTGCTGGCTCATGAATAGCTTGTTGTCCACCAGGACTACTACATCCTTCTCTGCAGAGCTGCTTTCTACCAGGTCAATCCCTAGCCTGTGCTGGTGCATGGGGTTATTCCTCGCCAGCTGCAGGACCCTGCTTTTGCCTTTGGTGAATTTCAAATGGTTCTTCTCTGCCCAACTCCAGCTTGTTGAGGTCCTTCTGAAGGGCTGCACCTCTGGGATATTGGAAGCTCCTCCCAGCTTTGTGTTATCAGTGAATGTGCTGAGGAGGCCTCTACCCCTTCTTTCAAGCAATTGATGAACAATGGACCCAGTATTAAGCCTTGGGGGATACCTTTAGTGACAGGCTTCCAACCAGACCCTGTTTTAGTGATTTTAACCCTTTGGGATGTGCATTCAGCCAGTTCCCATTCCACCTGACTGCTCACTCATACAGCTCACACATCCTGACTTTATCACATGATGTGAGAGACAGTGTTGAAAGCCTTGCTGAAGTCAAGGTAACAATATCCACTTTTCTCCACTCATTCATCCAGGTAGTTGTTTCATCATAGGAGACCAACATGTGGGTCATGCATGATTTACCTTTAGTGCTCCATGCTGACTAGTCCTGATCACCTTCTTGTCATCTATGTTGATAAAGATGGACTCCAGAATGAGATGCACCTTTTCAGGGACTGAAGAAAGAGCAACTGGCTGGTAGTTCCCTGGATCCTCCTTCTTGCCTTCAGGGGGACATTTTCTGTCTTCCAGTCCTCAGGCACTGCCTTATCTTCACAACTGCCTCCAAAGAGAACTGTGAACCACCTCATTATGGTGTCCACCTGCTCCCTCAGTGCTCTTAGATTAATTATGTCAGGGCCCTTGGACTTGTGGATGTCAAGTCTCTCTAGGTGCTCCCTAACCCAATCCTCCTTGACCAAGAGAAAGTCTTCCTTCTGACATTCTTTTACCCTGGTATTTTGGGTCCAAGATTCATAAGGACTAATTATTGCAGGGAAGATGTTCTTTGAACAAATCCTGAAGGAACATTTTCAAACAAGGCTTCTTCTTTTCTGTCTTCCCTTCTTTCACTTTTCAATCCTCTGTCTCATATTCACATTCCTAACCATTACTTTGCTCTAAAGTGAATGCTAGACACAGTCATTTTTGAGTTACAGGATATCAACACAGCACATTAAAAATTTTGCTCCTTCTTGTACTATTACAGAATTCCTGCACAAACAGAAGGTTTAGAGCTTTCATACCTTCCCTTCTGTAAATACTGCTTTTAATTTAATTTTCAAGTATTTCTAAGGTTTTGAGGTGGAGTTTTTAACCTGTTAAACTGGCCTTGACTTAACTGTATGAAGAAGCCTCCATATTCTTTTAGTACCCTGCAATTTATCTTTGATGTATTTTTCCTATGTAAGTATGCTAAAAATACAGTACTTAATTGTGAGAATTTTCATGCCGAGTTCCAGTCTGGAGTGAATTTTACAGCTTGGTTATAAATCCCGGAGAACAGAAGTTTATAATGGAAATGCCTCTAAGTCTGCACACTGAACTGCTATGGGAATGATTTTCTACACAGTATAAAGGCCACTTGAAAGTTTTCTATTTTCTCCCGTAAAGACAAATAGATCTATTTCAGAAGGTGGAACTTTTGAATAAAACCAAAATTGTTCTTATAGTATACTATCATGAAACTAAATTCAGTTTATTCAGCTATTAATTTTCTCCTAAAATTGATGTTGCCTTTCTGAGCATTATGTTTTGCCTATTGAAAGTGACATAGGCAAAGCAAAGGTTTTATATAAAGGCACAGAGCAACATGAATAATCAAGAGTATCTGTGCATTTCCTTAGATTTAAACACGCTGTGTGATCACAAAATATTCCATCTACAACTGGTCTGATAAAACCATCTTAAAATTCAGATTGTTTTCTTTTTAATTTGGTTGAGCACAGAGACAGAATTCTTTATGCACTTTGCCCTTTTTCTTAGGGAAAGAATCATGCATAAAAAGTTGGGGAATCTGTGCTAGAAAAAGTACTAACACCTCACTAATTAGAAATTTAATTAATTTCAAGAACATTGATCAAATTCCTGTTGGTTTAGGTTTTTAAACTTTCTTCAGCATGTAAAATATTTGTTAAGGGCATAGACATATATATTTCTGTATATTTCTGCTAATCTAAGAATCTGTTTAATGCCTAAACTTCATAGCTGGTTCCTAACTACAGGTTTTATCAATTTTAATCTTCTAGAGAATTATGTGCTACATAAAAAAGCATTAAAGATAATAAATCAAAGTAGAATACCTTGGAATGTATTTTTTCCAACAACCTATTAAAATCTTCTTTATGGAATAGATAGGAAATACAATTTCTGTAGAAGTAGATTGAAATTGTAATAAGTAATTTTAGTTTTTCCCATTTACCCACAGATTAATCTTCACAATTATACATATGATGGCTGCAAATATTTTAGATTTTATAGAGCAGATACACATTTAACCAATCTCTTTGATCATCGTGAGAGACTACGAGGGATTTTTCATCAGTCGTGCATCTACAAGTATAGTAATCATACATGTCTACACCTTGCTGATAAATGCAAACTACAACAATCTATTAGGGTGTTAATTTACTATTTGATAAAAAAATTGTTTTAATTTAAATGACAAAAAGCTTTCTGTACACATCTCTTGTCACCGAATATATGTAGAAGTTTGCAAATCAGACTTGTAAAATTCATTCATGCTGAATGAATACACTCTAATCCACCATGAAATGTGTAAGGTAATGATGAAAATACATTACATTTTCAGAAGAGCTCATCATTGGTCTAATGTTACAGTTGAAATCAATATATACTGATACTAATAAACTTTTTAATTTGATAGAAGCAATGTACATAGAAGATCCATAAACTGCTGTTGTCACAGACTGCATTTCTTGGGTTACTAACTGATGCAAAAGTAATTTCACTATGATACATGTTACATCCTATTATATAAGGATGGTGTTAATAATAGAATGTGACAGAGACACATGCTAGTCTTCCAAATTGCACCATGCTAATCTTCCAAAAGTTTCATAATTATATAGCCTGGTCTTTTTTTGCTGTTTCTGCAGTGTAAAATTGTACTTGTTTTCCAGTTGACATAGGTTCTCTTAATTTCATTGTAACTGGATTTAGAATTAGACCTGCAGTTTTTGCACATTGTATACTTCTATTTCTCATTGAATATTTTGAAAGCTACAGCGTTCTAAAGCATTAGGGTACTAAGTATTATTGAAGGGAATGTTTTGACTAATCCGTGTACATTAAATATGAGAAAAGAATGTTACCTGTTTATTTTATTGCAAATAACTATTGATATTGGTTTCCTTCCAGTTTTCTTTGTTACACAAAAAACCCCATATTTGTGATGTAAATTTTTCACATTTTTGACTTCCATGAAGTCATTCTAGCAGGAAAAAACAGTCCAAATCCTAAAATATCTGATGTAGTAAGAATAGAAATCCACCCTTTAAAATTCATAACCTCCACCATCACTTTTACAAATTTCATCCAAGAAATAAGAGATTGGATTTTTGTTTGGTTGTTTGCTTAAAATTTCTAAGCTGAAGAGTATGCTCCAAAATTCTCAAGTTTGTAGACGTCAAGAGAAAATAGTAGTTCAACAGGACAGATGGACAAATGAAATAGAGACTTTCATTAAATCTTCCTTTATTCATTGCCAAAGGAGTACATTAGAAGTTGTTATTCTTACTATCAAATCTTCCCTACATGAATGTGTGAGCACCAAACTCCACCAATAGAAACAAGGAGAGAGTACTTGATTCTATGTATGCAACTTGTTATGCCACTTGACAAGCATGGCAAGAAGAGCAGAGAATGTAAGAAATTTACATTTAAATATAGAACTTAATGCTCTGCTTATATTTGATCAAGTTATTAGAAAAAAATATGGACTGTCATTATCTAGCCTGTTGACATGCAAGTAGTGCTTACACTATATACTTTAAATTATGATTCACAAGAACACAAAAGGTAATATATCATTTTCCCAATCTTTAAAAAATGCTGGAATAAAAGGCAATATTCTCAGACTGTGACATAAGAAACTTACATTTTCTAATTGCCTGCTGTTTGAATTTCAACATTCTGAAATTAGCCACACATGCAAAGCAAACCAAAAAAGCTGTTAGAGTGTTTGAGTACTATGTTCAGCACATTAGAACTCCAATAAGGTTTTCCACCATTTCTGTCCCGCCATTCATCATTATTTATTGCATTGTGTTTAACTGAAATATAGCCACTCCCTTAAAAAACTAAAAATAATTAAAAATACCCAAGTCAAAAAAAAAAATCCAACAAACCCCAACCCAAGAAAACAACACCAAAAAAAATCAACCCAACAAATTACAATCAAAAAGGAAAACCAGAGAACACTGATAGATGCTTGTAGTTCTGGGGAACCAAAGTCATGGTTCAATTCAAAGCAGCAAGAGAATTCTCAGCATTAAAAAAAATTATATCAAATCTTCTGGACTTTCAGTCTGGGTACTGAAATAGGAAATATCAGTTTAGTGTAAAGACTACGTTCAAGTGAAGCACATAACTTAAAGAAAAGCTTAAACAAAAAGTAATTTTAAGTGTTACTGACAAATAACACTTTAAAACCTATTTTTTTACATAAATTGGCATACATACTTGTTTTTGTTGACTAGAGACAGAAAAGTGTGACTAAATTTTGGCTATGTGTTTGTCAAGGTTGTAGAAAAAATTATTTTACACTGGATATTTATGAAAATGTCAACAATCTCAGAATGCTCATAGTTGAATAAATATAGCTAAAATACTCTACTTCATGTTGTTGTCAATATTCCAGTCATCTAAAAAGAGCAAGCAGTCCTGTTACTGAGGTGATTATTGTAGATAAAGTATTGAGGTAACAGACATAAGTAAATTACTTTTTCTATGAAAATAGTTTACTGATATCCATTAATAATGTATATAGTCAAACAAGATAAGCTAAGATGCTCAACAATTTACCAACCCAAGTGAACTTCTTACAGGACTATTTATATATCTGTAAACAGCAACAAACATAATTTTGGGATTTTTTTCTTAGAACATATAATTTTTGTTATTTTATTTTTATTCAGCTATTGTGAGTGAAAATTTGGGCATTCTGAGATTCTGTGAGGGAAAAGAGTCAATTTTTTGCATTGTGCGGCAAGCTGTGGCAAGCTAGCTTGAGATGATTCAGGCTGATACTTGGTTGAGTGATGGTTTGAACATAAAAAAATGTGAAAACTAGAAAAATAGAAAAAAGGATTCTAAAGAGAAGAAATAGTTTCAGCATATCTTCAAAGACCAAAATAACCCTCTGCAACAGAGAGATGTTACACAGTTCTTTTATTATGAGTAAATAGGAATTTTATAGAAATATAAATGAATACAATTTGCATTTGTATTTGCTATTTCCGTATGCAAGGCAGTGTTTAAATGTTTTTAAATTCTTTAAAAAAATTAAATTAATAATAAATCATTAGGTTAGTATTTTTTAAAAAGTGAAAACTATTATTCAGCCTCTCATAGTTTTGTTTGCTTTATACTGTGTAAAAAGCCAGTAAGTATAAACTACATATGACAGATAATCAGTCAAATATAAGATTGCATTAATATTCTCTTAAATTTTCCATTAATTTACAAAGTAATTCTGAACACATAAGAATGACATATTCACCTCAAGAAACACAAAGAAAGTATTTTTTATTTTTTCAGGAGGAAAGAACATTGCAAGCTGATTGCCATGACCTGATCGTATGAAGTAAGAGACATCTGTGTCAATTTATTGAATGCAGTGTACCTATGCCAAAGTGGTACATATTCTCAAGAAAGTGAATACAGAATGGTTTCTGATGCTCCTTTGATTCATGTCTTTTCTAACTTTCTTCCATGATGTCCTGACCAGGAGTCCTAGGGCAGCTTTCTGAGAACCATTATTTCTGATTACTTCTTTTGCCAGAGGAGCAGGAAGAAAAAAAGTGAGCAAAAAAAAAATAAATTAAATAGGCAGAATACAGAAACAGTGTTTGGCAACTGTTTTTTGTATGTCTCAATTGTTGAAAACTTTATTATTTATTTCTATTAGCCTATTACTATTATTCTTCTGATAATAGCTTTGTTACTTTAGGTTTACTCATCATTTCTGATGGACAAAAATTCTTACAGGCTATGAAACTCTAAGATGTGGGAGCACTTCCAAAATTCCAGCTCCATGTTTATACCTTGACTGTACATGGTATCCATAACCCTTTTCTCCTGTCTTTTCTACTAACAGGTGTGTTCACACATTTGTACACATTGCTGTCTATGTTGACATTCTTTATTTTTTTACTGTGTAAATATTGAAGACAAAAGTGTTTTTCTTGATCTTCCACCTCTGGACACACAGATAGTTATGATTGTACCCTAATTGATCAAAGATTCTTTATTTATCAGGAATTAATCAAATATCAGTATAATTTTTAAAATTGTAGATTTTTACATTATGCAATAATCTTCTTAAATAAAAAAAACCCAACCAAACACAACATTTAGTATTTGTATATTATATTTCTTGTCATAGAATTTGATATCCACATTGCATCCTGTGTGTCTATGTATTCAGCTGATATGTCAGGCTGTGTTAGTATAATGTGTATCAAAACAAAATGACATGCTAAGTACAAAATGAAAAAAGACATTACCAACTACATCCTTTATATGACACAAAATGAGCAGCAAAGCATGAACGTGCAGAACGAGGAATTTAATAATGAATAATATGTTTAGTCATTCAAATTATAATATTTAAAAGAAAAATTAGAAAAATATTAATTTTGGATTTTCTGGTTATTTTATACTTTTCCATATGCTTGCATTTTTTAAGTATAAATCACTGAATAACTTTACAAAATCACTTCCTGAACTTTTCTCAAAACTTCTATCTTTCCTACAGCACCCAAGAGTAACATGTACTAGCTATTTTAAAATCCATTTAAAACAATAATTGATCTTTAATTTTCAGGGAGAAAAAAAAAAAGATTAAATGGAAATCCTATTTCTCAGTTATTTCTGAGAGAGGTGCAGTACGAGCAGGCAGATTTACCCAGTGAGGTACCTGCAATGCACTTGAAGGCAAGCCAGTCATTAACTCGTATTAGCCTAAATGTCAGGGTGGCAAAGACCATGAAAATGAAAAAACCTCTGTGAATTCAGGAAAACAAAAATAAAAATCCACTCATATCTTGAGTGGCATGTCTCAGCTGCATGACTGCAGTAATGCTACATAACTCTGTTCTGCAGTAGAAAATGAAAATAGCTTCTCAGGCCAAAGCTCCACGACAGTTTTTTTGTTGGTTAGTTATTACTCTGTGGCCCTGGAACACCATTAAGGTCTGAACTACAAAGGAGGATTAGATCATCTGTTTCTTAGCTCTGAATTAAAAACCCAAGTTAAATGCTTAGTTTGACAAACTCTGTATAGCCAGACAGACTTTTTAGATGGTCATTATTAATCCAGTAAGAAAATAAATAAAAAAAATACAAAAGGTAAAATTTCTTATCCTCCACCTCAATATTACAAACGCTTTCATACACTATCAAGAATTGCAGGTCATGATCTTATCATACAAGAATATGTCTCCACTTAAGAAAAAAATTATCATATGGTTCTCACTTTTTTCCCTGCAAAATTTTAATCAAAGAATGCATTTATAGAAAAGTATCTTGATATTTTCTTTTAGGGTAGAAGTGTTCTTAAAATTATGCAACAAATTATTTAGTGCAGGCTCCTGCTTGGGATGTAAAATTTTATGTTTAGTTCCTTCTTCTGCTTCAGGACAGCTCAGTCTATTGTCTTTTACTTGTGTACTGCCATGATTGCCTGCAGGTGTTTTGAGTTGTACTGGCCTCATGACTTTTCCTTTTGAAGTTCCACAGTTCATAACCCAACCAACCAACCAAACAGGAAAGAGCTTCTTCCAAGAGGGAAAGAAAGGAGCATGACATAAAAGTGCAGTGATTCTAGTGCTGATGTAGATGGGAGGGTCTGAAGATCTTATTTATGCTTTCTTGTTACATGAGGGACTGGACTGAACACTCCCCCTTCTCCATTATTTCCAATTCCAGCAGGGTACCAGTCTGCTTTTCCTTTGTGTCCAAGCTGAGATTTCTGTAACCTCCTCAGCAGCAGGTTTAGTATATAAAAATAAGGTACATATAAAGCTTTTATTTATGAGCTAAATGCCTGGTGTTGTTTTAAAGCATATAAGCCTCAATCCTGCTTAAAAACTGCCAAAGAACTTAACTTGTTTTAGGGGAGCTAGATCTTGTACTACATGCCTGATGCTGGCACACCCCTGCCCCTTCACTGTGGTTCTGTGCATGGAAGCCTGATAAAGATGATTCAGGATGAAAATCTACATTCAGCAAAGACTTTAAATACAGGTATTTTGTTCAGAATTCCTCCATGTGGTCTGTGTTTTTACCTCCTCTACCTGTGTCTAATGCTGTAGGAGACATCACATTTGAACAGCTGCAAATGGGCTTCTTTGGCTGAAAAATATTTTTTTGATCCTTACAAAATGCAGGGGGATTTGTACCTAAATCACTGAATTTTACATACTGGAGAAAGCATCTGGGGAGGAGGCATGGCAGAGGCCTTAAAAATCTTGTGGTCCTCATATTAATTCTTGGTTTTGTCTTAAGTAAACAGGTTAGAGTCAATGTCCTTACCTAAAGAACTACTTTTTGGTTTAACATTTAATAACGTAATTTAAAATGTGCATATACTGAATATTATTTGATAGCAAAAATGACATTTCCAGACAGTGCAGTGAAGTATAAAGGATAAGACTCAGTAAGAGTTTGTGTCTGTCCTGTGAGTAGCAGATAAAATATTCTTTTCTTGGAAGCGCTCTCATCCTCTCCTTCCTCCAAGCCCTTCAGCCATAAAGCTTCAGTCTGATTTAATAGCTTTTCTTGCAACTTAAAATAAGTGGTTTAAGTATTTAATATGTCGTAGAACTGCTATTTTGTTTCTGTCATTTAGTCAAGTTCTTCACATTCTGATAGCAAGACCAAACAGACAATGAAGAAAAACAATATAATTATATTCTCAACACCACAAAATCCTAAAAAAACAACCAAACAAACAAAAAAACCAAAAATGCAAAAAAACAAGAAACTACATAAAATCCTGCCTTAAATCCATAACCATAGAGAAATATAATGTCCCAAATGCTGACAAAGACCTAATTTATTGACTCCATTGGTGTAAGATAACTAAGCAAAAATTCTTGAAAGAACTAGGAAAGAAACTTTTTCTCTAAAATCATATTTTTATTAACACCATTTTCATGCACAGCATCCTATTTAAGATGCAGAGTAAAATGTTCACCCTTTCTGCCAGTGAAGCAGGAAAACACTTCGCATTAGAATAAATAGCCGGAATTTTTGCCAGGGTCCAAGTATTTTGCAGAGCATTTCCTTGGTCCCCAGGAATATTGTCCAATAGAAAGCATCACATCTTACTCTTTTTCTCACCTGAACTAGTAGTCACATATGTACAAAGCTGATTTACAATATTTCTTATAGCCAGAATTGTTGCCAGGGTCCAAGTATTTTGCAGAGCATTTCCTTGGTCCCCAGGAATATTGTCCAATAGAAAGCATCACATCTTACTCTTTTTCTCACCTGAACTAGTAGTCACATATGTACAAAGCTGATTTACAATATTTAATTGTATTAAATTTAAAAATAATATTCACAAGTTAGAGACTGCATATAAAAAATTCATATCTTAGGGCATAAGTAACTGCAGTTCTTGAAGCTACCTATTTTTTTTAAGTCAGTATTTATTTGAACCTTTCCATACTAGTCTTTCTGAACTTCTATTTTGGATAAAATATTTTGGAAACAAGAGGGGTTGTGAAAACAGACTAAAGAACAATTTTCTTTTTTGTGGGATGCTTCATTCACAGTTCACTGACAATCTAGAATTGAATTTCCTCAGGTTAGTGGTATAAGTGCTAAATATATAGTGTGTGCACATAACAATGTAATATATGAAAAAAAAAATTCAAACCAAACAAAACCAAAACCACTTAAAAGTAGAAGGAAATAAAATCAAAATACAGAAATATGGGCATGTGGATCTACAAGCTTCCCTGAGAACATTCAACTTTATGACTGAAGATGACAAAGAATAAATATTTAAATATTTTTAATATTTCAGAACTTTTTAAAATTAATTTTATAATTAAATTGGAATTTGCAATTTTTTACTTCACTGCATTTAAGACATATATGGTAGTTCTTGTGGCATTAGTACACACAAAAAAATCACATATACTCATATATACTTTGAATGTGTATGTCAGAGGACCAGGTTCAACAAGCAGTAAGGGATAATGTAGTGAATTTACTCAGGAGTATAAATCCAGATAATTGCATTTTCTTTGTTATAGTCCTTTTTAATTTGTCTGTTTAAATTGTTGCAGGAATTGACTGGGCATGGAATTCTTATGACACGACACTGGATTTCAGTCTTCTGTAGCCAATATTCCTTAAACACAGAATATTTTGTCTTTTGTCCTTGCATCAGAGGAAAGCCTAATATATTAAATCATACCAGGATATCAAAATTTTAATATTTCCCCTTTGTGAGACCAACATTCTAAACTTCAATTTATGACGGAACTTGATCCTATGAGTTTTAAGAAAAAAAAAGCGGAAAGGAAATTAAAAGAATTATACAATATTTCTTAAAATGAAGACTTTAATTAAGTCTTTAATGTTGGGTTTGGGGTTTTTTTGCCTAATATTACATTGATTTAATTATTATTTTATTTAGCATATTTATACACATTTCTTCCATGCAGTTGTATGAGATTATTATAATAATTCTAGATACAGACAAATTTATATATTCAATATTTATCTGTCCTTAAGTAAAACAGAACTGGCCATGGTATAGAATACATTGATGTAGAACATTAATGATAATGATAAAGAATTACTTACATTAAAAATGTCAGGAGGTGGTCCTGAAACAAATCCAGTCAGAAATACAACAACTTTTGGTAAAAAACACTTTGCCTTGAAGTAAAGATTTGAAGAAACACTGGAAGTCCTTTCTAATTTTTTTCTTGTTTTTCTTTGAAAAAGAAGAAAAGGGAAAAAAAAGCCAAAGAAAAAAAGAAAGCCTTATTTGAAACAAACTTTTTGATCCTGTCAACTTTATTAAAATTTGTTACACAGGCAAAGACCTGTTTCTGTTCTCTATGCCAGTATTCCCAATCTGTGACAATATTGCCCAACCCCCATTTATTCCTCTGAGGAGCCTGCATTGTTCACTAAAGGCATATTTAATTAAGCATAATTTGCAATCCTTTGATCACTTTCATGGTTCTTGTTTGAGTTAGAAAATTATTTCTATACCCTTAGCTACAGAAATTTGAACACCAAGATCCAGCAATAAAAAGCAGTGCCAAATGCATAACATCTGCTATGTGATATTATCATTTAAATTCACCCAGCAATTAATTTATCAACATATTATGCACAAGACTTCACATCTCCCTTTAAAAGGATGCATGCTTCTTGTATCCCAAAATATTCTAATAATTCTTTATTAGAGTTTATCTACTTCCTTATTGTCTACATTCTTTTTGTCATCTGTAGATACGTTCAATAATGATTTTGTGTTTTTATTTCTTTCTTTTTTGTCTTCAGACCATTTTTTTGATAGAAATGTTGAATAACACACAACGAAGATGTGATCTCAGACATACTAGAAACACCATATTTCATTTGATGAACATTTCCCATTTATGTTTGTCCTGGCTCCAGATGGGATGGAGTTAATTTGTTTCCTGGTAGCTGGTGCAGTGCTGTGTTTTCAAATCTGGGTGAGAATGATGTTGGTAATGCACTGATGTTTGGTTGTTGCCAAGCAGTTCTAACCTCAAGTCAAGGACTTTTCAGTGTCCCAAGCTCTGCCAGTGATGAAGTGCACAAGGAACTGCGAGGGAGAATGGCCAGGACAGCTGGCCTGAACTGGCCAAAGGGATACTCAGTGCCACATTCCATATCACAGAAAGGCATATCCAGTACATAAAGGGAGGGCAGCTGGTCAGCTGGTGGTGTTGAGCTGGACATCAATCAGCATCTAGTGAGCAATGGTATTGTCCATCACTTCTTTTTCTTGTGTTTTAGTCCCCTTTCTCTCTAGTGTTTGTCACTATAATCATTATGAATAGCAATATATTATCACATTTTGTTTAAATTATTTAGCTGTTCTTCTCTCAAGATTTTCTCTTTTTTTTTTTTTTTTCTGATTGTCATCCCCACTGGGATGAGGCAGGGAGAGAGCAAATAGCTATGTGATAAGTTATTGCCAGCTGGAGTTAAACTATGAAAAATATTTCCACATATAACTCATAATTTTGAATCTTTTTAATATACAATTAAAATAAAATGTGATATGAGGCTGCATGAAAATCCAAGTACATTAAAACACTATTGCCTTTATCGACAAAACCTCTTATTTCAGGTTGGTTTTAAAAAGCTCCATTTTCCTCAAACCAATGCAATTGGCTTTGATTCTGTGGCCTCAAGCCTATTTTCACCAATTTGTTACATTGCTTAGAATGGGTATCACATGAACAGATGTGTAATCTATGATAATGCTCCCATCCCAGAATGACTCCAGAAACCAGAGATGTCTCATCACTACAATATGCTTAGGATCCAAAAGGTGAGAATTTTCTATGTATTACCCTTTCCCACCTCTACATTTATAAAAAAATAATAAACTGAACCATGTTTAACAGTAAGCCAAAGGCAGATATTCTAAACTGCATACTTTTCTCAAAGGGGAAAAGATGAAGGGATGAAGAATACGTGACAAATCCCTGTAATTTTGCTTAATCAGCAGTGCAATGAATACAACTGAGAATATATAGACTGCTACTGTCAGAATTACATATTTTTTAGTACTATCAAACATTGCTATTACCCCTGCTTTATATGCTTCCAAGATTAACAGAAAATCAGCACTCCTGATCTATAAAATTCCTTGCTTAGCTAAGATCATTATCTGCTTGCATTTGCCAGTCAAAATGTCCAAATTTTCCATGGTTTCTGGATTTAGTTTCTTTATAAAGTTAAATTTTAAATCACTTAAGCTACATTTATTTCCTCCTCAGCTGACTTATTTTTCAGAATCTGAAATACCATTTTAGGCAGAATGCCTTTGTAATTTTAAAAACATGTTAAAATATTTCTTAGATCTCCTTCCTGTATTTTTTTATTAAATTCTTTTGTCCACATAATACAACTGCAAACCTGCCCCTTTAAAAAAAGTATGCATTTATGATTGAGACATTTTTGAAACTACATCCTTGCTGAGTTTTTTAGAGTTCATTTACCCATTCTTGAAATTAGTGTGATAGAGAAAATGAACACATGTATTTAATGATGCTACATAATTTTTACCTTGATAAAGTATTTCCTCAACAGTTCTTCTAAAGTATTTCCTCTACTGTGCACAGCAGAAGTATAAATTATAATACCAAAGTTTAATTATAATTATTACTACTGAGTTTTGTGTATGAAACCAGAGATGTTCAAAAGCAGACGTTTGTTTTTCAAAGAACTGCGACAAGAAAACTGCAACAAAACTCAAAACAAAAGTGCTACTCACAGAAGGGAGGTCATGCGAAGACAAGATTCTGCATCCCCTAAAAATACTTTATTGTCCTTGAAAAAAATTAAGAAATTGCTTCTAATAGAAATACACCCTCATTTTGAGGAAAAATCAAGAAAATGACAACTAGAGAGGTGCCTGCCCAAACTGAGAAGTTTATCTTTTTATTCAGTCATATGATTTCAAATCTGTGCCTATTTCATCCTCCTTTTCATCCAAGTTCCAGGCTGATTAGCATAAAGACAGATTTTTCTCTCAAACAGAGAACATCAGACAGTTGTTCATCAAAGTATTTCTAACTATACCCTTTATTTTCTCTGTAGAGAGAAGTATAGCAGTATGAAAGTTTTCTTCCTTCCCCTGGTTACGTTTCCAGACTGGTATTTACAGTAATCCACAATTTCCATCATGCAGCAATTTGGATGCCAAGTCACTGCCCACTCCAGGCCTTTTAGGTTAATGTGGAGCGTGACTTCAAGGGAGTGAAAAGTTATTGCAAAGTTTTTGCATGGCACTGGCAGAGAAAGAAAGGAGGCAACATTTTCAGTGTGACATAAAGTTAAGATCTCATTCTGCAGGTGGGAAGAACCACCTTTGTTAAGAGTAGTCTTGTTAAGAATTGTTCACTGATTTTGTGTTATGCCTTTAAGAACTTTGTATATAGAGAGGTTTTATTAAGCAACTACTGTTTGGGCTGGAGAACTAAGGCCAGCACCAGTGGGAGTGTTAGTTTTCACTTCAATAGCTCAGAAACGCAAGGGGCTGGCCTGCCCTTCTGTTTTTTGAGACTTATCATAGTTCTGTGACATGGCATTTTTATAAAAACCCTTTCATCCTTAATTTTCCTATTTGATAATATCATAACAAAAGATGCTCACACCTATAATTATGTAAAGCATACACGCTCCCTTTGGAGTTTTTTGTTTCAGGGTACCAACCTCATGTGCCCACAAATCACTGTGATGACTGATTGCTCATCCTGTACCTGCTGTGGGTAAAAAGCCAAGAGGATGAAAGGGCAGTACTCTGGCCCTAATACCAATAATATCCCATGAGTATTAGGACTCCATTTACCCATATACTGCTGCATCATTAAGGACCTGGTAAATGCCAAACTATCTGTCTACTATACAATTTCTTAGGCAGCCAAATCATGGACAGGACTGGCTATAAATAGAGCATTAACTAAACACAGGCCTGGAATATTTCTCCTCTGACTATATATTTGCTTGAAGACAAGAAAATCTGTGATATTTGTATGTTTCTTACAGTTGCAGCAGGAAAATAATTACAGTACTTGCCTCTATGTTTACTCTCAGTGAGGGGAAGCAACCACATCCTGTCTCACACGTTATTTTATTGCTTCATTAATTAAAGCTCAGTTCCAAAAAAAGCTGGTCTAACTTTCAGCTAATGAATAGAAAGCATGCAAAAAATAACTGGTCCATCTGTGACCTGTCAATTATTTCAACCAGGAAATGGAAATATGAAAATGCCTTCAGATTTCAAGGAATAGAGCTCACTGTCATATATTAGCCTAAGTGTGAATCTGGGACTGGTGAAGCAGGAATATGTATATCCAAATTAACATGTTAATATGAGTAAAATTGATTAAAAGTTAATATTTTAAAGAAAACAGAATTGAAATAAAGATTGATTTTAGAGTATATATATATATATATATATATATATATATATATATATAGAAAGAGCCCTTGTGCATTGCAAATTTACACAGACTTTCATTAATCA